>NW_006794332.1:2042955-2112182 GCF_000442215.2 Lipotes vexillifer | reverse complement strand
CAAGCAGGAATCACATAGATAGAGGTATGGTCCAGGCAACAAACTGCCGAAAGCATTAGGGGAACAGTGATACTCGTGTGATTTAAAATCCAATGGGATTTGCACAACAATGTGAACGTACTTAATGCCACTAAAGTGTATACTTCAAGATGGTTTAAGGTGGTAAATTTTACATTTTGTTATTTCACCATGGTTTAAAAAATAATTTTTAAAAAAAGAAGAAAAAAATCCAATGTGATTAAAACAATTGGAGAGTAGAGTCAGAGTTAAAACAGAAAAAGTAAGTTGGGTCAGGTTGGTATCAGGCTAAGGAATTTGAAATTTATTCTGTAAGCACAGGGGAATGGACATGACTAGACTGCTTTAGGCCAGTTAATTCTGGAGACTGTATACAAGAGGAATTAGAAGGAGGGAATATTGACGTTAGGTCATACACTTGGAAAAAGATTCAGGGGGCAAGATTGGAGGCAGGGTAGCAGATGGACAGTAATAGATGCACCTAAATATATGAATTTATTATATATTTTGTATTCTCCTCTGTGCTTTTCCTTTCTAAGAAGGCTATAATTTCTCCTTCTCAGAATGGGAAAGATAAATACTAACCACTGTTTCTAAGGAAGTGACATGATGAAATTTGCCAGCTGACAATGAACTGAGTTTCTACTGATAGAAACTTAACCACTTTTGCAAATTCAAGGAAAGCCAAGCATACAAAGGAGTTTTAGTCATACAATTTTCTAAACTAAAAGAAAAAGAATAAAGCATCCTTAAAACTGTATCTGGAGGTAATTCTTATTAACATACTGTTCACCTCACTACTTTTGTATCTTTACTTAGAATATTAGTTCCTCAGCAAGTTTTCTCCTCACTCTCAGCAAGGACTCCTGCACTGCTGTAACCCCAGAACCTGCCACAGTGCCTGCACCCTAGGAGGCACTCAATAAATCAGTGAATGACTCCCCACTTGTCACAAATCCGCCTGCCATTTAAAGCTCAACTCAACAGTTCTGCATCACTTTTTTTGTGAAACTTCTCCTAAAGTGAAACCACTTCTCACCGCCTTAGTAATTATTACCCTAGTCCACACCAACCACCTCTAATCAGGCTACCACAATAGATTCTAACCTGTCATCTCTAGGTCAGACTACTTGAGTCAAGTTCTCATTGGTCCTCTCACCTGGACAATGCATAGATGCCTAATCTCTGTCCTGGTTACCGTTCTTACCACTTTACAGTTGAATTTCCACACGGCGCCCAGAAAGAAATGTAAATCAGATCATGCCACATCCTGATTAAAATCTCCAGTGGATTCCTTTTCTCACTTAGAACAGAATCTTTATCATGACGTATGAAAGTCAATAGGATCTGACCCCTTCCCACCAATATGACCTCGTCTGTCACTCTCCCTTTCTCCCACACTCCAGTCATGTGGCTTTCTTTTTTGTTCCAGAACATGCCAAACTCATTTTTGCCTCAAAGCCTTTCTGTATTGGTCTGTCTGCCTGGAAAGCCTTTTCTTCATATCTTCAAGTGCTTGCTCCTTGCACCATCAAATCTCTACTCAGCTGTCACCTCCTAACAGAGGGTTTTGTGCCCTCAAAGTCACACCCCTCACCTACTGTCACTGTCCTTCATAGTGTCCTGCTTCAGTTTTCTTCATAGCACTTGTGGCTACCTGAAGTTATATTATTTATTTGTTTGTTTTCTTCCTTATTTTTCATCTCACCCCCAGGATGCAGGGTCAATGAAATAAGGGACCTTGGCTATCTTTTTCCCTTTTATATATCCAGTCCCTGGAATAGTGCCTAGCACATCAAAAACTAATTTGTGGAATGAAAGAATACCCTGCTCTTTCTTTCCTCTGAGACTTGATGGCCCTATGCTTGTTCTGTCTGAAGGTAGTAATAATATTTTACTACTTTTATGTTATAAGCATCCTGAGGGCAGAGACAATGTCACATCCATCCTTGACCTTCCCACTGTGCTTAGCTCAATACATGCACATTGAAAGAATGAAAGAATGAGTGACTAAACGAATGAATATTTTTTCACATGTTATTCAAATATAAATTTTTTAATCAAAGAATATCTCAGTTTTTAAGCTGTGTCTGTAATCCTTTTCAGGCCATTGTGAGAAACAAAAGAACCTGAACCCAGAATTATTTGAAGAATAAATGACATATTTATTTTTAAGAGAGAATATCATTCCCATTAGAGAAAACAATATAATAGAAACAACACAGAATTAAGCTTCTATCAAGAGGCTGATGCTGATGTGCTTACTATGCACCCAAATGAGTAGAGAATATATAAAAATATCCAAACACGTGTTCAGCAGTACAAACAAAATGTTATAATGCTACAGATTGATGCTTTGCCTTCTTAGGTAATGAGCCCAATCTTTAGGTGGTCGACAGTGTAATTCTGCTGCCAGCACGTTCATTTGCATTCACTCTAACTTTGCACTGCCAAAAAACGGACAAAATGTCTCTTCATTTTGCTTGTGCAATTTTGGTCCTCAGAATATTTGTGTTCTTCATCTGTCATGAGAAATACTCCATGATTGCTACCTGAGATCCTTTAATTAACATACTGTGTTTTGGAATGGGTGAGATTGTTCCTAAACAGAGAAAAGGTGGTTTGCTAAGTGCAATCTCGATGTGTTAGCACAGTTCAATGCATGTTTTTTATGCTTTATTTGTATTTGTTGTTTCAAGTTTCAAATACAGAAGTTTATTCTTTTGGTAATAATGTTTTCTCTATAATATTCCCTTTTTAATATTGAAGTATTTACCAGTGCAAAGATCTGAATGGTCTCCAGTTCATTTGATACACTGAACACAAAGAATGTGTTCCATATAGACATCTTTAAAACAGTAATCATATTAATTCCTCTTCTCCATCCGTTCTTTCCTGTCTTTTACAGTGCCTGACCTTTAGTAGCAAAGCTTAATTATCCATTTTCATCCAGCATCCACTTCCCTCACCAACCCCAACTCAGTCTTTCCTTAGGTCCGAAAGTTTCCCACGACTTTTACCCTTCTCTCTCTTTTTTTTTTTCTATCAAAGGGTAAGGATCTATTTTACATAAAGAAATATTACAAATTTATAAGTAAACCATAGGCAAATTTACAAAATAATTGCCAGAATAAGTTACAAGGCATAACATTTAAGGGGATACACTAATGGAAAATAAGCATGAAAAAAATGCTTGGCCTCCTTAGTAATTGGTGCAATGCTAATTAAGATGACAATAAGATACCATTTAATACCCGCAAGACTGGCAAAATTAAGGCACCTCATCATTTCAAGAATGAGGGTGGTTGAGGTTCAGTGGGAACACTAGTACATCCCCATAGCAGTTTACATTTTTTTTTAACATCTTTACTGGAGTATAATTGCTTTACAATGGTGTGTTAGTTTCTGCTGTCTAAACAAAGTGTATCAGCTATATGTATACATATATCCCCATATCTCCTCCCTCTTGCATCTCCCTCCCACCCTCCCTATCCCACCCCTCTAGGTGGTCACAAAGCACTGAGCTGATCTCCCTGTGCTATGCGGCTGCTTCCCACTAGCTATTTTACATTTGGAAGTGAGAGAGTGGCATGGACATATATACACTACCTTTTCTCTTTTTAAGAAAGGACACATACCAAAAGTTCTATGAGAAGATGGCTTATTTTGTAGTCTCCTAGAAACTTTAAGCATATCGGGCTTTTTCTGTCCCCTAGACACAGGGAAATTATCTGATTACTTATCTGCAACGTGTAATTTACCTTTCTCCAGGTAAGAATTCTGTGTTGCCAAGTCTTTGGATAATCCTTTAAAATCTTTTTATAAGGGCATAATCTCTTTTGTCCTTTGACAATATAACACCTGGAGGTCAGGAATTCAAAGGATTATCATTTTAAAGGTTTACAGGATTTCCCCGTCAAGGCCCATAGTGTATCTGCTCTCTTAATCTCTCATCCTGAATTGAAAATGCATTTCAGCACGCTAGCAACTTTTATATCACATGCTCACTTCACTTTTTAATATTTTTTCTTATATTTTCCTGTTTCATAGTATCTTTTGGAATTACTTGGTAATGGTCTACACTCTCGCTATTTGCTCCCACTCATCCTTCAACCTACTTGGGTCTAACTAGTTCATCTGCTGCCACCCCACACCACAGTGCTAAGGTCACCAGTGACCAGCAGAGCAGAAATTCCATAAGCTGCTTTCACCTCACCTTGGCTTCAGTAGGTTCTGATACTCTTGTCAGCTGTCAACATCGTCCTCTTTTGGCCTCCACAATACCCAGTTATCTTCCTGCCTCTCTGCCATTCCCTCTCCTTGCCTGCTCATTCTCTCAGTTACGTGTTGGAGTTTCTCAAAACTCAAAATATTTGATGACTAGTAAATGTAGTTATCACAGGACTCTTGATCATAGCACAGTTTCTGGTATTCATTGTTGTTGTTCATTGCAACCCTACTTTATTTTACTGCATAATGAACACCTGCATTTTTTTTTTTTTTAATATTTATTTATTTATTTCTAGCTGTGTTGAGTCTTCGCCTCTGTGCGAGGGCCCTCCCCAGTTGTGGCAAGTGGGGTCCACTCTTCATTGCGGTGCGCAGGCCTCTCACCGTCACGGCCTCTCCTGTTGTGGAGCACAGGCTCCAGACGCGCAGGCTCAGCAGTCGTGGCTCACGGGCCCAGTTGCTCCGCGGCACGTGGGATCCTCCCAGACCAGGGCCCCAACCGGTGTCCCCTGCATCGGCAGGCGGAATCTCAACCACTGCGCCACCAGGGAAGCCCATGAACACCTACATTTTTAAGTTCAGTTCAATTTTACCAGTATGTGTTGGGCTACATGGTTTCAATTGTTTTTTTCACTGAATGGCACTGAACACCTCTGTCCAGATAAATTATCCCCTTCCCCATCCTCAGTTTGAGACTTTGTTTTAAGAAAACAAAACAGAACAAAAACAGAGTTGTCTCTTATTCCAATAGAAAAACAAGATTCTCTGTTAGGTATCTATTGCTGTATAACAAGTTACCTCAAATCTTTTTGGGATATAACAACATTTATTATCTCTATTTCTGTGGGGAAGGAATCTAGGAGCAGCTTAGCTGGGTCCTCGGGCTCTGGGGTCTCTCAGGGGACTACAGTCATCTTGAGACTCAGCTGGGGAAAATCCACTTCCTAGCTCACTCATGTGGTTGTAGGCAGGATTCTTATCTTTGGGAGATTTTGGACTGAGGCCTCAGTGCCTCACAAGCTATTTATTGGCTGAAGGCCTTCCTCGGTTCCTTGTCACATGGGCCCCTCCATAAAGAAACATGAAGCTAGTTTCAACAGCATAAGCGAGAGGACAAGAACATGCTAGCAAGATGAAAATCTCAGTCTTTTGTAACATCCCATCCTTTTGCCTATTCTATTCATTACAATCAAGCCACTAATCCAGACCAAACATAGGAAGAGGTATTTACACAAGTGTGTGAATACCAAGAGGTGGGATCACTGGGGCCATCTCAGAAGTCTTCCTGCTACAGATACTTTATAATGATCCACTTTACAGTCTAGTTTCCATGTCTACATTTGTGGTCAAAATGGAATAACCATTACATGGTTACAACAATAAAGGCATCTTTTATTTCCATGGGCCATCTTCATGGTACTATGATATTCACAATTAGATGATTTAGTAACACATTAGTAATCACCATTCAAAACAGAGGCACATGTCTCTAATCTGTAAAATTAGGTATAATGTAGCATGATATGACACAATCATACAGAAATTAGAGACTTTGAAGATTTGCCAATTGCACATAAAGACTTCATGATTTGAATGCCACTGATCTAAGTGATGCATACAAATCGGGAATCCTATAAAACATTACAAATTTTAAAAACATGTTCATTCTACATTGGTGCCTCATTATTCAGAGGAGCATATTTCCATCTATATTAGGAAAGTGAATTGGTCAAATTCTCTCGGAAAATACTTTAAGGATGTTAGCAAATTAAACACATTTTTAAAAAACTAACACAGCTAGAGAGTAAAAGGGACCATTTAACTTTAGACCTGATCAGAACAAATAGATAAAAGCAACAGTTGACCAAAAAAAGCTTGGGATACAGAGATATACTGGCAAGGACTGAAAACTCAAACAGTTTTAAAGGCAAGACAGTATGGAGTAGTGGAAATTGTGGCAAACTGGAAAGCATAAACGCTGCCCCCCGAAAACAAAATTGGTCTTGTTTCCACTTTATCCATTAAACAGAGCATTAGGGACCAGATTTGGTTATAGCTGTGACTTTGCTACCCCCAAAATTAAAGTCTTAATACAATAGAATCCCTAATTATTTCAGAGTTCAAAGGAGTATTATGAATGTGACATTATCTCAGTTTGGCTTCCTGCCCAGGATTCTGCTCTTAAACACCCTAGTTCTTTCAAGGTGCTTGAAATTCAGATGTTTGTTGATTCTAGTCTTGATGGTTGATGAAGATGTGTGCAAGATTTAGGGGGAAATGATAAAACCAATGTAACTTTTTTAAAACTCTAGAAAGGAAGAGTCTTATTTCCCTGTCACTTAGAAAAATGATAGCAAACCATCCCTGCTTCTTCTGCTATTTTTCAGAAGGGCAACGACAAAACATAGGCTACAGGCACAGATTCTCTTGTTGTACCTTTTGACAGGGTAACTTTTCATTCCCCTGTGCCACACTCACTCTCCATCTACCCTCATTCTTTTTTCTTGCATTTCTTTCTTTTCACTGGCAGGCATCTTAAATTTCATGCCATTCGATGTTTGACCTACCACCCTGTGGACATCCAGTAAAAGATATACTCTCAAACACAATCCCACGCACATATGTGCACAGTTAGTATGGCAGCCCTAACCTAAAGTTAATACACGACTGGACCCATGGTCTAACTGAGGGCATGGGGTATTCCACCTCCTGTAGGTATGGTCCTTGGTGGGAGAAGCTGTGGTGTTTCTAGAGTCTTTTCAAGATCTGTTCAGTTCTGTAAATGTCTTTTCATTCTGGGACAAACAGGTACGCTCACTTAGATCAGTGAAAAAGATTATTTCGTTTTCAGGATAAATGTTGGTGCCATTGGAGAATGAGGAAGGGAGAAAGAGTAGTTGACCTTAAGGTCATTTGGAATAAATAAAATAAACTTTGAAGTGACAGCAAGTCATTCAGATCTTTCTTATTATTCCTTAGTCTATATAATCAGGTAATGAACTCTAGCCACTGTAACAAACAATTCCAAAATCTCAGTGGCTTAACATTATTAAATTTATTTCTCACTCATACTAAGGCCATGGTGGTTTAGGCAGCTCTCCTCCAAGCAGAAACGCAGGGATCCAGGCTTCTTCCATCATGTGGTTCTCCCCTCTTGGAGTTCTTTGAGAGCTGCCCTAAGGGTAGGGGAGAGAGGAACATAGACGATCACACAGGATATTCTGTTGCCAGGCTTGGAAGTGCATCCTTTACTTTAGACCACATTTGACTTACCAGAACTCAGTTCCATGACCCTTGCTAAACTGCAAGGTAAGCCAAGAAATATAGTCTCCCTTCACAGGAACAGCTGAATGGAATTCCTGAGAATCTAGCCATTCTGTGTCAGAAACCCGTTTTTCTTTCTGCACCTCAGCTGCTGCCTTTCTTCACACTATTATTCATTCCTTAAGATTTATTCCTTGGAGAAGCCTTTTGAGACATCCTCTATCTGGGCTAGCGTGCTAATTTAACCTTCTCTGCTCCCATTACACCCGATAAAACTGTCTATTGGCTAGTTTGTCTCTCTCACTCAAGATTAGGATCTTTGTCATATTCATCTTCATTTCCTAAGCATGGAGCACCTGGACGTAGTAATGCTCAGTTAATATTTATTAGACTCGACTGAGCCAAACAAGAATGCAGATTAGAAATCAGTCCTGGGCTTCCCTGGTGACTCAGTGGTTAAGAGTCTGCCTGCCAATGCAGGGCACACGGGTTCGAGCCCTGGTCTGGGAAGATCCCACATGCCGCAGTGCAACTGGGCCCGTGAGCCACAACTGCTGAGCCTGCGCGTCTGGAGCCTGTGCTCCGCAACAAGAGAGGCCGCGATAGTGAGAGGCCCGTGCACCGCGATGAAGAGTGGCCCCCGCTTGTCGCAACTGCAAAAAGCCCTCGCACAGAAACGAAGACCCAACACAGCCAAAAATAAATAAATTTATAATTGCTTGTTTAATGAAAATTAAAAAAAAAAAAGAAATCAATCCTGAATAGGTCAAATTTGGACTCCCAGGTTAAGAAATTTCCCAGCTGAGCACCTTTATATTTAAATGTTTTACGAAGAAGTAAGGCAGGTCCTTCATGAATATAACACCCACAACCCGGTGGCCTGCATTTTCCTCCAGAGGCCTCCTCCACCTTGCCCCGTGCTTTCTGTTTACAAGTGGAAACCAATAACCAGTCTGTTCTTCGGGAGTACATTGGGAGAAGGAATGGCCGCTATTTATAAAGCTCTTTGAGCCCTTTGAAATGACAAAGCCCAGTACACACAAAGTACAAAATAGCTATAGCTGTTTGGGCTGGATAGATATCCAAATAACTGCTAGACGTGAGAGCAGTGCAGTCCCAACTTACTTATGGACACTCCGTTCCAAGGTTTTTACACCATTTCAGAAAGCAAGGTGACTGCTGCATTCTTCCTAAGCTAAAGATGGAGGATTTGAAATGTTTTATTTTAAGTGAATTTATCTTAGAATACTTTATTATGTATACCAGCAAACTGAACTATCATTTTACTATGAACTATGAACTATCATGAACTATCATTACTATCATTTATCATATCCCCCATGATATTTACAGAGAAATATGGGAGGAATTCTGCAAGTAAATAAATTCTGATCTATCGCCATTCCCAGCAGCTGTCATCCTTCACCTTTGAGAAGTTCACCCCCACTTAATAAAGAACAACGGCTCCCTTGGAATGATACTGCAATCAGTAGTAAGAGTAAAGGAATTTAGATATCTGAGCACTTTCTCTTCCTCATGTAATTCTTCTAAGAAAATCACAATTTAGAGCAGCAAAGGGCCTTAAAATATCCAGCTCAACCTCTCACCTAAGTCATTTCACAGGTGAGGATAAGTATCGGTCATACTAAATGGCTTGCCTCAAGGCAGATTGTTCCGTAGTGACAGAGCTGGAACGAAAATCCCAGGTGTCCGTCCTCATGATAGTTGCCTCCTGGGTGATACTTCGTTATACCTGAGACCCAAGGCTCTGAAGATGCTTGGGTGTTTGTGAGAGAAACTGTAAAAGGACAAGAAAGAACCAAATGACGAAACACAGGAAAAGGAATTGCTTATAAAATTGGGTTTCCTTGTAAGTTTCAGGCTATAAAGGCAAGTTTTACAACTTCCGTAGGCCACTAAACTCCCTTCTCAAGACTGGAAGGGAAGGGCCGTGGCAGGGATCCAAAAGCCCTAGAAAAGCAGGAAGGAGACAGACTTGAAAAAGGAGAAAGGAAGACACAGACCATGTCAGCTGTCCGGCAGCCACTGGGGGTCAAACTGCTTGTTTATCCTTGTAGGCGGCCTTAGAAAAGGTTCACTAGCAGTAGGAATTGCTGTGTCAAAGAAGGAAAGGTATAATTAAGTAAAATAACTAAAATAATCTTATTTATTTTCTTCTTTAATCTGGGTAGAGAGGAAGGAGAGATGGGCAAGATGGAAGGGCACTCTCTGGGAGAGAGTGAAGACACATCATTAGAGCATTAAACTACACAGAGATGACATTTTTACAGGATTAAGCCAGAAAGCAGCATGGTGTAACAGTTGGTAACATGGCCAGAACTCCCTGAGTTTGATTTTACCTGCCCCATAGGGGTGTTCTAAGAATTAAATGAGCCAATATTTGTAAAGCACTTAAAATGGAACTTGGTACATCATATGTGCTGTATTCATGTATATCAAGTAAAATTTTAAAAGAAGATTGAAGGTGAACCAAGAAAAAAAGTGCGGTTCCTTCAATCCATTAATTGTATCTGAAAATTATTACTTCAGGTATAAACAATAAGCAAAGTGAATCTCCTTTTATTTATTCATTTAATAGATATTTTATGAAATACCGACCAGGCACTGTTCTAGATGTTGAGGATGGTGAGGAAACAGGACCTACAAGGTCATTCTCCTCATGCAGCTTATTTTAGTGGGGTATGCAAACAAAAATTAGTAAAAATATGTCCTATCAGGTAATGATTGGTGCAATGGAGAAATATTAAGCAAGGGAATAGACAGAGTGACAAGAAAGTATGAATGCTATTTTAGCTGGATAAACTAGGATTCAGACCTGAGCAGTTTAACTGAGGTTCTTAAGTATATTGTCTAAACATTATACTTCAAAGCACAATGAGGATACTAAGGGGATAATCCATTTAAGCTGCCTTCAAGGAACTTAGAATTTTCAAAACGGAACTTTCTTGAGCTTTTATTTTAACCTAATTTAATTCTAGGTTAGCCACCTACTACTTCTGTCACCTTGGACATGTTACTTAAATTCTATAATGTTTCCTTATATGTAAAATGGAGATAATAGTAGAACCTACCACATTAAGTTATTGTGAGTTATACATTTTCAAATGCATATGAAGTGTCTGTCACTTAGAAGGACTAAGTTAAAATTAGTCATAGCCACTTGTATTTGTTCAATAAGTGCTCACCAGATGAACAAAACTTAATAAATTTGGGGGGTTGCTCTTGCCTGGGGCCAAAAAGCAACAGAAGGAACTCAATTACTGATAGAAGAGAGTCTGTGACTAAAAATGCCCATGACTACTTTACAATAGTGAGCTTTCCATTCTTTTCATTTTCACTTCTCACAAGGCAGATTATTCAATTTTTAAATAAGAAAAGGGCAAAACTTTCAATTCTGATCATCATTCACTAAATTAACTTTTAATATATTTAAGATTATTGTTTAACTCATCAGGAGCTAGAAAAGAAGTTATTTAAAATCATAACTAGGGCCTTCCTATCTAAGAGATTAAATGAATAAGCATAATAGCAAGACTGCTTCCTGTCTGCACCTCTTAGAGGTAATGTAATCAGTCCCCAGTGCTAAGTGGAAAGTGGGAAGAGTGGAGATAGAGAGTACTGTAAACAGCAAGGGCTTGGTAAACGTAGGTGGCGTAGAATGGAATGCAAGTGAGCTGAGAAGCTGAATGTTCAGACCGTTGCAGTGCAGTTCCATGAATTGCTAAGGCCATAGTGATTTCATAATAAAGCAGAATTAAGTAAATCTACGCAAGAGCTCTAAAACAATATACCCACCATTCTGAAGAGCCATTATCCCCTACTTTTCCTGTACAATTGAATTAAGTTCTACTTTAATAGTTGAATATAATTTGGCTCTATTTCTTACTTTTGATCAGTAACACTCAAGTGAGAAGTCTCTGTTCAATTTATGTCTGCAAATGCCTTGAGCATCTACTTATGTCTGAGACACAGGACAAGGAGGAAAAAAAAAAGATGAAGTTACACAGTATCTGCCTTCAAGGAGATTACCGTCTAACGACAGAAGTCAGCCCAAAATTCAAGGGATTTTCATAAAAACAGAGCATGAACAATCTGTAATAGAAGTAAAAATACAAGCTTTGGATGTTAAATGGAAGGGAAGGTCTCTTCTGTTCAGGGAATCAGGAGAAGGTTCCTGGAGGAGGAGACAGATAAATCAAAAAGGCATTTCTATGCACCTTAAAAACTTCTTTGTTGTGTGGGGTTTGGGGATAGCTCATGACACTCCAAGCAAAACGTGACCCAAAGTATTTGCTTAGCTTGTTCAGGCAGACAGATATGCTACTTTTTCTCCCATTTGTAATAACCACCCTCTGAAATATAGCTAGTGCCATCAATCCAGCTATGAATTTCATCCATCACTTTGCCCTTCAAGCTATAATGAGTGAGTCAGATGCTTCAGACTCATGCAGATGCCTAAAGTCAGCTTCAGCAGAGCAGGCTAAACTAGGACTGAGTTACTATTCTCCCACCCCTAAGCAAAGCAGTTTTTCAATACATGGTATTTCTTTGTCGTCATTTTCTTCGTTGGTGGTCAATGGGATTTTAGATTTCCATCTTTTAGGTTCTGACTTGATGCTTGATCTTCTGTCATGCTACCTAAGAATCCACCTTTCACCTTTAGAAAAATGACTGGCCATTTTCACTCTCTCCCACAAATCTAGCATCTTCTATTTTAGTAAAAAGATGTTCAGCTTGCTTTTTTGTTTGTTTGTTTTGTTTTGTTTTTAGTTAACAGATAACGACTGCTCTTATCAGAGGAAATGAGTACTCAATAAACTGCCAGATTCCTTCTTTCATGTCTTCAAGAGAAAATACATTTTACCTTTACTTGTTCTGTGAATTCATGGTGGCATAAGTGCTAAATAGATAACACTTTAAATGATTTTTAAGGTTATAATTTATGAATCACAGAGTCATAGCAGGTTAAAAGCTTTTTATTCAGTGCATCATCAGTTTTAACCCTCAACTCCTTGTCTATTTGGAGGCCACTGCTTTGTGGGAAAGAATTGTATTTACAGTTTTCTAATACTAATAGGTAAATGTATTATAGAAATTGTTGAATGTGAAATTTTCTCCACAAATGTACAAGAGATTATTGCAGTAAGTGTAGAGAAGATTGATTTCCCTGCCTTTCCCCCGGGGACTCAATTACATCATCATCTACCAACCTTTACGGTGTCCACTTTCAACTGAATACTTTTCTAAGTGCTACTGATGTAAACACGAAGTAACAGTTGACCTTACATCTCAAAGACTGTAGCATTTCTGGTGGGATTGGAGCCAGATGACAGAGAGCTAGGGCAACTCCAGGTGCATAATGTCTGCAGATACCCACATGCCCAGATGATCGTCAGTGAATCTCTGATTCATCCATCCATTCAATCAGATAGTTCATTTTGGCCCTATGCTACGTTCAGAGATAGGTACGAAAAAATGGATAAGACCTGGTTCCTGCCTCAAGGAGTCCTATCTACTCTTTAGACAGAGATAGATATGTCGAAAACTAAACTACTATGCGAAAAAAAATGCTCCAAGAGGAGGGAAGAACTAAGTACGGAGGTCAGGGAAAGTTTTCTGGGTAGGTACATGATGCTTGAGTTTAATCTCAAGGAATTAATAAGTATGTTTAGCAAATAGGTCATTAAGGGAATCACTCCAGACAGAGGATGCTGCCTGTGTTCCAGCTAGGTCTAGAGACAGTAGGGAGAAATGGATGCCCGTATTCATCCATTCTCTGTCTGTCTCTGTCACTCTGTTTCTCTCTCTGTCTCTCTCTTGCTCACTTTCATACACACACACACACACACACACACACACACACACACACACAAGGACTGTTTATCCAAATTGTTAATATACTTTGCTGATACATATATATATATATATATATATATATATATATATATATATACCCACTCACACAGGCATTCACTTACTTCCCTATGTATTAACCCCAAGAGAAACTATGGAAGAAACTCTTCCCAAATTTCTCTAATCCACTCAAGTTTTGTTTCTTTTCTAGAACTTGTAAAAACTTTAGCAGTTAATTTTCTTATATTTGTATATATTTCAAATATATACATAGAAAATTGCATATTCCTGGAAGGAAAGAACCTTAGACCCTTTTACATTTTTACAGTACCTAGAATGATGTTCCATATAAATTTTGTGCTTAAAAATTCTTGTTGAATTAAATAAATAATTACTACTAAAACTATTGTTAAGAGCTGATTATCTACTGGGGATTCACATAAGTCAAGCTGAAAATTCTTAGTTTGATGTCTGAGGTAACTAAAACTTCTGAGCTGACCAAAAACAAACAAGACAAACAAACAACACCAGACTATGAAACTGGAAACATTTTCCTAAGAGCCAAGCTATTCTTTATTCCATCCAATGGTGGTGGAATAGTTCTTAGATTATTCCCTCACTATACATATAAAAGGGGTTCTCAAGAATTCCATGCAGGGCTTCAAAATGAGGTTACACTTCTCTGCATATTCTAGACCTTACTGAAATTTTTCCTAATGGTTCATTCTGGGTCTCTCAAGTCATATGTGCACCATTAACCAGACCACTTGCTGACTGGCATCTGCCCTTCTCTGCCTCTCTAGCTTATTGTGGTTGATGACTCCTGTCACCAAAGCTTGAAAGAGTGCCACCAGAACTTACCAAAAGTGCTCTCAGTGCTGTTAATACCCACTGAGTGTACCAAATCTCTACTAATGACTGCCAAAGGCTGCTTCAGAGCTTGCAGGTGCCCAGTGAGGCAAATGTCTGTGCTACTGGCTACAGTGCCCAGTATCTTCCCATCAAGGGCACTTTTGCCACTGCCAACTGACTGTTCTGCCAATGTCACTGCAGCCTGCCAGTGTGGGCACCATCACCAACTGCTGGTGCCCAATGTTCAGGGCACTAATATCTGTGATATGGCACCATCCCTGCTTGCTGATGAAGTTGCTGGTGCCAATTCTGCTGATTCCTTTTGTTCCCAAGTCCCAGAAATGTTTTGTGATATAGATTTTGTATTGAAGCTTCTTCTTAAGCCATGGTCCATGGGAGCTAAGCCAGGGCCCATTAAGAGTGCCAGATCCTGAAATCCATGCATAATCACCCGTCTGCTCGAACATGTATCTCTTGTTCTATTAATCAAATACATATGCCTTGGCCACCTTTTTTAAGCAGAAGAGTCTTTTGAGGATGCTGGGTTGCTCATTGAAAACAGACCCATGCAAGACCAACCCTGCCATATATATTGCACATATATATTCTGTATATCCCCATGCTTGACAGATGAACACAGTGCTGTTCAAGCTGAGATCCATGCCACACAGATGCAGCCATCAAGCTGACAGATTCCCATTCCACATCAGAGAACAAGGAACACTTTATCTTGTGTTTCAGGAAATCATCTGGAATCTGACCATTTCTTACCACCTCTCCTCTAGCACCCTGTCCAAGCCACTAGCCCTGTTTCTCCTGAGTTACTTCCAGAGCCTCTGAACAGGCCTCTCTGCTCCTACCCTTGCTTCCCTATGCACTATTCTCAACACAGCAGCCAGAGTGATTCTGCTGAAATATAAGCCAAATCATGTCACTGCTCCGTGCAAATTCTTGCACTGGCTCCCTTTTCCCCACAGAATGAAAGCCGAAATCCTTACAAGGCCTTCAAAGCTTTACCTTATCTGGCCCCTGATTACCTCTCTGACCTGTTCCCCGCCTCTCTCCGCCTGCACAAGCTGCTGCAACCCCACTGGTTTCCTTGTTATTCCTTGAATGGACACCAGGCTCACTCCTTCCTGAGAGCCTTTGCTCTACCTATTCCCTCTATTTGGAATCCTCTCCCCCTAGTTGCCAACAAAGCAAATTTGCCCTCTTTAAATCTTTGTTCAAGTCTTGCCTGCTGAATAAGATGTCCCCTAACCACCCTATTGAATACCACATTTCCTCCTGTCCCCACAGAACCTCCAGCACTCCCAGACCTCCTCTTGTACTTTCTCTTGTCACAGCAATTATCACTTTCTGACATAACTTCCCTATTTATTATGCTATTTATTATGTTAATTATTTTCTGTCTCCCCAGTTAGAGTGTAAACTCCACAATGGCTGACACCTTTATACATTGTATTCACTGATGCATCCAGAACAGTGCCTAAAATATAGTAGACATGCCCTATATATTTGTTGAGTGAATGAGTGAATGAATGAGTGAGTAGATGGGTGGATGGTTGGATGGATGGATGGATGGATGGATGGACGGATGGATAGATAGATGGGTTGTAGGTCCTCAATTTTGTAACTCCTATACTAATTTTTTGCCACCATTTGTATGATATCTTTTATACTGCCCTACCCACGCAGAATACAAGTTGTTCATTTGTACTCTGCTAACTTTGGTTTTACGGTACATTTATCTGTTTGAAGTACTTCAGTGGGTGATGTTATTACGCACATACCTCGAGGCTCTGAGAAAGGACATGGTTTTTAAATATCAAATAAATAGAATTGGTATTCAGAACATTCATTATCTCCTGAAGACTCAAGTTTGGGAAATTTTTTTTTAGTTGAGACTAATAACTTACAAACAATTTTCCTGACTGATAGTAGCTTTGAAAATGCTACTATCAGTGCACTATATAAGCTACATTGTAGCTGCATGAATGTCAGAAAACATGCACTGTCAGAGGTAAAAAAAAAAAAGGGATCCTTTGTCTTTTTCTAAATATAGTTCATATCAGTGGTGGAGATTGAAAATGTGAATGATGGTGAGCATTGCTCAGCACCTTATTCTAGTTGCAATAAATCTGCTTCATCTTTAATCTGAGCCCTTGTTTCATAAAAGAGAGTTGCAACAAGGAAATAAATCAAAACAAATAGTGATATTTAACAGAGGGCTCTAGGGTCAATATGATCTCAACAAGGATTTTAGAAATGAAAAGATGGCAAAAGCATGTACTTTTATTGAATTTTTAAAAACACACCTTTTACCAAAAGCTTCAGAGAGGAGTACAATAAAATCATTCAACCCCAATGTTTATATGTGTACTGCGTAGTGGCTCTATCGGTCCTTTCATCCACATCCCCACAGATCTTACCTGGCAGATAACTGCCAGGTTCTCAGGTGATGCTCCAGAGCTCACACTGTTTGCAAAGCGATAAAGAGATTGTTTTATGGTTGTTACTGTTGTTATGGTCATTTTTTTTTCTACCACAGTTTATAGAACTTGTCTGTTTTGGCAGCTTCACTCCTTTAACTTGTGGTCAGTCCAGTGCCTTTTATCAAAGGGTTAATCCCTAACCCTGATGGCTAGAGGGTTGACTAGTCTGGCCAGTGCTTCTATTTTGATCACCAGTCAACCATACTGTGCTATTGGAAGTTGATCACCATGTGTCTTAAAAACATTTCTTACCTATGCACTATTTGTCCATTACTTCACTTCACGGTCTAAGACTTGTCAAAATAAGGGATACCTCAGGCCCTCTCACGGCTAGACCTTAGTTTATTTCTTTTGTTCGCGAAATAGAAATCACAGGGCATTAAGAGATAGTACCCAGTCCAAAGCGCTTCACTTTCCCTTTATTCCCCCAAAATGTAGTGCCAAGTAATATCCAGGTATCACCTCTTCACGCTCCTGCCCTATTCCTAAAGCTGGGAGTCTTCAATTGTCTAAACACTCAAGGACACAAAGTCGGCAAGGCTCAGTTGGTGGTGGGAAAAATTAGAGAGGTTACTATTATCTGCAATTTGTAAGTCCATAGTGACATCCAAACATAACTCACTTACCTCTAAGGGTTTAAGTTTCTCCCCCATTCTTTTACAGAAATTGTCTCCATAAGAGAGTCTAATTGCAAACAAAGGGTCTTCAAGCAACAGATTTGTATATGTTACATGTCTCCCTCCCTTGCTGCATATATACAACACAGAGACTTTATCACATTCTGCTTCCTAACAATAGTCACAGTGTATTAATCCTTTCAATTCCACAGAAGGAATAACATTACATGGAGTACCCAGAGTCTCAGACTCCATAAAGGGCATTTTCCCAAAGATCACCTAAAACCCCTCACAAATGAGATAATGTGTATGAAATCCCTTTGGACTCTTTAAAGTCTCATATGATTGTTCGGTGGTGTCATCAATACTTTTATCCATTTCGTAGACATCTCTCCCAGCAAAGTTACACCGCAATAGCGCTTAAACGGCGATGAATAGACTTTTTCTGGGGCTCCATGGTCAGTGGATCTGCCTTTCTCTTTCATGTTCAATCAGTCTTTTAAGAGCTACTGATGAACAGCACAGAGATGTCTAAGCCCAGGTCTCAGGGCCTGTGGGAGATCTGATCCTCGCGCTACTTGATAGACCTGCGTTTGGACTTGGCAGCACGCTGTCTGCTAGCACTGTTTGTCCCGGTTTATTCTCCGGGCTGCTGTTAGTCTAGGTCTTGGGTAGCAGCAGGACAGAGCAGAAGAGGCTAGAACAAGAAGCAGGAATAGAGGGACATACCTGACGATGTCAGCTGTCTGTATTACAAAACTCCTATCAGGGAGTCTGAGAGCACAAAGTACATCCAGGTAGAAGAGAGAAGCCATGGTCCATTGCAGCTTCATAAGCAAGTTTAAGTACCTGAGCCTGGCACATTGAGGCTGTTGTACCAGTATGTTTACAGTAAATGGTAGTCAGGTTTGTGTGTATCCGGGGAGCAGCATGCCACGCAGAAGGCTGCCCTTGCCCACATGAGGACCTTTACCAGTATTTCACATATAAGAATCCAGCTCTCACCAAGTCCAAGCCAGGTAGCTTCTGTTAACACAGAAATTATTAACCCCAAAGTTATCTCTAACTATGCCTCTCACGCTATAATTTCTAAGAAAGGCAAGTAAAAATCGCCAGAACAGAAGGCAAGCCCTCTACCCCACCCCGATCTCCACTGCACTCTTGGACTCTTTGCTCCTTTGTATGTCTGACCTTCCTCAGCCCTGAATCCTCATTTGTCACTCCTTTCCATGCCTTTTCCTTGTAATTTCTAAAAACTCACTCTCCCTCCTTCTCTTCCCATACAAACTCCTCAGCAGAATCATTTAGATTGCACTTTCTACATCCTCATCTCTGACTCATACCCCAACCCAGTACAGACCAGCTTCTGGGTTCTTCTTAGTGAGGTGCGGAGACCTATTTGCCAGACGCCATGAGCACTTCTCCCTCCTCTTCTCAGCAGACCTCTGCAGATTCCAGCACGGCTGCCCACAGCCTCCTTGCAGCTTCTTTCCCCTCACTTCTCTTGTTGTCTTGACTATTCCCTTTTTCGTCTCCTGAGTGTAATTCTTATCCTTCACTTTGAAAACATTGATTCTCCCTCAAGCCACTTCTCTTCTCATACCATACCCTCTTCAGTCCCATCCACGTAGGATTTCAGCTCCCCCACGTGATAAAAATAACTAAGATTTATCAAGTGCTTCTTTGTGCTGAGCACTGGGCTACACTCTCCTTGCATTATTTCACTGAATGCCTATGGCAACCCTCAGAGGTTCTTTCTCTCTCTCACATTACTAATCAGAAAATGGATGCTTAGGAAGGTTGAGTAGTTTACTCAAGGTCACACAGCTAATGAGCGGAAGAGCCAAGATTCCCACTTGTGCTGCTGCTGCTGCCCAAGGTTGTAAGTCCCCTCAGACTTCTCCCCCAAATTTAACGTGCTGTTCCCCAACATCTTTAATTTCTCATTTCTCAAAATTATTTGTGTATTTCCTTCTATTTTCTTTTCTTTCTCAGCTGGTAATACCACCATGTACCCAGGTGTCAAAGCTAGAAACTTGAGGTTTTCTACATTTCCCCCTCTTATCCCTTGCATAGTTGTCACAAAGAGATGGTGGCATGATTGCCAGAAAGATACCAACAAAGGCAGTTAAAAGAAATGAAGTTTCTTTTAATGGCAACAGATGTGAAAACTCATGGCTTCACAAAACAAAAGACAATGCAACATACTGTCAAGTGGAAATACAGGCTTCTTTTAAATGTTCTATGTGAAATTGCCTTATTTAATTTTTAATTCTGTTTTTATTAAAGGCTAAGCCACTAAAATAGAGACTTCCTAGTGGCTTAAAGAACAGAATGCTTATTTCTCCCACGTAATAGTCTGACAGTGAGCAGTCCGGGTTTACAAGTTGACTCTGCTCTGTGCAACTGTGGGAGGACCCAGGACCTTCCATCTGTTGCTCTGTCATCCTCTAAAGTATGATCCGCAGACGGACAGCATCAGCATCGCCAGGAAGCTTGTCAGAAATGCAGAATCTCAGAGTCTGCCTTCAACCTATTGAATTAGAATCTGCAGGTTAAGATCTCCCACGTGATTCTTATGTACATTAAGGTTTGAGAAGCATTTCCCAAACTCTAGAGTATTGTTTTGCCCATGTGGACGAAGCTGGGCTGCAGACACAGATGTTTTAGCTCAAGAGTAGATTTTTTAAAAAAGCAGCTCTAGAGCAAAGAACCTTTTAGGTTAAAGATGACCTGGAAGTTACATGCAGCACTTTCATTGGCATCCCATAGGCTCAAATGTATTCTCATGGAAGCAACCAGAAGAGAAGCTAGTGTATCTCGAATCTAGTTAGGCAGACACGAGCTCAACTGAAGCCCCATTACTATGAAAGAAGAGAGAACAGTTTTGGGTGAACAACAATGGGTCCCTGTCTCAATTTTGTAACACTTTCAGATATAAAACTATCTGCCAGATTTGTTATTGACTTTTTTGAGTTCCTTATTCTCTTGATCTAATTACCATGCCACTATCGTATTGCTGGCTTCATAACTTGTTGCACTGAGAACTGTTTTTTAAATTTAATCCCAAATCTATTATAATGTAATTTCATTTTTTCTTATTTTGTTTCCTTTTACTATCTTTGTTGCCTTCCTCTTGCTATACTTTTCATCTTGTGGCTCTATCACTTTATAAGGTATTATCTTTGTCTCAGCAGATAAAGCTGGTATGAAAAAGGAGTTATATATATATGTATATATATATCTCCTTATATATCTCCATATATATCTCCATATATATCTCCATATATATATATATATATATATATATATCCATACATATACAACAAACCCAGAACATTTCAATAAAACTAACAAATTAAAAGAAAGTAAAACTGTAGTGATCATGTAATCTTACAAAAATCTTCTAGGTCAGTGGTTTTCAAATATTTCTTTTTAAATTAGAGAAAGCTTCCCTTCCTCTTCTTACGTGTGTAAAAGACTTAAAATATGAGCTATTCAACTGAAGTAGACCAGGCAGTTTCAGAACCTGGACTGTTCACCTGTCTTATAATTGGCCCCCTTGAAGCCCCAGGACACCACAGAGCACTGTCCTAGGGTCAGTGATCTCTGCCTGCTGTGTAGCCTGTGATGTTAACAGTGTGCCCTGTCTGAGGCCAGGTTTGCCTTAAGAGGCTCCTGGAGGAAAGTCAGTGCACATTTGGGCAGAATAGCAAGACATCAAGAGCAACAAAGATCTTTGGTAAAATGTACCAATATATCCTCATTTTTCCAGAGACTGAAGCTTTCTTTACTGCTATCTCTGATTTCTATCCCAACTTAGGTTTTCCCCAGACTTTGGGATTCAACTAGTTGAATCGTTTTGCCTTGTTGTGAACCTCTGTTACAATGCCTGCTGCCTGCCCACCACTCTGCCTCTCAGATTACAGACTGTGCCTGACTGCCATTCATGCTCAGCAATATGGCAGGCCCGGCAGCCCCTGGAGCTCTCTCTGTCTAGCCTTGTCCTGCCAGATGTGCCTGCTGGAAAGAGAGTTTAAACACTGCTAATTTGAGAAAGCAGTCACTGTGCTCCATGTGGGTACACTGAAGGAAAGAAGTGTGGATGTCATCTGCCTTTAACCTAAATGTTCTATCTTGTCCTGTAATCGTTTTCTTTGCCTTTGGGCTTCTTTTCTCTTTACTGGATAAATAAATCTGACACTAATTTGATATTAATATACAAATTATAGAATTGTAAGACTTAGGAACTAAAAAGGAACTTTGAGATCATTGATCTAACACCCTTATTTTATAGCTGGGAACACTGAAGCTTAGAGATGTGAAGTAACTTGCACATAGTTACACAGATAGTTAATAGTAGAGTCAAGACTGCCAGGCTACAGAAACAAAGCCCAGTGCATTTTGTGATACAGCATACTACCTAGAATTGGTCCTTGGTATTTAATAGTTTTAAATAGTTGTAAACATTACTGTTAGACCATAAAAAGAGCCCTCATTTTCATAATATGTGGTAAAAAATACAAATCTCTCCCACAAATGGATGCCACTAAAATTAGTCATTTTGTCTTCATGTGTTCATTAAATCACTTAATTTAATCAACATTTAGCAAATGCCTGCTGTATGTGAGATGCTCTGCTGGGCACGTGAGAGACTACAAAAGTGGCTAAGACCTTGTTTCATCACCAAGAGGTCGACAGTCTAAAGAAGAAGACAGACATTCACCTCTCTAACTATAAGAGAAATCAGACTTCAATAGAGCTATAATAGAATTTTATGCAAATTACTACAGAAACCTAGTAGAAGCTATGATTAGTTTTGACTCGGGAGTAAGGGTAGCTTTGGAGAAGGCGTCACAAAAGAGACGGCATTTGAACAGGACCTTTTAAGAATGGAAAGAATCTCAACAGAGAACAGGGGGAAAATAGCATCTCTGGCAGAGAGAATAGCATGAGCAAAAGTATGGAAGTTAACTAGAAATACAGTGGATTATGCCCCAACAATCATACTCATAAAATAAAGAGTTACTTAGTTTAGGATTAGTGAGGATGCAGTACGTAGATGTTTACTAGATGACAGTCACGTAACGTGGGTAGGATGTTGATGTTAACTTAGCTTCCCTAGTCTTTCTCAGTCTCATGTAGATGCATTTGCTCCTGGATTCATAAAGAGTTTGGAATATTTTATGTGTCAACTTGGTTAGGCCACAGTACCCAGATATTTGGTCAAACACCAGTCTAGACGTCACTGTGAAGGTATTTTTTTAGATGAAATTAACATTTCAATCGTTAGACTTTGAGTAAAGCAGATTACCCTTCATAATGTGGATGGACTTACCCAATCAGAGAAAAAGACTGAGGTCCTCCAAAGAAGACAAAGGAATTCTGACTCCAGACTGCCTTCAGGTTTGAGCTGCAGCATCAGTTCTTCCCTGAGTCTCCAACCTGCCCTGCACATTTCACACTTGCCAGGTTTGGGGGCTTCTGCATGTGTATATACACAGCCTATTGATTCTGTTTCTCTGGAGAACCCAGACTAATGCAAATACCAAGGGTTTTGAAATAAAAGAGTGACTCTATTAGTCAGTTTTCCCCTATATGTCAAAATATCAGTGGTTTATAGCAACAAAATATATGTATATATATTTATTTTCCTTACTCATGAGTCCACGGGTCAGCTGTGGTTCAGCTAACTTCAGCTGGACTCACCTGAGCTCCAGCGAGCTGCGGTAGACTCCAGGCTTCGGGCTAGATTGAGGTTTGCTCCACAAGTCTTCATCTTTCTCCTAGGACCAGCAGTTATGCAACTAGTCAACAATTGTTTTTCTTGTAATAGAGCATAAGACTCAAAAGGATGAGTAGATCACAGGAGTGCAGACGCCTCATCTATAAACCAGCACACTGATACTTCTGCCAGTTCCACTGACCAAGCAAGTACATGACCAACATCAATGGGATGGAGAAGTAACTCCAGCCACATCAGGGTTCAATATAGATCCCTCAGCAAAGGGCACAGAGGCATAATTCTAATCCAGGAAGAGAGCAAAGAATTGAGGCCAACAATTCAATCGACTTGAGGGACCTTGTTAGATATATTTCTGAAAAATAACTGTTAGCTGTGGGAAGGGGGAGTATAAAGATGCTAGCAGTCATAAACTCTTTCTAAAACAAAGTAGAAAAGACAAGGAGTGAGGGAAGTTGGGAGGGGTGAGAGAGGAAAGAAGAGTTTTGATTGGAAGTTGAAAAGAGTAGCAGCCAAAGGACTCAACATTATACAGTTTCAAAATAAGCATGGGCCTAATTTAGGGCACTGGGGAGGTAAGGGAACTAAGAGTTACTGAAGACATATGTATTCAAAACACTGCACTAGTTCACATGGCCTGTGTCATATGATCCTTACAGTACTGCAGTAGATATTATCGTCAGATCCCAAAGTCCATTTTGGAAGAAAGGAACTGAATTGAGAGACATTTTGGAAATCAAATATATAAGACTTGTTGGACTAATTAGATAATGATGGTAAAACAGAATGGGGAAAGCTAAATGACTCCTAAGCATCTACGTGGGCAATAGTGTGTTGCTTCCCCATTAACTTAGTTGGGAAACACAAAAGGAGGGCCAGTTTGTGAGCTGAAGGAGATACATTTTTGGCTTGTGTTGGTGATACTATAGGACATCTATGTGAGATATTTTACAAATGGTTGGAAATTTGTATCTTAGAGCTCAAGAAGCCAATCCTGGAGAAACACTCCAGAAATAAAAGCAAAAAGCATGGAAAATGATATTAGCAAAGAAGTGAATGTGTCTTGCACACACAGTTCATGTTCATGGAATGGCTAGCAAATTAACATACTGTTTAGACATGTGTCTAATGTAAACACATATTTACTCATGTGTCTAATCGTATGTATTAGTTTACATATAGCAAGTAGTGTGAAATTAGGTTGAAAAGATAAGTTTGTACCTGATCTCAGTTGTCCTAGGATGCTGGAATAGGACATTTGGGCTTTTATCAAGAAAGAACCACTATAGGTTTTTGTGCAAGGGTTGACTGAAAGAGCCTGGCTTTTTGGAAGACTGATGTAGCATCATGGTATAAGCTGGACCAAAAGTAGGAGGCCAAGTGGAAGGCTATTGCATTAGTTTTTATAAGCACCAACAAGAACCTAAACAGAGTAGTGGCAGGAAGAACAGAAATGAAGGAACAGATGGAAGAATTGCTCTGAAGGTAATTGCTGTGCAGCGCAGTAACCATTCTGCCTACCATTAAATACGTGTCAAGTTAGTTTTGTAACTTCACTTGGCACTAATGGTTTCCTGTCTTTAGGTATGCAGAGCCTTCATAATTTATTGTTCATCTGTTCACATATTTTTTCAATAAGGGTTATAATTTCTATGAGGGAGAGACTATAACTTGTTTTGTTCTCTACTATTCCACAACATTTATCAGAATAGGCACTGGCTAAATGTTTAACAAATGAGCAGCTGGATGAATGCTGCCCCTGCACATGTCAGTGTACCCATTCCTAGATTCTCTTCACGCTTGCTCTCTACCCTGCCCCCGTCTCTCATCTTTCCACCAAATATTTCCCTCCCTCTCACCTCCTTAAGGTTGGTCTGGGAGAACTTACCTCACAGGAGGAACCAGATTTCTGAGCAGTCTGCAGAAACTGATGTGACATTTTTTTTCCAATCCTGCCTTCAACCAAGCTCAACTGACTCTCTCGTTACTATTTTTAATGTTATCTCAGACATATCCAGTAGCTTTCCAGTTACATAAAATATTGAAAATTCAGTTCCTATCCATTTAAGCCTCCAGTTTTATTTTCTCCCCCCACCCCTACCCCATTTTAGGCTTCCACCAAGGGACTGGTATCTCTCTCTTTTCTGACTCTAAATTCCCTAGTGCTAGAGAAGGAGAGATTGGGGGGAAGGCATACTTCCTTATACTTGACTGGGTTTGGTTTGCAGAGCTCTGGTGAGTTTCCCGTCATTGTTCTTTGGCTAACGCTGATCATCAGCAACCTCTGTGTGGCAGGTGGCCGCTGGCGGTATGGGACATCTGACTCTACCCCAGCTTGATTCATCAAGATTCTCTAAGCTCATCCCCAGTATCCACTGCTGGGGTGATCAGCTTCTTGGATGGCTAACAGCAAGACCTCCCTGCCAGGCTATTAATTTTAAAGCTAACGAGTCTCTCTTCCTTCCTTCTTCCCCTTTCTCCAGTTATTTCCTTGTGTCAACTGGGACAGCCAGGGAGTTTCCTAAGGCTGGGGTGATTATTCAAGGTAGCAGAGTTGGTTCAACCACCTTTTAATACGTACTGGAGAATGCCCCTGGCCCCAATATTTTTGTAATTCTCTGTGGAATATGAAAGTATTTGATACCTTTGAGCTTCTGCTTTGGGTCCTAGTTGCCAATTTTACACATATATATAGTATCTGGCTATTTGTAACTGCTGCCAAAACTTCATTTTGCAACTCCTGAGGTGTCATTTACATTTGTAACTACTGTGTAATAAACACTGAGTTAAGTGTTATGTGAACAAACATTTAATGAGTAGCTAAAATGAGTCAGTCAATGTAAGAATGAAATACAAAAGTCTGTTGTAGTTCAGACCCCAATGCAAAATAATGAATTACATGGCAATATTAAAACAGAGAGCATTTCAACCTCAAAATGGAAAATGGATTGGAGAGTGGAGCAGTAGGAAAGAGAAAAGGAGAAAAGGGAACTTAAAAATGAAGGAGTAGGGCTTCCCTGGTGGCGCAGTGGTTGAGAGTCTGCCTGCCGATGCAGGGGACACGGGTTCATGCGGCTGGGCCCATGAGCCATGGCCACTGAGCCTGCGCATCCGGAGCCTGTGCTCCACAACGGGAGAGGCCACAACAGTGAGAGGCCCGCGTACCGCAAATAAAAAAAAAAAAAATTAAATTAAAAAAATAAAAAGGAGTTAAATACCATCCCAGAAGAGGAAAAGAGAGGAAAAAAAAAAGGTAGAAGAGATACTTGAATATATAATTGCCTTGACCTTTGATTGATCATGGCTAGGAAAAAAAAAAAACAGCTACAGATGACATTTTAGGGACATTTGGGGAATTAATATGGACTATTTATTAGGTAATGTAGTTTTATCAATGTTAGATTTATTGAGGGTGATGATACTGTGACTGTGTCGGAGAATGTCCTTGTTCTTGGGAGTTGCTCCTGGAGTATCAGGGGATGAAGTTTCATGATGTCCGCAAATGATTCAGGAGAAATGTCTTTCCAATGGTTCACCTAAAATTTAAAAAATAAGTGTTGTGTGCATGTGAATGAATGAGTGGGTATAGAGTGAAAGGCAAAAGCCAAATGTAGTAACATTTGGTGAATCAAGATCCCGGGTATTCTGGAAGACATGGCAGTGTACCACCTGTAACTCCCTTCAAGGAAGGACTTGCCCAGCATCAGGGAGAGTGGTCAGCAGACAGCCTCCAGCAGTCAGCATCTTCAGGGTCTGCCTCCATGGCAGAGAGCCCTCACCAGAGCACGCTACTTCCAGGCAGCAACATCCAGTGACAGAGAGGCAGATCACAAAGGCCTGTTCATATCTGCCCTGCCTGGGACACTCTACTAGCCTAAACTGTGCCAGAGCTCCCCAGATGGTTCACAGAGGTGCCATCAAGCCCCATCACAGTCCGGCCCCTCTTCTGCCCAGCACTGCTTCCTCATCCCTCCTTCCGCAGATGTTGATCCCTAATAAACACTTTGCACCCCCCTCCAAAAAAAAGTAGTAAGGAGAATCTCAAAAATGAGAACACTGCATAGTGGCAGAAAGCCTAACATGTTTGAGATTAAAATCTGAATCCCTGATGCCCAGACTAATCTTTTCTCTGCTCACAAATCAGAATCATATAGATTTCCGTTAATATTTATCTCCTTGAATCTGAAGGAAGAGGAAAATCTATGTTGTATTTTGCCAGTTTTGCTGTTCCCATCATGAATTTCACTGAAGGATCACATCAAGTTGATGAGGTGCCAGCTGTCCTTAATAACTGAAGTATTAGATGCTATAGTATGACATGCAAAGCAGCACAAGTCTTAGAAGTGAGTTACTTCGAAAACCACGAACTGCAAATTCAACTAAAATTTCAAATAAAAACCAAAAGACTAGAATAATCCATACAAAATTTTAATGCCAGAAGTTTCTCTTGCTTAAATTACTTTCACACTCCAATTTAAACTCAGAAACATTATGTTGCTGTCACACTTCTTTGTTCTCCTAAAGTAAAAAAATAAATCTTTATATAGCTGACAAAAAATAGGAATCTGTCTGCCAGCGAGTTCTCTATTCTTGTCTAACATACTGTAGGGTCTATGTAGAACACATGGTCCTTAAACACCCAAAAGCCTCTTCTTTACTGGCTTACCACAGCAGTATGTTTCTCCAGCATGTTTGCACTACCTACAATACATGTCTTGCATAAGCATGAATTCCTTTGGATGTTTAAGTCATGCAGTATTTTCACATGCTTTGATGTTGTGCATATGAGAATTATCATCTACATTTTGGGAGTGCAGTTCCCAGTGCCTTGAGCACTGAATTTAAAACTGCTCGACTGACATCATTTTAAATTCCATCCAACAGAATGCCAATAATGTCTGCAACAGAAGTTTGACATATTTAGTTCTCTCAAATATGGAGCTGATTTAGCGGCTAAATTGGAAATTTCTGGGTGCATTTTTGAAAACTAATTCAGCGTGAAATTATTAATAATTTAGAATTGTGCATAAAGTATTTTGGGTTTACTTATTTTCTTATCCAGAAAGATCTGTTGCTTCATATCAGATAAATTTCCAAGATGCATTCTGCTGTTGGAACACAAAGTAAACAGCTTAAATTAATCCTAACGTGATTTTCTAATTACAGATGAGACCCATTGGCCATGATGGCTACCATCCCACATCTGTTGCTGAGTGGCTGGATTCCATTGAACTAGGTGACTACACCAAAGCCTTTCTGATTAATGGCTATACATCGATGGACCTGTTGAAAAAAATCTGGGAGGTTGAACTTATTAACGTAAGTTGGTCTCTTAAAGACACCTTAACGATTCAACACTTGATAATTCCTGCCATAGGTGGGTAATTTTTTCTTTCTTTGTCCTTTGGACATCCAACAAGGATTTACAGGTATGCCTTCTGTTTTGAATATATGTCTCTCTGATTCTAGTCAAGCTCTACAATCATTGTCTTTTGAAGTTTTGGTGTGGGAACTAAGAGGACTCTCAGGGTGTTTTACATTATTTCAGAAAAACTTCCAAGCAGTTTCAGGCTTTCCATTTTAGGAAATTTTGTCACTTTAGGATAGAACATGATAACAAATAGGCTCCCATTCTATTCTTTGCTCTTATTCATTTTTAAAGATTAAAGTCATCATTTTTAGTTTTTTATCTCTGTTATGTTTCCTTGTCTCTATTCCTTAACTGCATATATAAACCCCAAACTTGAAGGGACTTTTTTCTTATTTTATAAGCTTCTGTAATATCAACATTTTATTTTCCAGGGCTTATACCCAATCTTAAATTGTTTGTTTTATTCATACACTTGGCATAAATTTTCTATAAAAACTGGCCAATATATGTTGCCATGTATTTGAGCCCAAAGAGATCAACCAAATCTGTTTAACTGCTTTTTTTTCTTTATAAATTTATTTATTTATTTATTTTTATTTTTGGCTGCGTTGGGTCCCCGTTGCTGTGTGCGAGCTCCCTCCAGTTGCAGCAAGCGGGGGCCACTCCTCGCTGTGGCGCACGGGCCTCTCACTGCGGTGGCCTCTCCCGTTGCGGAGCACAGGCTCTAGGCACGCGGGCTTCAGTAGTTGTGGCTCGCAGGCTCAGTAGTTGTGGCTCACAGGCTCAGTAGTTGTGGCTCACAGGCTCAGTAGTTGTGGCTCGCCGGCTCTAGAGCACAGACTCAGTAGATGTGGCACACGGGCCCAGTTGCCCCAAGGCATGTGGGATCTTCCCGGACCAGGGCCCGAACCCATGTCCCCTGCATTGGCAGGAGGATTCTTAACCACTGTGCCACCAGGGAAGCCCTGTTTAACTGATTCTGATACTGATCATTTTCTCATTTTATTTTTACTGCTCTTTTATTTCTAATGGCATAAAGGAATGAAAGAGATGAAAAGATAGCCTAATTATCATGCCTTCATATTTTAATTGGTATCATGAACATTTCTTTTCAAAAGTGAGAAATCATTTAATCTTTCAGAGAATTTCTTAGACTTAAGTTTCATATTCTAGTAACTGAAAAAAAAGCATTCATGAACTGAAAGACAAAGCAAATACATTTCTGCTGGTTCAAAAGCACTCTGTTCTAGTCTTTATGACATTTTCTCTCCAAAGGTCCAGTCTCTATGTACTGAATGTCATTAATTATTTTAAATTATGGTTAATTAGTAGTAACTAATTATTCTTTGCTTTAAAAGTCTGTCTTAAAAATAATATCTTTTCTGGAACATCTATAAAAACTTTAATCTAAAAATCACTTCAAATGGAGAAAATTCTTGGCTTCTTCTTCTAATTTGCCATCAGCTACTCTTAGCTTTCTGTTCTTATCCTTTCACAAAAGCTTTCATTATTTCAGAAGGAACTCACTATGTCTCTAAAAGCCTCTGATTAATTTTGTTGTTAGTCTGAGTGGAAGCAACTGAAACTGTATTGCTTTTTAGTTGCATCTAGGAGATTTTAGTTTTCCACTGAGAACTTGACACTCATTTTATGGCTACTCTTAGCCATTTATTAAAGGGGGGATCTTCCACAGATCAAACAAACATGCTTCCAACTAAGTTGCTTTCTAGTCAATGATAAATATCTCTATGTAACAGCTGAATAATATCGCTCTGCACTGAAGAATGAATACTTTGGATAGATAGCACATGAGTCACTCACTTAACTAGCATTACCAGTAATCCCTCATTGAAAAGAACAGATTCCAATAGAACTATATTATAAAATGTTTTCATTGAAGCAAGGATCATTAAAACAAGACTATATGTCTCTCAAAATTCAAGTACTGAGGCTAACCTTTAAGGTGTGGGCTTGGACCCACACTTTTCCCCAGTGCTATGTGTACCAGCAGCCTAGAGATGCCCGTTCAGTCACTGTGGTCAGGCCTTGTGGATGACTGCAGTGACTGCAGGGCAGTGATGCCGTAAGGCCCCATGTTTAATGCCAAGGCTCAGGACATTAAATCACTACCCACAGGGCTAACCAGCCTTGAGCTGGGACAGAGCAATGGCCTTTTCCACCCATACTAACTCTTTTTTGTTTGTTTGTTTTGTTTTTCAGTTCTAGAATTCCATTTGGTTCTTTTTCTTTTAACATCTTTCTTGGAGTATAATTGCTTTACGATGTGTTAGTTTCTGCTGTGTAACAAAGTGAATCAGCTATATGTATACATATATCCCCATATCCCCTCCGTCTTGCATCTCCCTCCCAGTTATTTGTAGTGAGATGGATGGACCTAGAGTCTGTCCACCCATAGTAACTCTTTTTTTCGGCTGCATTGGGTCTTTGTTGCTGTACGCGGGCTTTCTCTAGTTGCGGTGAGCGGTGGCTGCTCTTCGTTGCAGTGTGCGGGCTTCTCATTGCAGTGGCTTCTCGTGTTGCGGAGCGTGGGCTCTAGTCGTTCAGGCTTCAGTAGTTGTGGTGCACAGGCTCAGTAGTTGTGGCTCGTGGGCTCTAGAGCACGGGCTCAGTAGTTGTGGCACACGGGCTTAGTTGCTCCGTGGCATGTGGGATCTTCCTGGACCAGGGCTCGAACCCGTGTCCCCTGCATTGGCAGGCAGATTCTTAACCACTGCACCACCAGGGAAGCCCCACCCTTACTAACTCTTGAAGGTACTTTTTCTGTAATACAATCTGACTCCAATCTGGAGAGAAGTACCTGTCACAAGCATTATATCAGAATCGGAAAACATAGTCATTGTGTTTTAGACCTTGAGGCCAAATTCCTTGGGCCTGGAGTACAACATCTGCATCTAATACCAACCCAGTATATTTTCCTTAAAGTGAACTGATGGAATTTAAAGTTTGTGATGAATTTATGGGCAAGTTCACACTCTTAAGGAGGCTTTGCAAGTCATTTAACTCCATAAATATACTTATTATGGACAAACTATCTGTAGCTTTAGACTTGGAAATCAGAGAACAAAATGTTTACGCCCTTTAGATCTGCTACAGAGTAGTTCATTTGATGGTTTAGGGCTGTTGGGTTTTAAAATGAGAGATAGGCACCATGTATACCTCCTGGCTGACGATGCTTTCGACTGGTCTCAAATTCAAGACTTCATTTATCGCAACTAGTGAGGGAAAGTATCCAAATGTAAGATAATCTCATATATATGGGCCCAGCAATTCTGTATTAAGTACCCATAATTTATTTTTTACAGCCAGAAAGGAATGTACAGTCACTTTGATTTAGAGCAGAGCCTTTTAGGGCAAGTCCCATCTTGAACCTTTGTAATGAGTGGCTAGTTTTAAGGAAACCCAGTGGCTCCAATAACTTCTATTCTATGTAGAGTGAAGAGAGAAGTGCAGGTGGAGGCTGCCTTTGATATAGAGGTCTACTGAGAAGAGAGGATGAGAAGACTGACTGCTGATGTGATTACAAATTACTTCAGCATCATTAAATCGTATTGACTAAGCCTCCAATTTCACATGGTATTATTCTTGATATTAAACAACTAATAATACATTCACATTGAGTATAAATTTATTCAGAGTATTTTCATGAAGAAATGAAAACTACACAAAGTTGTGACTTGAAAAGTACAAATACATTTGAAATTGTAATCTTTCAAAAAGTCCCCAAAGTTCTTTTTCTTGGTGGAGCACATTAATGCCTTTGAAAAACAAGGTTATTTGAATAACCTAATAAAGGTTTTAGTCACAAAGCTTCCCAAAGTATAGGAATAGGAGAGAGTAGTGGAGATCTCATATCTTTTTTTTTTTAACATCTTTATCGGAGTATAATTGCTTTACATTGTTGTGTTAGTTTCTGCTGTATAACAAAGTGAATCAGCTTTATGTATACATATATCCCCACAACCCCTCCCTCTTGCGTCTCCCTCCCACCCTCCCTATCCCACGCCTCTAGGTGGTCACAAAGCACCCAGCTGGTCTCCCTGTGCTGTGCAGCTGCTTCCCACTAGCTATCTATTTTACATTTGGTAGCATATATATGTCCATGCCACTCTCTCACTTCATCCCAGCTTACCCTTCCCCCTCCCTGTGTCCTCAAGTCCATTCTCTACATCTACATCTTTATTCCTGTCCTGCCCCTAGGTTCTTAAGAACCTTTTCTTTTTTTCTTTTTTAGACTCTATATATATATGTGTTAGCATACGGTATTTGTTTTTCTCTTTCTGACGTACTTCACTGTGTATGACAGACTCTAGGTCCATCCACCTCACTACACATAACTCAATTTCATTTCTTTTTATGGCTGAGTAATATTCCATTGTACATATGTGCCACACCTTCTTTATCCATTCATCTGTCAATGGACACTTAGGTTGCTTCCATGTCCTGGCTACTGTAAATAGTGCTGCAATGAACATTGTGGTACATGACTCTTTTTGAATTATGGTTTTCTCCAGATACATGTCCAGGAATGGAATTGTGAGGTCGTATGGTAGTTCTATTCTTATTTTTTTAAGGAACCTCCATACTGTTCTCCATAGTGGCTGTATCAATTTACATTCCCACCAACGTTCAAGAGGGTTCCCTTTTCTCCACATCCTCTCCAGCATTTATTGCTTGTAGATTTTTTGATGATGGCCATTCTGACTGGTGTGACAACTACCTCGTTGTAGTTTTGATTTGCATTTCTCTAATGATTAGTGATGTTGAGCATCCTTTCATGTGTTTGTTCGCAATCTGTGTATCTTCTTTGGAGAAAGGTCTATTTACATCTTCTGCCCATTTTTTGATTGAGTTGTTTGTTTTTTAGATATTGAGCTTCATGAGCTGCTTGTATATTTTGGAGATAAATCCTTTGTCTGTTGCTTCGTCTGCAAATATTTTCTCCCATTCTGAGGGTTGTCTTTTCATCTTGTTTATGGTTTCCTTTGGTGTGCAAAAGCTTTTAAGTTTCATTAGGTCCCATTTGTTTATTTTTGTTTTTATTTCCATTTCTCTAGGAGGTGGGTCAAAAAGAGAGATCTCATATCTTAATAGCAGCATTGTCAGCAGTGGAAATCAAGCATAAACTTTTAAGACATAATGTATTGCCAGTTTTACAGGCCTGTGTGGTCTAGACTTAGAAAATGAAGTCTTTGCCAATTATTGTTTCCCATATTCCCTAATCTGTGCTTCATATTCAGAAGCTGATGTTTCATCAATAGCTCTGTTTTACCCCTGTGTTTGCCATGACCAATAATAACATATTTAACATTACTTTCACTTTTGTATTGATATCTTAGTGTTGTATGAATATTGAGAGAGATTGTCAGGCAAATGTTTCCCTCTGCCGATGCTAGCTGGGTGAATCTCTAGCCTGAATTGTAGTCCTCTCCAAAGCCTTGTTAGAATTAAAAACTAGTTAGCAGTGCATAAGTACATGAATTTTTTTTTTTTTTTTTTTTTTTTTTACTCAGAAGGTTACTCCGGCCTTCCATATGGTATTACCAAGTTTACACAACAGTTTTTACTGCTATTTAAAAATCTCTACAGCTCCGCCAGGGGGAAATTTTTTTTTTTTTCTTTTTTTTTTTTTTTTTTTTTTTCTTGCGTTATGCGGGCCTCTCACTGTCGTGGCCTCTCCCATTTGCGGAGCACAGGCTCCGGACACGCAGGCTCAGCGGCCATGGCTCACGGGCCCAGCCGCTCCGCGGCACGTGGGATCTTCCCGAAACGGGGCACGAACCCACGTCTCCTGCATCGGCAGGCGGACTCTCAAGCACTGCGCCACCAGGGAAGCCCCAGGGGGAAATTTTAAATAAAAGGGCTACATATTTTCTGCATGAAGTAGGTATGGATAATTATAATCTCCATGAAATAATCCATTTCCTAAACAACAACAAAAACGTATTGCAATTATGAAAAACAATGTTAATTTATTTTATCACTGTGTACCTTCTAAGGGGATTTTGATTAGATGAAATAAATTTGAACACTGTCCAATTTATACATCTGTGAACATCAATGTAGAACACATTATTAATTTCTTCCCATTAGTTTTATCATTCATTTTTTTACCAAGGAAATAATTCTAGTCCAGGCTTATGATCTCCTACAATATTGATAACAATAAAAGTACCCAGTGAAGAACAAAATAAAGTTCAGTCTTCAGTGCATTCTTAAATCTCTGCTCATAAGGACAGGAATATCTTTAAAAATCCAACTCTGGCAGTTGGTTGTGTTTTAAATACCTTTGGGTAGAAACAAAATGATTAAGGTAGCAATATCCATATGTGTCCCATGAAAATCATTTGGGCTTATTTTTATAACAGAAAATTGATGAGCAGATCATTTGCTTCTTGCCTAATAGCTGCTGAAACTATAATTACATCACTCTTTTGCTTAGGGCTGTCAAATTTCTTTTTTGTTTTTTCTTTTGCAATGTTGTTGATTCCATTTCTACCTTCCCAGGGAAATTTTGTGATAAGCTAATCACTTGGAGATACACTAAGAAACTTTCAAAGTTAACATTCTAATTTTATGTTAAATCTTCAATAGTGTGACTTTATTTGCTTTAAATACAGTAGAAATATAGTCCTGTCAGCATCAAATTTAGACTCATTACTTGCTTTGATGTTTTTATTTCATGACCAGAATTATAAAGTCACACTTCTCTCTGCCCTACCCTCATTGCTATAACTGAAATTAAATTTACTCCCAGAAGTTTTTTTGCATTGTGTCTGTGAGTGTGTGTTTGTATATGTGTGTATTGGATAAACGCACATGATAACTTATAATCCCAACCAAGAAGAATAATCACCAAATTCACAAATTGCAGGGGAGGAATGGGGAGAAGAATATTATAATTCCATTTCCAGACCAATTATTTTAAGTAAAAGGTTATGCTTTCACTATAGGACATTAATAAATGAGAAGAATATTCATATTTCCACACCAGGGAGGCTACATTAGTCAACGCTTCAAATGTTAACAACCTTAATCAAAGCCGAAGGCTTTAACTAAATAACTGGATATGAGTGTTCAAGTGTAGAGCAAACTTTAAGTACGACCTGTGGATTTAAGCATTTTATTTACACTCATAGACGGTACACCTGGCTCTTCACAAGCCTTCAGGACAGCTAGACACCGCCTCTGGGCTTCAGACTTTTTCAGACACTATGTGTCAGGTAAAGCCCCTGGACTCTACCGCCCGCACTCACTGCATCTAAATTGCAAGCTCTTCGCAGGACTCTCCAGAGTCTTGCCTCACTTGGCCCAAGTTTTGGAAGAAGCACCCTTCTACGTTCCTCATATGAGATGAACAATCCTCTTCCAAATAAATACTCACTTTCCAGTGATTTTTAGCCCTTTCACATGTGGCATGGAGATTGATGATGGGCTAAGGCTGGTATTATTGATTCCACTATCTTTCAGCATGTTTTGTGTATCTGCACCTATCATGCTGCTCTCAACTTTGGAGCATTGACCTAAACTGAGATAAAGTTACATCACAATAAAATGTACTTAAACACTAAAACTTCATTGGAAGGAATATAGCTTTTCTTTTGCATTTAAAGTGAATTTGCATTCTTACAGTGCCTTGGGGTTAATATTATTGAATAAGCACTGCTAAGTGTTGATACTGGAATTAGTAAACACACACACACACACACACATACACACACACACACAATGAAAGTAAACAAGGCATTTGGCCCTGAAGAGACAGTCTAGACACTCAGCAACAAATTAATTTCATGAATAACTGAAACCCTCTGATTATAGCTATTAATGGCCCATCTCTGTGCAAAAAAGAAAATCATGTTCTGAGTATCTAGAAATTTCTACCTTAAAAAAGTTATTTTAGTAGACACCATTGTTTTTTCCCCACCCAGATTTCATTCACTCTTCTCCTGATTAAAATAGAAGCATTTCAAATTTCCTCTGAAGAAGCCACATCCACCCTTCCACATTCCATGCCTGAACATACTACCCAGATCTAAGCCAAGCTCAGCATTCCAGCCTTTTCTCCCATTCCCACAGGCTACAAAGTATTCTTCATCAGGACCCTTATAGCATATGACAGGATTTTCTTCTTTTTAAGGCTGAATGTATATACCACATTTCTTTAGCCATTCATCTGTCGATAGACATTTAGGTTCCTTCTACTCCTTGGCCATTATGGATAATGCTGCAATGAACATCAGTGTACAAACATCTCCTTGAGATCCTATTTTCAATTCTTTTGGATACATACCTAAAAGTAGGATTGCTAGATCATATGGTAATCCCGTTTTTAAATATTTGAGGAACCTCTAAATTGTTTTCCCTGGTGGCTGCATCATGGTCATTATTTCTTAAAATGTTGTTTTCTGCCTGGCCTTCTCTCTCCTCTCCTTTGGAAACTTCAATCACATGTATATTAGGCCATTTAAAGTTGGGCCACAACTCACCAATACTCTACTTACTTTTTTTCATTATTTTTTCTCTCTGTGATTCATTTGGATAGTTTCTATTGCTGTGTCAAGTTCACTTATCTTTTCTTCTTGTGATACCTAATCTGCCATTATTAACATCTAGTGTACTTTTAATCTCAGAGATTATAGTTTTCATCTCCAGAAATTAGACTTCAGTCTTTATTTTTCAGGTCTCTATTTAACATTCTCAATCTTTTCTCTAACTTATTGAACATAAGGAATGTGGTTATAATAACTGTTTTAATGCCCTTGCCTTCTAACATCTGTGTCGGTTTGGGGTCAGTTTCAGTTGATTGATTCTTCTCCTCAATGTTCTTGGCATGCCTGGTAACTTGTATTGCATGCCAGACGTTAACAAATTTTACCTTGTTAGGTACTGGATATTTTTGTATTCCTATAAATATTCTTGAGCTCCATTATCAGACACAGAGAAGCTCCTTGGATATATTTTGATCCTTTCAGGTCTTACTTTTAAGATTTGTTAGGCAAAACCAGAGCATCAGTTAGTCTATGGCTTATACTTTGCACTACTGAGGCAAGATGCTTCTGGGTATTCTAACAATGCCCTGTGAATTTCCAGGCTTCCCGGTCGGAATAGAGCAGACTACTACCAACTCTGTTTGAGCTCTACATACTACTTCCACTAATCTTTTCTGGCATTTTTTTTTTAATCTGGCCTCAGATAGTTTCCTCATATGCATGTGCTGATCAGCCCTCTGTCCTCTCTAGTACTCTATACAGAAAAGTCTAGCCACTTTAGTCTCCCTAGACTCTCACCTCCATCTTCTCAATTCAAAGAGCCTTCCAGACTCCCTGGCTTCTTCTTCCCTGCATAATGGCCTGAGAATTCTCTCAGGATGGTAAACTAGGACAATTTTAGGGTTCACTCTGTTTCTCATCTCTCAGATATCAATTTCCTTCATTGCTTCATTCCAATGTCTTAAAAAGTAGTGTTTCATAGATTTTGTCTCCATTTTCAGTTTCAGGTGAGAGCAGGGGCATTGGGGAGGTGGGGGGGGGGGGAGATAAATCCAATCCTTGTTAATCCAAAAGCCCCAGTCCATGCTACTTACATTAATCCCTGTAGGCTAGGGCCCCATGTGGGGGGGGGGGGGGGGGGGGGAGATAAATCCAATCCTTGTTAATCCAAAAGCCCCAGTCCATGCTACTTACATTAATCCCTGTAGGCTAGGGCCCCATATACCTAAACAACTGAATCAGAATCTTTGGTGGTGGAATCTGGGCATTGGGAGTTTTTTAAAAGCTCCCCAGGTGATTTTAATGTGTAGCCTGGGTTGAAAACCACTGCTGTAATCAGTGGGGAGCCATTAAAAGGATTTTAATCAGGAGAATGACATGATCAGAAGCAGTAGGCAGGGGCCAGAAGCCGACACACATAAGGAAGGGCTGACTGTGAGGGAAATAGGGGCTGAGTCAGCCAGTTCTGCTCAACAGCTATTTCTAGCCATGAATGTATTAGGCATGACAGCACTAAAACCTGTGTGCCTCCTTAGAACCTGAGGGTGTCCCTGAATTTGGAGTCCGTAAATATAGAGTCAATTTCCATCATCATAACCCCATGTATCTAGAAGAGGGCAAATTACAGTCAGTATTCAAGGGAGGCAAGGACAAATACAATACAATACCTTTCAGAAATGCCTTTCAATAGTGGCTAAAATTGTTTCAGTTTGACCCTTAAAAGGCCAAGCCTTGGTTATCTGAAAATGTTACTTACTGTTTATAAAGTAAATGGTAGGACAGACTGTGTGTGTCAGTGTTTCAAATGCACCCTCTCTTCTTTCATCTTTATTTTGGAATCAGGTCACTTGACTTTGAATCCTATATCTGCCCCTCAGTATGTGACATTAAAAAAGTCACTTATCAACTCTTGGTCTCAGTTTCTCCTTTTTAAATAGAAGATAATAATATCTGCTCTGCTGGCTTCATAGGTTTCCTGTGAGACTTGAAATCACATGAGAGTTTTTATTATCCATCCCTTTCTCTTCTCTCCCTGTTCTATTTTTCTTTTGCCTCTATTTTTTTCTTTCTCTCTCTCCCAGCATTAGGCTGGGAGCTGGCCAGCTCCCTTGGAGCATGCTTTCACAGCTTAGCTGCCATTTGCTTCTCGCTGTCAGTACTCACTCGTGTTAGAACACAGACAGCCGCCCTGTTTATTGTGCAGACTGTGGCCTCTAGAAATCACTGCTCAACCTCTCTCTTCCACCACTCCCAACTCCAACCCCTTCCCTCTGCCTTAGCCTCTCAGCCTCCCAGCACTGCTTAGTGCTGCTCAGAATATTTCCACTCCTGGAGTGGGTGAATGTGAGAGGAATGACTCTGAGCTTTGTGTAGGAGCTGCAGGATAAAGCTGCAGAGAGCCTTTCCCCCCCACACCTTTTTTTTTTTTTTTCTGACTATGCTTAGGTATGGAATTGCCAGTGTCCTTTTTCCCCCAACTACACAGCATTGGTCCTTGACTCTCAGCCACCCAGTTCTATTTATTCTTGAAACAAACAACCTTGGGGCAGAGCAGGGTAGTGGCTCAGAGGATAGGGATGTACTTACTCTCAGCCTACCATCCATAATCTTAAACCCTTCTAGAATCTGTTCCAAAGTTTCAGTTTGACAGTCCATGAGAGTGGGCACCTCTGACTGTGTTTTGAAGTAGTTCAGTATCTCCTTTACGTTGAAACTGCTCCATTCCCATATATAGTATCATTAATTATAATAAAGTCAGTTAATTTTTTATTCTGTATTTTGCTCAGATTTCTAATATGACACGAAGACTTTTGTTTCTTTAACTCTTTTCTGGAGATATTTAGGGCAGAGCCTGTTGCTAAGGAGATTCATTTGCGTTGCAGTTAAATAGGTAAATACTGTAAATTGGCTCTGTGCTTTTTAGGAGCTTTGAGAGGGGGAATGTTCTAATGAATTATTCTACAGTGTAGAAAATAAAAAAGGAAAAAGCCCTGTGCAAAATGCAAATACAACACTTTTCATGCTATCCAGATGGAGAAATGCTTTGGGTCTTCCTTGGGAGAAGATCTGAGATCATACTGAAAAGATAAGCCTCTACCTCCTGCAATGAAAGGAAAGCCAAAGAGGTCCTTTTGTTAGAAGAACACTGTTTAGAATTTTGAAGCCTGACATACAAGCTGCCATGGAAGAGACTGACAATAAATATAAGCACTCAGAGTAAATCATAAAGGTTAATTTATCACCAAAGTAAGTATACAAGGTTAATGTTAGAATCTACCCATTATAATAATAATTCAAAGCCGGGGAGAAGAGAGATGAGACAGGTGATTTTGTAGGATTTACATCTGCTTTAAAGATGTTTAAGGTTGATTTAGAATTTAAGTTTAGGTATTTTAATAAATAGATATATTATGTTAAATTAGCTATCTGTGGTCTCAATTTGTTTTTGAACTCAAGCAAAGAGCTGTTAACTTGAACTTGAAAGCATGTAAATTCCTTACTGTACAGACCTTATATCTGGCACCCTGCCGCCACCTGGTGGCGGCATACCTAAAGTACAGGGCCAGTGACTAAATCTAAAAGTTTCTTAAATGCAGAAACTCGCTGCAAAACAGAAATTATTCAGTGCCAGTTTTATATCAATTCCTTTTTCTAATATTAGTATAATAAAACATGAACCAGAAGAGTTTTATTCTTGTAGGCATCAAACACCAAATTCAAGCACCATGTACCTAAAATTGTTTAACAAAATGGGAAAAACCCTCTACTGTGCATTCCACCAATTAAACTAGTTTAGGATACCAGTGCCCTTTTAAATGTGTGTGCGTGTTTGTGTGTGTGTGTGTGTGTGTGCTGCATAAACATATATACATATTCTCTAGTAGAGTCTTTCTTAATTTTGTATTAATTGCCTTGGGGGGATAATTAGATTTCCTAAAACTTGAATAGGATCATTACCTTTTTTAAAATTCTACTTCATAGAAGCTGTGGGGAAAAAATGTAATAAGCATTTTACAGTCCTTACCCTCAAAAGAACTTCCAGACTAATGGAGAAGATAACCATTTACATTGGCTGTAAGAAGAGTAGTGTTTAGGGGAGCTAAGTATAAAAGTGGTCTTTGCATCCCAAATTGAAACACAGGGTCTCTGCCTGATTAGGGGGTGGAGGTGGGCAGGAGAAAAATAAGGTGAGGTGGAGGAACCAGTAGAGTAAAAGGCAAGCAGCACTGGTAAAAGCACAGGGTCTAAAAAGAGACTTCCAGGCTTTGACTCCCAACTATTTCTTATCATTTTACCACCTTGGGCAAGTCACTTAACTTTCTCTGAGGTTAAATTTCCTTGCATCTAAATTTTGTGTAATAACATTATCTATCTTCTAGATAATAGTGTTGTCAGCATTAGATAAAATAATGTAGTAAAGCATTTTGCACAATGCTTTGCAAGTAGAAAGCACTCAATTTTTGTTGAATGGAGGCGAAAGAGAGGGGCAGCTTCCAAGTGCCTAAAATTTATGGGAAGCATTATCCATTATCCATTGCCACAGCAATGCTGTGCAACAAACTGTCTGAAAATGCAGTGGCTTAAAGCAATAAGCATTTCTTTCACTCACGAGTCTGGGTCAGTAATTTAGGCTGGACTTGGCTGGAAATTTCTTCTGATCCCAGCTGGCTCCCTCACATCAGGCAGGTGCCTCTGATCTGCTGGAGTATGAGCGTCAACTCACCTGGGATGGTCTCAGCCGAGACAAGTGGGGCAGCTCGGCTCTACTTCTCATGCCCCATCTTCTAACATACTCTCCCAGGCACATCCTATAGCAAAGAGAGAAACAAAAACGTGCAAGCACGTTTTCAGGCCTCCAGTTGCCTCACATCTGCCAACAATTGGCCAAAGGAAGCTATGGGACCAACTGAGAATTAAGTTGAAAGGGGAGGATATATTTCACCTCTTGGTACGATAAGCCGAAATGCACATAGTACATGCCTTGGATGCAAGTCAGATGAAAAATTAAGACCATTAGTTCGATCAGTCTAAGCCTCCAGTCAGAATATGTGAAATCAAAACGGTCTCAGAAAACCTGAAATGATTAGTGGGGCCCACAGGGGGAAAAAGAGATTTGGATAGGGCTTAAATGTATGGAGAATTTGTGGACAACCAACATTCAACAACTAGAGTATGATAACTTAGATGATAAACACACTATGATAATGGATTTGCTAGAGCTATAGGAAGCTGAAAATTGCTGAATTAATTGACCGTCAAACAAAATTATTTTAGAAAATTAAATACTGAAGTATTCGTCTAGTGGAGAATCAATTTCTTGCCTTGCTCAGACACTTGTTGCACACTGACCCTTTGTTCAAAGTGGGAATGCAACAAATACTTTCTTAATTGAATGTGTTTCCTTAGGTAGCTGACGCCTCTAGACAGTCACAGGGAATAACAGCAACAATAGCAATAACAGGAGTTTTTGTACCTCTATCTTCCCCTTCATTAAAAGTCAATCTTGCTCAAGATTTTGTTGTTAGATCTCCCTTCCCCAGTGCTATGCTCTTGGACGGTATCACCTACGAAAAGCTTCACTTGGCACCTTCAGGTATTGATAGATGGCGGCCAAGTACACGTCTGCGGCTTTATTCCAGAGGTCCAGGTTTTCGGTTCACACACCTCTCAGGTTTATTATCTGCCTTCTCGCTCTCGGTGAAGAAGAGGCGCTATGGAGTCATGGAGGAGACTGTGGGCTCTGGTGCTAAACTGCTAGGATTTGCATCCTGGCTCTGCCTTTATTATCATGATTGTTAACCACTATGAACTCCATCTGGGTATGGATGTATTTAGTTCACTCCTGTATCCCCAGCTCCTAGAACAGTGCCTCACACACAGTAGGTGGCAAATATTTGCTGACTGGCCTAAGGATGCTTATGTGTAAAGCAATGTGCTTAAAATATATTGAGATATTTCATCTCACCTTAATGCTATTAGATGCTCACTGTTGCCAACCCCATTTTACAGGTTGCAATGGATTGAATGTTTGTGTCCCCCCCCCCAGCTTCATATCTTGAACGCTTAATCGCAATGTGATGGTATTTGTAGGCAGGTCCTTTGGGAGGTAATTAGATCGTGAGGGCAGCGCCCTCATGAATGGAATTAGGGTCCTAATAAGAAGAAACCAGAGAACTAGCTTGCTGTCTCCATCGTGTGAGGACACAGCAAGAAGCCAGCCATCTGCAACCCAAAAGAGGCCCCCTACCAGAACCCGACCACACTGCACCCTGATCTCAGCTATCCAGCCTCCAGCACTGTACGAAATTAATTTCTGTTGTTTATGCCACCCAGTTTATGGTAATTTGTTATAGTAGCCTGAGCTGACTAAAACACAGATGAAGTGTTATACGAAAAGAACTGGTTGAGTTTTGTTGAAAAAAGCCACCGGTCCTTCCTATTTCACATTCACAAGTGTCCTGTACCCTGAAAGGAGTTGGACGAGGCTGGTCTTGAAACGGAGACATATCTAACAACAGAATGAGCACCCACAATTTTTTCTCTTGTGTTCTCAGCCTTACAGAGAAATTTTCCAGCAGTGTTAGACACGGTGGCTGCCTGAGGCAGCTTCGTTTCTTCCTAGTGGCGGCCGCTGGGGAACACATGTGGCTCAAGATGAACAGGAGTGCGGTTTCTTTTTTTTTAAATAAATTTACTTATTTTTATTTATTCATTTATTTATTTATTTATTTATTTTTGGCTGCATTGGGTCTTTGTTGCTGCGCGTGGGCTTTCTCTAGTTGCAGCGAGCAGGGGCTACTCTTCGTTGTGGTGCGTGGGCTTCTCATTGCGGTGGCTTCTCTTGTTGTGGAGCAAAGGCTTTAGGCACACGGGCTTCAGTAATTGCGGCATGCGGGCTCAGGAGTTGTGGCTCGCGGGCTCTAGACCGCAGGCTTAGTAGTTGTGGCACACGGGCTTAGTTGCTCCATGGCATGTGGGATCTTCCTGGACCAGGGCTTGAACCCAGGTCCCCTGCATTGGCAGGAAGATTCTTAAACACTGCGCCACCAGGGAAACCCTTGACTACATCTTTAAGACGGTATTCTTGAGTAGAAATAGGAGAATGACTATGAACTCTAAAAAAAATCGGTACCGGCTTTACACACAGTGATTGACAACCTGCCCACAGCAGGGCTGTGAATTGTTTCATAGCTTTCCACCTGACTCTCTTCCCAGTCTGCCTGCTCATACTGATCTGAGAACACCTTAAAGGAAAAAACCTCAGGGCCACTAGTCCTGACTTTTCAAAATCAGACATTAAGACATAATGACCTTCTTAAATAGAATTTTAAGTAATTTCCTTAGCATCTTATTTTTCATTAAGACCATTTACTTCACGATCATCTCTCTATGCTTCATATTTATCTAAGTACTTAGATGCTTTTGACTAAATTCAGCTCAGTAACCAAGGCGATCAGGTTGCCCTAAGAACATTTTGTTTAGTCTGCCACAGGTGTGAGGCACACGGTGCGTTACAAGTTTTCAAGTGGCCAGACCTGTGGCAGTGTGTACGTGGCCTGCAAGACATTCTGAAGGTAATGGGGTAAATGGGTTCTGGTATTTACACAGCCCTAGTCATCTCAAGACAAAAACATCTGCTCTGCTCCACTGTATTTCATGGAATCTAAAATGCCATCTATTATAAGATGGGCCATTATTTTATGCATCCTTAAGAAAGAAACAATGCTGCAAATTAAATTATGACACAGTGCCTTATGGTGATTCTGTCCAAGATATAAACCCATTACAACAGCCTTGCATGGCTTTGCAATCTCTTTCGTTTAGAGGGCTTTGTCAGTTTCTCCTGGTTTTGCTGAGTTCTGTGGCATGTAATATGTAAATTTTTTTCACGTAGCACAGTAACAAGGCATAATATGATGTCATGTATTTATGGACATCTTCCTTTCTTCAGTCCTGTACCTCACATGATTGCTGCTTTTAAAGAAAATATGTAATTGCAATCTCTTCTTCAATGAAGATATTTGCTTCACAAATATCAAGTTATCCTCTTTCTTTTTTTATTTTTACCTTTGTAAGTACCAAGTAACTGTTTATATTAATACCAAGGTGTAGTGTAATCTTTTTAAACACAGTTAAAATGCTAATGATACTCACCATGTGTAGGATCAACAATGCCCGTGGACTTTACTGACAACATGAACGGCTATGACCAAGTGTGTGTGCACCGGCGATGACAGTCATGTCACAGCAATTGTGAGGCACCATTGATTGTAAGTTGCATTACCAGTTCAGAGATGGTAAAATGAGGGGAAAGTGTGTGTCTTGAAATCAGTGTAGCACCGTACGGCATTGTGGGAAGGGTGCACAAATGAATAAAAGAGTTTAGGTCTTGAGTTAATATTTCCCTTTTGCTTAGGGAAAAAAACCCTCCCATTCTGTTTTCATTTCCATAGATATAAGATGATACCATGTTCATATGCCAAGAGAGACCTCAGATCTGTCAGGATGTGGCAGTATAAATAAAGTCCCTTCAGGAATCTGACTTTTTCAGTCATAGTAGTTGTCAGGGGTTGACATCACTGACTTATACTGCTGCAGTCCCTCATGTCTCTCCTGCTTGAAAATCACTGTGCACATAGTGAAACTATCAAAACAACCCCCAGGGAATGGAGGTGCAGGCCCTGAGTGATTGGAATACTAAAACGAAGGCAACTGCAAACCTAACATCATTATAGCTGGGAGGATAGGATGGCTGCTGTCAGAACTGACAGGCTATCTGCACCAGGACAGCTCTGAGCAGCTTACCCAGGGGGACCTCGATCCATTTCCAACCAGAACAGAAAGACCTGCAACCTGATCTTTCCAGAAGCCCAGCTACTTGCTCTTCATCAAAGCCACTTGCCTTTTCCACTTCTTTCTGACATGTCCTTGCTCTGATTCCAGACTGGATATCATCTGATTCTTTGCAAACTCCAAATGTGTTCCCACCTCAGGGCCAATTCAGTAGCTGTTCCTGCTGCCTGTACTTAATGTACATCTTTTTTCTTCTTCCACATCATCTCAGCTCACTCTTCATCTCCTAGGGTGGCCTTCGACCACCCAAACTAAAGTAGTATCTCCCCATCCTCCATCAGTTTCCGTCACATTACCCAGAACGTATGTATGTTTGTTTGTTTTTATAACCCTGAAATCTCCTCATTTACCTGTCTACTTGCTAATGGCCCATTTCCCTCACTAGAGTGTATGTTCACTCCTGCATCCCCAACATGTGGAACATATAGAAGATGCTCAATAAATATTTGATCCCTGTACAAGTGATCAGTTTGCTTCCTATCTCATCAGTAGTTTTTAAGTATTTGACTTGCTCTCTTATTCTCCTCCAGCTCCCCTCCTTCTTCTTATCTGTCTTGCATAAACTTGACCTCAGATTTAAGTGACTCCATGACTCCTTAGATTACGTTGTCCAATTCTCTTTTTCTGAAAGCTGACTCACAGCTGTAGACTCTAGATCTACTCTGGTCTCTACTCTGAGCCTCTCATGTGCAGGGTCTTCCCTACAAACCTCTTCTCTCTTCCTGTTGCTTCTTTGTGTGACTGCAGAGCTCTGGGTGGCCTGTACTGATGTGTCTGTGAATGTCAGACAGACACAGCAACAGCAGCAGTGATTAGGGTGTGCACTGACGAAGCAGCAGCTCATGGGCTGCCAGACCCTGCCCCCACCCATCCCCACTGTCATTACCTTTCATACCTGCCCACATTGAATCAACACCCCAAGGTTCTTCCCAAGCAGCTGGAAGGTGGGGGAATTTCCAGTCCTTAGCACTTCCCTAGGGCATACACAACTTTATTGCTGAAGCTTTTCCAACTAATAGAAATCACTACTAGTACTGATTTTTTTTTTAAAGCATATACTGATTTCTACTTTGTGGAAGGGGGATCTAAGATACATTAGAAGCTGCTGACTTTGTAGAGGTTCTCTCTGATGATGTTAAGCATAGGAATCTTTTTTTGCTCTGATTCTTACTAGCAGTGGTGTGTGTGCTCAGGGAAGTTAAGCAATAGTGACACAAGTTACTTTTTTAATTGATTTGAGTTTTGCAGACTAACCAGGCGAGAAGTTCCCTACAGACATTGGGCTCCACCACTCTGGAGTGTAAATGGCACATTACACTGAGAATATTATACACCAAGACGACCTAACTATAAACCTGCAGATAAGAAAAAAGTCCTATATATCCCTATATTTCCCACAAAGACTTACACATTAGAAAGTGCATAATCATTACTTGGTTGAATAAATGAATGGTATTGAAGAAGACAAGGATTAGTAAGAGTCCAGGTCAGCTTTTAATCTTCTCTATACGTAAGAATCACATTGGGGGCTTTAAAAAACTATGGATACCCAGGCCCATCCCCAGATATATGTATTCAACTGGTTGTAGTGGGGCCTACATATATATATACTTTTTTTTTTTTTTTTTGCAGTACGCGGGCCTCTCACTGCTGCGGCTTCTCCCATTGCCGGAGCACAGGCTCCGGACGCGCAGGCTCAGCGGCCATGGCTCACGGGCCCAGCCGCCCCGCGGCATGTGGGATCCTCCCAGACCGGGGCATGAACCCGTGTCCCCTGCATTGGCAGGCGGACTCCCAACCACTGTGCCATCGGGGAAGCCCTACACATATATTTTTTAAAGGTCCCTGTGTGATTATAATGTATGAGCAGGGTTAAAAACCGTTGGTCTAGATAGAAAGTAATTCATGCCCTAAAAATAATAATAACTCAGTCTGTGTTAAAGATTATGGTTAATAAATCACAAGAAATGTTTTGCCTAGGTGATATTAAATGTGGTAAATATTTTACTGCCATGATGTACTTACCTGTCTAAAGTCATCTATTTTTCACTTTACCATGAGAAATAAAGACTAGAACATAATAAGAAAAAATAATTCTTTAAAATATGAAATCTAACACATATTTCAACAAACAACCTTAAATTCTGATCCAATATAAGACTTAAATCATAAACATTTCTTCACATGGGTTAAAAAAATTCAAAGTTAATGAGATCCAACAAAGAAAAAAAATAGAATAATAGTTCTAGCACAGGAAGGAAGATCACTGTAATAGGATGAATGGTGGCCTTCAAAAGATGTGTTCACCTGGTTCCTGTGAATGTGACCTTATTTGGAAAGAGAGTCTTTGTGGATGTAATTAAAGGACTCAAGACAAGGTCACACTGGATTATCTGGGTGGGCCCTAAGTCAAATAAGTGTCCTTATAAGAAGAAGCAGAGACACAGACAAAAGAACAAATACACAGGAGAAGGTCATGTGAAGACGAGAAGGAGATTGGAGTGATGCTGCCACAAGACAAGGAACACCTGGAGCCACCGGGTGCTGGAAGAGAGAAGAAGGGATTCTCTCTGAGAGCCTTCTAGGGGAGATTGGCCCTGCTGACACCTTGATTTCAGACTTCTGGTCTCCAGAGCTGTGAGATAATAAATTTCTGTTTTAAGTCTTTCGGTTTGTGGTAATTTGCACAGAAGCTTTGGGAAATGAATACAATATTTTTGAAATAGTAGCTATGATATCAATTTTAAATGTTATGACCCAGAATTTGTTAAAGGAACCACACGTTGCAGTAGAACATATGCTACTTAGAGGCTGTCCTCGGTCAGCTGTAAATCATGAACCCCGTGACAGATGGTGTATGGCCTCTTCCCCCCACCACATTGTTAGGTTGAAGTAGAAATGTGGGCTTAAAAGGAATAGGAGCCAGATGCAGCAGAAGGGCAGGCCTGACCACGGGCATAAAGAGAATATTTAGGATTAAATTTGGTAAGGATTAACCATGTTTCAGCTTTTGAATGATACCATAGGTAACCAAGCTCAGTTTCATTCTCAATGTTCTTACCTGTGGCTTGAATCAGTCAGGAATGACACTGACTAGTAGTGCTTTAAACAATACTGACATGTATGGGCTGGACAACACGAGGCCTGGAAGTAGGTACTTGCTAATGATGCCAACTAGGACCAAGGCCTTTCTGTCTTTCTGCTTTGCTTTCCTTAGTATGATGGTGCTTTGCCCTCATGCTTCTATTTTTTTTCACCTCAAAATTGCAAGGTGGCTACAGCAGGTCCAGGCATAATCCCAGCATGCACAGATGGAGAAATGGGAAAGGGAGCAAGGATAGAGATGTGTGTTTCTTTCACCAGGAAATCAAAAACTTGTCCAGAAACCTTCTATCAGACTCAGGTTTACACCTCAATGGCCAGACTGTGTCTGTGTCACGGCCCAACTTCAAGGAGACTGAAAAAGTGTCTTAGTTCTTTCCAACATTTGTAAGACACAGCAGGCAAAGAAGAGGAAATTGGAACAGATTTGTCATCAAGTGGTAAAATGTCTGCCACAGAGCTATAGAAACAGTTCTCAGAAAACAGCGGGTCTTCAGGAAAAGCCTCATATTATTTATCAGTTATATGCAATTGAATGAAAAATCCTCAAACCCTGAATTCCTGGGTACATGATGTAGAACTGAAGAGGAAAAAGCAAATTTCTTTAACCAATTTGACTTGGGATATTTCTAGAAGGTATAGAATGATTTTCAAACTTTCCCTATAACCCCATCAAACTTATAATTATCCAAATCTTCTGTCTATGTAGGGACTGTTAGGCATTTTAGATTAAGAGCACCAGACAAAGAGTAAAATCTTGACATTCCTTTTGAAAGTCAAAAGAGAAGAGAAATAAAAAACAAGGAACACTCTAGTTTGTGGCTGCTATTGTTCGTCTCTGTTCCACTGATTTTTGTTCTTGGCCCTTCTTGCAGATATACGGGTAATCTAGGGTAAAGGGATACAGAAAGAGGCAAGCTAGAAAGTTGCAGAGAGATGTTTATTTTCAGTACATTGTGGCCTCAGAATGGCCCTTCTTTGCCTCTGTATAACTCTCAGTCAGTGGGAGCTGGTGGAGGGGAGAGGGGTTGATTGGTTCACTTCAGTAGTCATTTACCATCTACCTACTGTGTGACAAGCACTGCGCGAGGTTCTGGAGAGACGCTGGTGAGTAAGACTCATTTCAAAGTTTTTACCTTTGAAGAGCTCACATTCTGGAGGGGAGGGGAGAAAGTACAGTACAGAAAGTATAATACAGTGAAAGAGGTGCTGTGTTCAGGGTGTACATAGGAACACGTATATCGTGGACCTTAAAACAAGGCAGGGGGCAGGGTCGGAAGCATCATCCTTGAGGAGGTATCCAGTACAAGAAGAAGGAAAGAGGGTTCTGCTTGGTTGGGAGGTAGCTGCAGCTGGATTGGACGCTGAGATCAGAATTTAACTCCTTTCTCAGAGGATGGGAGAGGGAAAAGATCTGGGAAAAAGCACCGGGGTAGTTAGGGGAAAAAGGGAGGGCAGTGGGCTGTGGGCCCCATGCACAACTCCAAGGACCCAGAAATGGAACGTCAGAAGCAGGATATGCAGAAGCACCAGCTTCCCCACCATCACCAAGAGGGGGTGAGGAGGAGTTTGCCTCCCTGGTGACTGCAGCCACGCAGATGACATGGTGGTCTTTGGAGTGTGCCCAGGCTGACAACCGGTCACCCATCCTCCCAAAACAGAGTGAGTCAGTAATTGTGGGACCCAGGAGAAAAACCCTTCCTTTTGAGCCTGAGGGAAGAAAATGTAAGGACTGGGATCAACTTACAGTTCCCTAACTGTTGATGCCAGTGTCTAGGATAAATTCCTGTAACTTTCCAGAAGCATTTTAATAATGCTTTATAGTTGATAAACCTTTCACATATCTCAGATGGTTGTTTAATCATAACAGTCCAGTGAGATGGGTATTACCATTCCCATTTTGCTACAGAGGAAGGGAAACTGCAGGGGGCACCAAGGAACCCGTGCATATTCACACATTTAGAGTATGGTCTAAACTCAACATGAGCCAGAACTCAAGCCCAGGTCTCTCTGAATACAAGTGTCTTTCCATAGAGACCCCAGGGTCCCTATAGTTAATTCTTTTTTTCAACTTAACTACATGGTGTTTAAAACTGCCTTCTCCCAGAACTTCTGTTAGACTTAAGTACACCTCACACTTCTGGGTTTCTTGCCAAAGATTGAAATAATATCCTTCTTATGCATCGCTGGGTTTCTGTTGAAAAGCCTTCCTCTGCTCCATGTTTTCTTAATCTACCACTGTAGGTGATAATTGCCTTCCCCACCGCTTACCCTGACATGTCCTTCACTGTAGATTTTGTTGGTGGAGTGCCTGGGGAGAAAGGGAACTGGATTCCAAAGCACACGCAATTTGCCTTCCTACCTAGGCAACCTCATGAAGCTGCCACCCAACACCGGTGGTCCTGGCAACTTCCTCTGCATGATCACCACCCCCCTCTTTTCCTTGGGGATCAAGTGGGCAGTAATGCCCTTCTCCAATGGAAACAAAGTTGAGTACCTTATTTAATATACAGCTATGGCTCAAAATGGGAGCAAATGAAAAGGTAGTTTTACTGGCTATTTTCTCTGTCAGAGACAGATCTCTGTCTTGTACAATCTGTACCTTGCTGGGAAAATGGGGCTTTACTCTTCCAATTCGGAAAATCCCACCCCAGAAGAGAAGCAGCATGAATCAGTACACAGCAGCTTACTTTCGTGTCATCTTAAATATAATTACCTACCATTGTTTAAGCCAGCAAAATACTTAATTTCTTTTTTATTAAAAAACAATTATGCATATTTGCAAGTAGACAATTTATTAAGCATGGGCAATAACTGTAACTCCCAGTTTGGGTTTTCTCGATTTCTTTACATTGTTTTCTGTCTGCTGCATGAAAATTTTTATTTCAGTGAACTTGGTTGCAATCACAGGCACTCACAGTACCTTTTGAAGATAGAATATCATTTAGTGTTTGTTAAAAGTTATATAAAAGTCCCACAGCTGAATCTCTTCTACTTGTTCTTTCTTTAAAAAACAACTGAAGTTCACGTTGAAACAAATGTATAACATACAAGAGTAGCTGTCCTGACCATGAAAAGGGAGCCTTTTACCTATTTCTGAGCTGCCTTCCATAATGAGCAATTTGGAGAATGTAAGTAAAGTTTTGTACATTATTTAAATTCTGTTTTCCTTTTGTACAGATATGGCTATTATCCTCCTCATCCAAAGATTCTTTTTATTGAAGTAAAATAACCTTCATAGGTGACAATATTCTGAACTTCAACAAGGAAATAATTCAGTAGGAGAAGGCTTATAATTTCCAATTTAGTGACAAACTTTTCTCTCAGACCTTTGGACTCAGCATCTCCCTGACATCTAGATCGATAAACAGTATAAGACCCAGAGGATGTCTCAGGAGTGTTATAACAGAAGCTAAATGGGAATCATACATACATACATTTTTTTAATTTAACTTTTTTATTTTTTATACAGCAGGTTCTTATTAGTTATCTATTTTATACATATTAGTGTATATATGTCAATCCCAGTCTCCCAATTCATCCCATCACCACTACCCCTCTGGCACTTTCCTCTCTTGGTGTCCATACGTTTGTTCTCTACATCTGTGTCTCTGTTTTTGCCTTGCAAACCGGTTCATCTGTACCATTTTTCTAGATTCCACCTATGTGTTAATATACGATATTTGTTTTTCTCTTTCTGACTTCACTCTGTATGATAGTCTGTAGATCCATCCACATTTCTACAAATGACCCAATTTCATTCCTTTTTATGGCTGAGTAATATTCCGTTGTACGTATGTGCCACATCTTCTTTATCCATTCGTCTTTTGATGGAGTTTTTGACTTTCATTCTTTGGAATTTCTCATTTCAGAAGTTCAGTTTTTCATAATCAGAAGTTCCATTCCAGTTTTTTTAAAGGCAAGGGACATGTGTTAACTTTATTTGTTTGTTTATTTATTTACTTAAGTTGGCCGTGCTGATTGCAGGAGCCTAGCTCGCCAGCCAGGGACCAACCCAGTCTCCCGGCACTGGAATCGCAGAGTCCTAACCACTGGAGTGCCAGGGAATTCCCCAGATCTTTTTTTTTTTTAACATCTTTATTGGAGTATAATTGCTGTACATTGTTGTGTTAGTTGCTGCTGTATACCAAAGTGAATCAGCTATACGTATACATATATCCCCATATCCCCTCCCTCTTGCGTCTCTCTCCCACCCTCCCTATCCCACCCCTATAGGGGGGTCACAAAGCACCGAGCTGATTTCCCTGTCCTATGTGGCTACTTCCCACTAGCTATCTGTTTCACATTTGATAGTGTATATAAGTCAATGACGCTCTCCCACTTCGTCCCAGCTTACACTTGCCCCTCCCGATATCCTCAAGTCCATTCTCTACGTCTACGTCTTTATTCCTGTCCTGCCCCTAGGTTCTTCAGAACCTTTTTTTTTTTTTTAGATTCCATATATATGTGTTAGCATACAGTATTTGTTTTTCTGTTTCTGATTTACTTCACTCTGTATGACTGTCTCTAGGTTCATCCACCTCACTACAAATAACTCAATTTCGTTTCTTTTTATGGCTGAGTAACATTCCATTGTATATATGTGCCACATCTTCTTTATCCATTCATCTGTCGATGGACACTAGGGTTGCTTCCATGTCCTGGCCATTGTAAATAGTGCTGCGATGAACATTGTGGCACACGACTCTTGAATTATGGATTTTTTCAGGGTATATGCCCACTAGTGGGATTGCTGGGTTGTATGGTAGTACTATTTTTAGTTTTTTAAAGAACCTCCATACTGTCCTCCATAGTGGCTGTATCAATTTACATCCCCACCAACAGTGCAAGAGGGTTCCCTTTTCTCCACACCCTCTCCAGCATTTATTCCTTGTAGATTTTTTGATGATGGCCATTCTAACTGGTGTGAGATGATATCTCATTGTAGTTTTGATTAGCACTTCTCTAATGATTAGTGACATTGAGCATCCTTTCATATGTTTGTTGGCAATCTGTATATCTTCTTTGGAGAAATGTCTATTTAGGTCTTCTACCCATTTTTGGATTGGGTTGTTTGTTTTTCTGATATTGAGCTGCATGAGCTGCTTGTATATTTTGAGATTAATCCTTTGTCAGTTGCTTCGTTGGCAAATATTTTCTCCCATTCTGTAGGTTGTCTTCTCGTCTTGTTTATGATTTCCTTTGCTGTGCAATAGCTTTTAAGTTTCACTAGGTCCCATTTGTTTATTTTTGTTTTCATTTCCATTTCTCTCAGAGGTGGGTCAAAAAGGATCTTGCTGTGATTTATGTCATAGAGTGTTCTGCCTATGTTTTCCTCTAAGAGTTTGATAGTGTCTGGCCTTACATTTAAGTCTTTAATCCATTTTGAGTTTATTTTTGTGTATGGTGTTAGGGAGTGTCCTAATTTCATACTTTTACATGTACCTGTCTGGTTTTCCCAGCACCACTTATTGAAGAGGCTGTCTTTTCTCCATTGTATATCCTTACCTCCTTTATCAAATATAAGGTGACATTATGTGCATGGGTTTATCTCTGGGCTTTCTATCCTGTTCCATTGATCTATATTTCTCTTTGCATGCCAGTACCATACTGTCTTGATTACTGTAGCTTTGTAGTATAGTCTGAAGTCAGGAAGTCTGATTCCTCCAGCTCCGTTTTTCTTTCTCAAGATTGCTTTGGCTATTCGGGGTCTTTTGTGTTTCCAGACAAATTGTGAAATTTTTTGTTCTAGTTCTGTGGAAAATGCCTGTGGTAGTTTGATAGGGATTGCATGGAATCTGTAGATTGCTTTGGGTAGTAGAGTCATTTTCACAACATTAATTCTTCCAATCCAGGAACATGATATATCTCTCCATCTGTTTTTATCATCTTTAATTTCTTTCATCAGTGTCTTATAGTTTTCTGCATACAGATCTGTCTCCTTTGGTAGGTTTATTCCTAGGTATTTTATTCATTTTCTTGCAGTGGTAAATGGGAGTGTTTCCTTAATTTCTCTTTCAGATTTTTCATCATTAGTATATAAGAATGCCAGAGATTTCTGTGCATTATTTTTTTATCCTGCTACTTTACCAAATTCATTGATTAGCTCTAGTAGTTTTCTGGTAGCATCTTTAGGATTCTCTATGTATAGTATCGTGTCATCTTCAAACAGTGACAGCTTTACTCCTTCTTTTCTGATTTGGATTTCTTTTATTTCTTTTTCTTCTCTGATTGCTGTGGCTAAAACTTCCAAAACTCTGTTGAATAACAGTGGTGAGAGTGGGCAACCTTGTCTTGTTCCTGATCTTAGTGGAAACGGTTTCAGTTTTTCACCATTGAGAACGATGTTGGCTGTGGGTTTGTCATATATGGCCTTTATTATGTTGATGTAAGTTCCCTCTATGCCTACTTTCTGGAGGTTTTTTATCATACATTGGTGTTGAATTTTGTCGAAAGCTTTTTCTGCATCTATTGAGATGATCATATGGTTTTTCTCTTTCAATTTGTTAATATGGTGTATCACATTGATTGATTTGCATACATTGAAGAATCCTTGCGTTCCTGGGAAACCCCACTTGATCATGGTGTATGATCCTTTTAATGTGCTTCTGGATTCTGTTTGCTAGTATTTTGCTGAGGATTTTTGCATCTGTGTTCATCAGTGATACTGGCCTACATTGTGTTACTGTCGATTTCTCCTTTTATGGCTGTTAGTATTTGCCTTATGTATTGAGGTGCTCCTGTGTTGGCTGCATAAATATTTGCAGTTGTTACATCTTCTTCTTGGCTAGATCCCTTGATCATTATGTAGTGTCCTTCTTTTTCTCTTGTAATAGTCTTTATTTTAAAGTCTATTTTGTCTGATATGAGAACTGCTACTCCAGCTTTCTTTTGATTTCCATTTGCATGGAATATCTTTTTCCATCCCCTCACTTTCAGTCTGTATGTGTCCGTGGGTCTGATTTGGGTCTCTTGTAGACAGCATATATATGGGTCTTGTTTTTGTATCCATTCAGCCAGTCTGTGTCTTTTGGTGGGAGCATATAATCCATTTACATTTAAGGTAATTATCGATATGTATGTTCCTATTTCCATTCTCTTAATTGTCTTGGGTGTGTTATTGTAGGTCTTTTCCTTCTCTTGTGTTTCTTGCCTACAGAAGTTCCTTTAGCATTTGTTGTAAAGCTGGTTTGGTGGTGCTGAATTCTCTTAGCTTTTGCTTGTCTGTAAAGGTTTTAATATCTTCATCAAATCTGAATGAGATCCTTGCTGGGCAGAGTAATCTTGGTTGTAGGTTCTTCCCTTTCATCACTTTAAATATGTCCTGCCAGTCCCTTCTGGCTTGCAGAGTTTCTGCTGAAAGATCAGCTGTTAACCTTATGGGGATTCCCTTGTATGTTATTTGTTGCTTTTCCCTTGCTGCTTTTAATATTTTTTCTTTGTAGCTAATTTTTGTTAGTTTGATTAATATGTGTCTTGGCATGTTTCTCCTTGGATTTATCCTGTATGGGAGGTACACTCTGCGCTTCCTGGACTTTGACTATTTCCTTTCCCATATTAGGGAAGTTTTCAACTATAATCTCTTCAAATATTCTCTCAGTCCCTTTCTTTTTCTCTTCTTCTTCTGGGACCCCTATACTTCGAATGTTGGTGCGTTTAATGTTGTCCCAGAGGTTTCTGAGACTGTCCTCAGTTCTTTTCATTCTTTTTTCTTTATTCTGCTCTGCAGTAGTTATTTCCACTATTTTATGTTGCAGGTCACTTATCTGTTCTGCTGCCTCAGTTATTCTGCTATTGATTCCTTCTAGAGAATTTTTAATTTCATTGTTGTTCATCATTGTTTGCTTGCTCTTTAGTTCTTCTAGGTCCTTTTTAAATGTTTCTTGTATTTTCTCCATTCTATATCCAAGATTTGGGATCATCTTTATTATCATTACTCTGAATTCTTTTTCAGGTAGACTGCCTGTTTCCTCTTCACTTGTTTGGTCTGGTGGGTTTTTACCTTGCTCCTTCGTCTGCTGCGTATTTCTCTGTCTTCTCATTCTGCTTAACTTACTGCGTTTGGAGTCTCCTTTTCGCAGGCTGCAGGTTCATTGTTTTTGGTGTCTGTCTCCAGTGGGTAAGGTTGCTTCAGTGGGCCAACCTGGTGGTGTAGGCTTCCTGGTGGAGGGGACTAGTGCCTGTGTTCTGGTGGATGGGGCTGGGTCTTGTCTTTCTGGTGGGCAGGGCTGCATCTGGTGGTGTGTTTTGGGTTGTCTGTGAACTTAATATGATTTTAGGCAGCCTCTCTGCAAATGTGTGGGGTTGTGTTCCTGTCTTGCTGGTTGTTTGGCATGGGGTGTCCAGCACTGGAGCTTGCTGGTCATTGAGTGGAGCTGGGTCTTAGCATTGAGACGGAGATCTCTGGGAGAGCTCTTGCTGATTGATATTACGTGGGGCTGGGAGGTCTCTGGTGGTCCAGTGTGCTGAACTCGGCTCTCCCACCTCAGAGGCTCAGGCCTGACACCTGGCCAGAGCACCAAGACCCTGTCAGCCACACGGCCAGGTACGTGAGGAGTTTCTTGCCTTTGGGGAAGTCTGAGGTCTTCTGCCAGCATTCAGTAGGTGTTCTGTAGGAGTTGTTCCACATGTAGATGTATTTTTGATGTATTTGTGGGGAGCAAGGTGATCTCCACGTCTTACTCCTCCACCATCTTGTAGGTCCTCATACATACATTTTTAAAATACACTGTCCTTTGAGGCTGTAGCATTTGTCATAAACAATGCTTGTTCTTCCAGTGAGGAAAAACAATGCTTGAATTGTTAGTCACCATGATCTTTGTCATTTCAAACAATAGTGAGTGCAATTCAGAGTCCAGAGAGTTATGTTCAGCTTTCACAATTGAGCTAGGAATAGACAAGTAAGAGGATATAAATTACAAAAATAACAAATGTTTATCAAACTTCTTTTTTTGCAAATCACTCTTCTAATTGTTTTACATATATTAATCATTTTTGATTATTTAAGTAATCCACTTAAAGGAAAGTATAGGAAATGACATTGGATACAGTTCCGAATCATAAAACAAAAAAGTTAATAAATGTGGAGTCTAGATTTTTCTTCATTGCTTCTGAAAAGAAGATTAACATCTTATTCCTTGATTATTCAGCAAAATATCTGTGAAGTCCATAAATCTTTTAATGTATGCCTATTCTGGAGTAGCTATAGCAATAACAATTGACATTTTAAAAGTACCTTGAACAATTGACATTTTTAAAGTACCTTGTAGATTATACAGTGAAATATATCTTCTATATAATCATATTTATTTCTAACAAATACACTTTCAGGAAGGCAAGATGAGTATTAATTTTCTGCTTTGCCTCTGAGGAAACTGTGGCTCAGAGAAGTTAAATTGCCCAAGGCCACTGCAAAAACTGCAGACACAGGCCTGTATGACTCCAAGTCTGTGCTCTTTGCACCAGGCCACAATTAACCTGGCCTCCTGCAGGGGTGCAACATGGTTCTTTGGCATGAATTTTTCATCCATGAAATTGACCACCTCTTTAATTTAGTGGAATATTTCATTTTGTTAAAGAAAACAACATGCTAGAAAGAGCCCTGTACTGTCAGTCCCCTAAGCAGCCAAGAACTGTTCAGCAAGTCCTTTGACCTCACTAGTTTGCCCATCTGGAGATAGAAGGTTTTGGATACATGATCTCTAAGGACCTCCAACTGATCAGCTCAAATAATTCTTTAATAAAATCCATTGTATTATTTCTGACTTTTTCCTTACTACCAATTTGGGTACAAATAATAAAGCTGAATTAGGAGGGAATTAAAGCTAGAGAAATGTCCATCTGGTTTTAAAGGCCAAAAAGGTGTCTCCAAGGTGACTGAGGGAAGGAAGAGCAGTCCAGATGGAGTGAATAGCTAGATGTACAGATGTGTGAAACAGTGTGGGCCACTGAGGGAACATTATGCTTTCAATATTGCTAAAATGTAAAGTGCAGGGTAGCTTTTGCTAAGTGCTGAGGGTGACGGAAAGAGAGAAGATCCCAACCACACCGACCTCCCCTGACTAGAGGCTCTCCCTCAGTAGGGTCCTAGATAGAAAGGGGAGAAGCTTCAACTTCAGATCAAGATTGGAGTTTTTCACTATTACATGGGATGAACATTTTTAACTACTAAATAGAGATTGTGTTTTCCTATCTAAAGTGATAAGACTGCTCACATTTTTATCCAGCAGCAGGAAGAAACCAATCCCCCTAAAAAAATTTAAGTAGTTGGGGAGAGAAGTTGCCTTGTGATTACAACCACAAATCACACCTGTTCAATGTATCAGTGTTATATCCATAGTTATGAGTCAACCACCTAATAATAAGTAGGGTAAAACAGTTTATTAAAAATTTTAAAATTTATAATCAATGGAATAGTAGTACCTCAAGGTCACTGTTCTGTGTCATTATCTTTGTCTAGTTTTGTAAGTGCATGAGTTTAGGATATGTGGAACCTCATTTCAGATCATGCTCAAAAACAAATTTTAGAATAAATGCCTGATATAAACTTTTTAAATGATTTTTTTCCCAGTTCTGCAACCCAGTCCATCATTCCCCTTCCCCATTGCCAGTTAATTGAGTGCTCTGATTAAGTGGGTTTGAGTAACTGTGGTTTGACCACATTGGTGGTTCTTACTACTGGCTACATACTAGAATCCCAATGTCTGACTGCATCCCAGAACAATTAAATCAAAACCTCCATAGTAGGAGCCAGGCATCAAATTTTTTTAAAGCTCCCTGGTGATTACAAAGTACAGCCAAGCTTGAGAACCAGAGCTAATTTTTTAAAAACCAGACAAGCATTAGTATAAAACTGGCTGCCTGTTTTCCTTAGAATTTGTATATTACATGTTACCCTATTAAAATATTTAATTATGTATCAAAATAAAACTCTAGAAATGGATCATGAAGACAATGAGATGAGCTTTGCAGTCATCATACTCAATTTAGATGAAAATGAAAAATAGGTCCATTGTATTCAGTGTTTATAGTTCTGGTCTTCCAATAAGTAGTGAAGGAAGTCCATGTACCTGCAATGTATTAGCAGTTAAGTACTTATGATCATTAATTCAGTACATAATGTTGAATCTAGTGAATTAGCAATTGTGTTCTGGTAAAAATGTTTTATACTGTGTCTAAGTAACAGTATCAAAAGAAGTCAGTCATTATGTGGGAAATATGTCTTCAACTTATTTTTAATAACAAGACCCATGGGAACTTAGAAATTCATGTATTAAACATTTGAAGGAACTTATCATTCTGTCTTTTAAATATGCTGATTGTTTTGATTATTTGATGTTAATATAGGAAAAACATGCTCAGGAGAGTTAAACCTGAACTCTTTATATAAATGACTTTTTCTAGATCGCTATTATTAAAGCCAGATGAAAAAAAATCCAAATACACAAAAGCCCAATCTTACAAACTTGTAAATTAGAGTGATCATTCACATTACAAAAAGGACTTTCTGCTTTACAAAAGGATTCATCCCAACATTTCTTTAACTATAGGGCAGATAGCTTTTTACTTTTTCTAGATCGCTATTATTAAAGCCAGATGAAAAAAAATCCAAATACACAAAAGCCCAATCTTACAAACTTGTAAATTAGAGTGATCATTCACATTACAAAAAGGACTTTCTGCTTTACAAAAGGATTCATCCCAACATTTCTTTAACTATAGGGCAGATAGCTTTTTACAATACACATTCTCCTAGATGCTCTAAATACACTGTGAGATCCTAGTTATTTTTTTTTTTTTTTTAACATCTTTATTGGGGTATAATTGCTTTACAATGGTGTGTTAGTTTCTGCTTTATAACAGAGTGAGTCAGTTATACATATATATATGTTCCCATATCTCTTCCCTCTTTGTCTCCCTCCCTCCCACCCTCCCTATCCCACCCCTCCAGACAGCCACAAAGAACCGAGCCGGTTTCCCTGTGCCATGCGGCTGCTTCCCACTGGCTATCTACCTTACGTTTGTTAGTATATATATGTCCATGTCTCTCTCTCGCCCTAACACACCTCACCCTTCCCCCTCCCCATATCCTCAAGTCTGTTCTCCAGTAGGTCTCTGTCTTTATTCCTGTTTTACCCCTAGGTTCTTCATAACATTTTTTTTTCTTAAATTCCATATATATGTGTTAGCATACGGTATTTGTCCTTCTCTTTCTGACTTACTTCACTCTGTATGACAGACTCTAGATCTATCCACCTCATTACAAATAGCTCAATTTCGTTTCTTTTTATGGCTGAGTAATATTCCATTGTATATATGTGCCACATCTTCTTTATCCATTCATCCGACGACGGGCACTTAGGTTGTTTCCATCTCCGGGCTATTGTAAATAGAGCTGCAATGAACATTTTGGTACATGACTCTTTCTGAATTCTGGTTTCCTCAGGGTATATACCTAGTAGTGGGATTGCTGGGTCATATGGTAGTTCTATTTGTAGTTTTTTAAGGAACCTCCATACTGTTCTCCATAGTGGCTGAACCAATTCACATTCCCACCAGCAGTGCAAGAGTGTTCCCTTTTCTCCACACCCTCTCCAGCATTTATTGTTTCTAGATTTTTTGATGATGGCCATTCTGACTGGTGTGAGATGATATCTCATTGTAGTTTTGATTTGCATTTCTCTAATGATTAATGATGTTGAGCATTCTTTCATGTGTTTGTTGGCAGTCTGTATATCTTCTTTGGAGAAATGTCTATTTAGGTCTTCTGCCCATTTTTGGATTGGGTTGTTTATTTTTTTGTTATTGAGCTGCATGAGCTGCCTGTAAATTTTAGAGATTAATCCTTTGTCAGTTGATTCATTTGCAAATATTTTCTCCCATTCTGAGGGCTGTCTTTTGGTCTTGTTTATGGTTTCCTTTGCTGTGCAAAAGCTTTGAAGTTTCATTAGGTCCCATTTGTTTATTTTTGTTTTTATCTCCATTACTCTAGGAGATGGGTCAAGAAGGATCTTGCTGTGATTTATGTCATAGAGTGTTCTGCCTATGTTTTCCTCTAAGAGTTTGATAGTTTCTGGCCTTACATTTAGGTCTTTAATCCATTTTGAGCTTATTTTTGTGTATGGTGTTAGGGAGTGATCTAATCTCATACTTTTACATGTACCTGTCCAATTTTCCCAGCACCACTTATTGAAGAGGCTGTCCTTTCTCCACTGTATATTCCTGCCACCTTTATCAAAGATAAGGTGACCATATGTGCATGGGTTTATCTCTGGGCTTTCTATCCTATTCCATTGATCTATCTTTCTGTTTTTGTGCCAGTACCATACTGTCTTGATTACTGTAGCTTTGTAGTATAGTCTGAAGTCAGGCAGCCTGATTCCTCCAGCTCCATTTTTTGTTCTCAAGATTGCTTTGGCTATTCGGGGTCTTTTGTGTTTCCATACAAATTGTGAAATTTTTTGTTCTAGTTCTGTGAAAAATGCCAGTGGTAGTTTGATAGGGATTGCATTGAATCTATAGATTGCTTTGGGGAGTAGAGTCATTTTCACAATGTTGATTCTTCCAATCCAAGAACATGGTATATCTCTCCATCTGTTTGTATCATCTGTAATTTCTTTCATCAGTGTCTTATAATTTTCTGCATACAGGTCTTTTGTCTCCTTAGGTAGGTTTATTCCTAGATATTTTATGATCCTAGTTATTTTAAGTAGTCTTCTGGTGAATCCTTTTGTTATGCCAATTTCCCTTCTAATTGATCTGTTTTGTAGATCTGTAAATCTTTTCCTGTAAATCTGAATTTGCTTAAAGCGCCCTTGACTTATAGAAAAGGTCTTCTGCATTTAAGTTTTTGGTTGTAAAAACAATGGGCTTCCTGTTCAAGCAACATGGCAGAATAGTTAACCTGAAAGCGTCCACTAAAACCATATGAAAATCTAGATAAAATAAAACAAATATATATGTATTTTTTTAATGAACTGCTAAGCTAGACAGAAAATAAATAGATTCTGCAGAGAATAGAAACTAAGACAGAACTGAAACTCAGAGTAGTAGAGCTGAGATCTGTCTACTCTGCAGGGGGTAAGGGACAGGTCCCTCAAGGTAAGTCTAGAGACTTGTGTTTTAACAACCACTGGAGGTCAAGAGACAAGGCCTTCTGTCCCTTTGAGGTATGGAGTCAGGATTGAGACCATCCACACAGTCTGAACCCGAGAAGAGCTCAATTCTTAATATAAATGTAAATAAGGACTTAAAAATAATCTGCCCATTGGCATAGGGAGATAAGAAGGTAGCTTGTCTTCTCAGCTTGGGTTCAGGGTAAGGGAATGGAGACTCTTCCTTGAGAACCCAGAACTATGGGCAAGCTCCTCACTTTAACTTTGAGTTATTAGTCTGGAAACTTTAAGCTGAAAACATTTACATAAAAATTGGTACCAGGCCAGAGATGCCTCAAGGTGCTAAGAGAAATAAACAAAACATCTCTGAAGGGACATATCTTCAACTAAAGTAGTATAGTATGATGGCTTTATACTACATCAACCTAGCTAAGTTGAAACTATGTTTCTCAGATTTCCTTCCCTTGTGAGTCAAATCACAAAGGAAATTTTCTTGAGAATTGAAAGGCACAAATGAAGGAGCAGCCATTTTAGCACTCTGAAAGTCAGTATAGGACAGCAGGCATTGGCAATTTGCACATGTTATTGCTAATCTTTAAGTTACCTTATTGGTGTTGAGGACAACCTGGGTCTGCAATTCTTCAGTTCCCACTGGATTTTTTCCTTTGGCTTCCCTGAGTCCTGGGCCAAGTGTGGTTACAACCCCATGGTGAAGGGTGCAGGCTTCTGTAGGTCACCAGCATCATTTAAGTTGGAGATGATGGGAGATAAAGTCAAATTCCACTTTATTCTCATGGGTTCAATTTTTTGTTCTTTGGGGTTCTAATATGACCTTATGGGTTCCAGTTTCTCCTTGTTCTCTCCCACTTCAAATTCAGTTCTCCTTCCTGATTCCCTGCCAAGCTAACCTATGATGACCTCAGGTCCAACACCACATGCAAAGTCAACAGTCTTACAAAGACTTCTTAACCTGCACAAGGTATAATTTCTCTAATGAATCCATTACTCTATTTCACTCATAATGATCTGTTTCCCTGATCAACTCCTAACTGATACACATAGGTTTCCTTCATATGAGCTCAAAACTAATTATGAACACAGAACCTCAAATTACAAAGCACACAAGAAAGAAGTTCTGTCTTATCGTTTTTGAAAGGGTCTTAGTATTGTCATTTGATTTTCTTTTTTCCTTCAGTCATTCTATGGATCTATTTTCCTTAATCAAATAGGATTTCTAATCATTTAAGTTTTTAAAATACTATATTAGATGCAGATAAAGAGAAAATATATGAAATGGAAAATAGATTTAATGAAATTACCCCAAATGCAGCAAAAGAGGTAAAATATAAGAGGCTCAAGTATATGTATACTCAATGCCTAGTGAGTCTCATTCCTAGGTATATATCCCAGAGGAATTCTCAAATGCGTATATAAAAACCATGTTAAAGAATGCTTATTTGAGCATTGTTTGTAAAGTGGGAAGTTGGAGCTTCCCACACTGAAGAATGGCTAAGTGAAATATTCTGGTGCATATTATAAATTAAGATGCAGCAATTTGATGCAGTAAACCAGATGAACACACAGCAAAATATATAGATCTTAAAAATAGAATGCTTAATATAAAAAGTGAAAAATAGAAAAAACTACAGTATAATAACAGCTATATAAGTTAAAATACATACACAAGGGAAGGAGATGCTCTCTGGAAACAGCCAGTGGTGAAAGGAGCATGGCGGGCAAAGATGATTCAGGTGATTCTGGTTTTCAATAACCATGTGAAGCCACGGCTGGTCCGCTTCTACCAGCATTTCCCAGAAGAAATTCAGCAGCAGATTATTCGAGAGACCTTCCATCTAGTTTTCAAGCGGGATGAGAACATCTGTAACTTCTTGGAGGGTGGAAGTTTGATTGGTGGCTCTGACTACAAACTGCTTTATCAGCATTATGCTACCTTCTACTTTGCATTTTGTGTGAATTCATCAGAGAGTGAACTTGGGATCTTGGACCTCATCCAGGTATGTGTAGCAGGTTTTTGTGGAGGCTCTGGATAAGTGTTTCAAAAATGTTTGTGAATTGGATTTGATCTTCCACATGGATAAGGTGCACTACGTTCTTCAGGAGGTGGTGATGGGTGGGATGGCATTGTAAACAAACATGAATGAAATCGTGGCTCAGATTGAAGCTCAGAACAGGCTGGAGAAATCTGAGGGTGGCCTTTCAGCAGTGCCCGCCTGGGTCATGTCTGCCGTGAAAAACATCAACCTGCCGGAGATGCCTCAGAATATCAACATTGGTGATCTCAACATCAAGGTTCCCAACCTATCCCAGTTTGTCTGAGGGTAGAAGACAGCTGAACTGAGTCCCTGGAACCAGCAAATCCAAGCCAGTCCTGCAGCAAAACCTGCTCTGCACCCTGAGAAGTCCAGCCTCGGGCCCTGGCCCCTGCTGTCCTGGAGCAGGAAGGAGTCCTGTGTCCACTGCCAACCTGTGCTTGCTTCTCACATGTGCGACCTTGCCTGTCTCTCGTACATGTGACCACTGCAGATGTGAGGGACCCCGGCTTCCTCAGTGGGGGTCAGGTGCCCAAGCCACTCGCCCCCTTTGCCTGCCACATGCAGCCACTCCCAGGGACTTCAAACTGTAGTGAGAGGCCCCCCTGCTCCCAGAACTCCACCACGAGGATGTTCTCTGACTCGAGTCTTCAACCTTAGCACCACGAGGCTCCCTGAGGTCCTGTAGCATTGACTTTCCTGGTGAGGTGCTGTAGCTAGAAAAGGGCTGACCCTCTAGATTTGGGGATGTCATGAGTGGCAAATAAGGGCAGGATTTCATGAGATCCAGAGTTGCCTACTGGCTCTACTAGAGTTGGCACAGCCAGAATACTTTTGTATAGCCACGCTGTCTCATCACCACCTCCTGTGGCATATACTCCCCACTGCCACAGCCCTGGCCCTGCTCTCCCAGGTGTTTATGTGCAGGACACAATCCAGATCATAAGCCTGTTGTTTGCCTGCCCCCCACATTTCTGCCAATAGGGAGGGCACACCCCACAGCCAGAGGGGTCCCCCTCAAAAAAAATCTTCAATCAAGTGGGATTTATCCCAGGGATGCAAGGATTTTGAATATACACAAATCAATCAATGTGATACACCATATTAACAAATTGAAGAGTAAAAACGATAGGATCATCTCAATAGATGCAGAAAAAGCTTTTGACAAAATTCAACATCCATTTATGATAAAAACTCTCCAGGAAGTGGGCATAGAGGGAACCTACCTCAACATAATACAGGCCATATACAACAAGCCCACAGCAAACATTCTCAATGGTGAAAAACAAAGCATTTCCTCTAAGATCAGGAACAAGACAAGCATGTCCCCTCTCACCACTATTATTCAACATAGTTCTGGAAGTCCTAGCCACAGCAGTCATAGAAGAAAAAGAAATAAAAGGAATACAAATTGGAAAAGAAGAAATAAAACTGTCACTGTTTGCAGATGACATGATACTATACATAGAAAATCCTAAACATACCACCAGAAAACTACTAGAGCTAATCAATGAATGTGGTAAAGTTTCAGAATACAAAATTAATGCACAGAAATCTCTTGCATTCCTATACACTAACAATGAAAGATCAGAAAGAGAAGTTAAGGAAACAATCCCATTCACCATTGCAACAAAAAGAATAAAATACCTAGGAATAAACCTACCTAAGGAGGTAAAACTCAGAAAACTATAAGACACTGATGAAAGAAAACAAAGATGACACAAACAGTTGGAGATATATACCGTGTTCTTGGATTGGAAGACTCAATATTGTGAAAATGACTGTACTACCCAAAGCAATCTACAGATTCAATGCAATCCCTATCAAATTACTAATGGCATTTTTTACAGAAATAGAACAAAAAAATCTTAAAATTTGTATGGAGACACAAAAGACCCTGAATAGCCAAAGCAATCTTGAGGGGAAAAAATGGAGCAGGAGGAATCAAACTCCCAGACATCAGACTATACTACAAAGCTACAGTAATCAAGACAATATGGTATTGGCACAAAAACAGTAATCAAGACAATATGGTACTGGCACACACAAAAAAATAGATCAATGGAACAGGATAGAAAGCCCAGAGATAAACCCATGCACCTATGATCAACAAATCTGTGACAAAGGAGGCAAGAATATACAATGGAGAAAAGACAGCCTCTTCAATAAGTGGTGCTGGGAAAACTGGATAGCTACACATAAAAGAATAAAATTAGAACACTCCCTAGCACCATACACAAAAATAAACTCAAAATGGATTAAAGACCTAAATGTAAGACCAGATACTGTAAAACTGTTGGAGGGAAACATAGGAAGAACACTCTTTGACATAAATTGCAGCAATATCTTTTTTGACCCACCTCGTAGAGTAATGGAGATAAAAACAAAACCAAATAAATGGCACCTAATGAAACTTAAAAGCTTTTGCACAGCAAAGGAAACTATAAACAAGATGAAAAGACAACCCTCAGAATGGGAGAAAATATTTGCAAATAGATCAATGGACAAAGGATTAATCTCCAAAATATATAAACAGCTCATGCAGCTCACTATCAGAAAAACAATCAACCCAATCAAAAATTGGCAGAAGACCTAAATAGACATTTCTCCAAAGAAGACATACAGATGGCCAAGAGCCACATGAAAAGCTGCTCGACATCACTAATTATTAGGGAAATGCAAATCAAAACTACAATGAGGTATCACCTCACACTGGTTAGAATGGGCATCATCAGAAAATCTACAAACAACAAATGCTGGAGAGGTGTGGAGAAAAGGGAACACTCTTGCACTGTTGATGGGAATGTAAATTGATACAGCCACTATGGAGAACAGTATGGAGGTTCCTTAAAAAGCTAAAAATAGAACTACAGTATGACCCAGCAATCCCACTACTGGGCATATGGCCAGAGAAAACCATAATTCAAAAAAGACACATGCACCCCAGTGTTCATTGCAGCACTATTTACAATAGCCAGGTCATGGAAGCAGCCTAAATGCCCATTGACAGATGAATGGATAAAGAAGATGTGGTACATATATACTATGGAATATTACTCAGCCATAAAAAGGAATGAAATTGGGTCATTTGTAGAGACGTGGATGGACCTAGAGACTGTCATACAGAGTGAAGTCAGAAAGAGAAAAACAAATATCGTATTTTAACGCATATATGTGGAACCTAGAAAAATGGTACAGATGAACCCGTTTGCAAGGCAGAAATAGAGGCACAGATGTAGAGAACAAACATATGGACACCAAGGCAGGAAAGCAGGGCAGGGGGTGGGTGCTGGTGGTGGGATGAATTGGGAGATTGGGATTGACATATATAGACGAATATGTATATAATAGGTAACTAATAAGAACCTGCTGTTTAAAAAAATTTTTAATTGAAAGAAAGGATAGCAATTTTAATATGATAAAATAAAATCAAAGGCATAAATTTTTTTAAAAAAAGCAGGTTGAGCTCAGAGTGTGAGAAAGTCCCAGTAGCTGAGTGCAGTATCAGCTGGGCTGTAGGTGGCTTCCTGGGCATGGAAAAGTACAGTCCAAGATTTAAGCAGGTAGAAATACCACCAAAATCCTCAGAAAACTAAAACTGTTTATCTTCTAATATTCCAAACTCCTCTTCTCTGTTAAAGTTCTGTCAATGACACTAAGATAATACTGATTTTCTAGGCTTTTTTTATCCCTCTTATTTCAATTTATATGGTTGTTGTTTGGAAGAAGGGAAGGAAGGAAAGAAGGAAGGGAGGGAGGAAGGAAGGAAGAGAGAAGAAAGAAGTCCTGATGCTGTCTTATCCTAAGGTTTTGATCAAAGTTTATTATTTTTTAACATCTTTATTGGAGTGTAATTGCTTTACAATGGTGTGTTCGTTTCTGCTGTATAACAAAGTGGCTATACATAACATATACATATATCCCCATATCCCCTCCCTCTTGTGTCTCCCTCCCACCCTCCCTATCCCACCCCTCTAGGTGGTCACAAAGCACCGAGCTGATCTCCCTGTGCTATGCGGCTGCTTCCCACTAGCTATCTATTTTACATTTGGTAGTGTATATATGTCCATGCCACTCTCTCACTTTGTCCCAGCTTACCCTTCCCACTCCCCGTAACCTCAAGTCCATTCTCT
>NW_006794332.1:2032415-2042777 GCF_000442215.2 Lipotes vexillifer | reverse complement strand
TTTTTTCTTTTTTAACATCTTTATTAGAGTATAACTGCTTTACAATGGTGTGTTCGTTTCTGCTGTATAACAAAGTGAATCAGCTATACATATACATATATCCCCATATCCCCTCCCTCTTGTGTCTCCCTCCCACCCTCCCTATCCCACCCCTCTAGGTGGTCACAAAGCACCGAGCTGATCTCCCTGTGCTATGCGGCTGCTTCCCACTAGCTATCTATTTTACATTTGGTAGTGTATATAAGTCCATGCCACTCTCTCACTTCGTCCCAGCTTACCCTTCCCCCTCCTCGTGTCCTCAGCTCAAAGTTTATTATTATGATCAGGATACAAAAGAGAATTTTCTTTTGGTCTAAGAACTGGTGCCTGGGGCCCAAAGCTGGGCAAAAGAGTCGTTAAGTGTCTCACATTACAAACAGAACATCTACCAAATATTTTCTTTAGGGCTCACTAAGTAGCAAAACTCTTCCTACTATATCAACACTCCTTCTCCCACAACCCAACCCCCAGGTTAGTAAGGTGCCCACTGGGCAGGAAAATGCAGGCAGTGCAGTTACAGCTTATGGGTGGCTGAGGGGGACTGAACACAATTGAGCCCTCTCATGTAAGGGACCCCAGAGAACCCACACATGTCCCTGAGACAGCAAACGCTGGGACGTATGCCTTTGGTGTGAGCCAGAGAAGCAGCAAAACCAATGGAGGAAGCAAAGTGCGTTACTCCATCCCATCCTCTCTCCCAGCCTCCAAAACAAGAAGCATTGGGTCTTGCAGGAAGCGGAAGGGAGGTATGCTAGAACTAGAGCAGCCCCACATCAGGCCCTTGAGTTACAGGTCTAGCCTTAAATGGAGCAGTGGAAAGTCTTGAACTGGATGTGAGGTTGTAATATTAAACTGGACCAGACAGAAATTTCAGTGACTGTATGTGCCTTCCCAACATGTCATTGAGAGATATCATGTAGAAGAGGTCGGAGATTGGACATAGAAGAGTTAGGAGCAGTGACTAGAGAGGAAAATGTGTTTCTGGCTTCCTCCTCACCATCGTCAGTCTCCTCAATAAACAGGTTATAGAAGTGTAAAAAAAACCCCAAAATCTGCCGCTGTGTTCATGAAAAGTCTAATGGACCTAGTATTCACTTGAATCTTCACATCTGTTTCCATAGAGACATCATTTCTGCCTACATATTTTCTAACTCACCAGGTCTGTGGTTTCTCAAGTGCTCTGATGCCAGATTAAACAATATGATTCTTTCATAACTAGTTCCTGATCATCTTCCTATAAAAACAGCTGGTGAGTAGGTAGACAGCTCCAACTCCTACATCACATTCTTAAGGTAACTGTGGATTAAAGACTTGGTCTTATTTGGAGAAAAACAAAAACAGTGGAACAAAAGCAAGAGAATATCTCTAACCTATTTTTATGCTTTATTAGAGCACCTTGATATTCTGGATTTAATTGTAGAAGCTGTCAGTTTATGTATTTTCTGGCAGAGTGACTGAGAAGCGACACAACTTAATAGTTAGGCATTTGTGTGGTCCTTGGGGTTAGCTTGCCTGATAGACTAACAGTTAAAAGTGAGTGGTTTTTAAATATATATTAACTAATTAATTAACTAATTAATTAATTAAAATATACACTGGATTTCTAAGACTTACTACAAAATAAAAAGAATGTAAAATGTCTCATTAATAGTATTTATATTGATTACATGTTGAAATCATAATATTTTGGATATATTGGATTACATAAAATATTGAAATTAACTTCATATAAAAAAGTGAGTGGTTTTAACTCAGTGCCTCAGTTTCTTCATATGAATAATAAGGCTAATAGTGGTATTTATACTAAATGACAGAGGAATAAGTGAATTAAGACACTTAAAGTGTTTAGAACATTGCCTGGCACATAATAAAAACACCATATTAATATTGTTTTATTAGTATCATCATGGTTATCGAAGTCTACAAGCAGATCTCAAAGCATGTTTGAGAATTTTTGCCTTCCCTCATTTCTGAGATTCCAGAAGCAGTTTAAGGCTGAGCCCACACGTGGCAGGAGTTACAACAAAAGGAAGGAGACTTGTTTCTTTCCTTTTTTTTTTTTTGATTCGGGTATAGTTGTTTTGCAATGTTGTGTTAGTTTCTGCTGTACAGAGAAGTGAAGCAGACCTGCTTCTGATTGCAGGTCCATGGTCTGTTGAACAGGACTGTTGCCCCTTAACTTGCTTTGCCCTTTGGCATTGCACCCAGCACAGCCCACGTACAGATGGGCCCCAGATAAATGCTTACAGGAATGAGGAGGAAGAGGGCATAAACCTCATGAACATGCCCACCTGTGAGGCTCTACTCGTATCCTAATATGAAATCAAGTTCAAATTCATTCACCCAGGGCAGTGTTGTTGTTAGCCATGACTCCTTCACAAGCAGATACTGTATCTCCTTTGCTAGTGTCTGGCACTCAATAAATATTTGTGAAATAAATGAATCAGTTAATTTCTCAAAGTGCTGGTGCTATAGGATGGAGTAAGTTACAGCTAGAAGAAACAAAGCTTCAGCTGGCAAAATCTTAAGGCAAGTTAAGGAGAGGTAGCTTTGGTCAAAGCTCCATGATTTTGAAGGTTTGTGCTCTCTCTTTTCCTGCAGCCCCATGTAGTCTGTCTTAAAGTGTTTCTACATTGTAATATGACCCAAGTTATAGGATTTGACCTAAGCCTCAACCATGGGGCTTTGTTTGGAGGGGGCGGACAAGATGCTAATTTCTCTCCATTTCTTCAGTCATTGGAAAAAGACTTTCAGCATTATTGTTTATCCCAGCTATCTATTTATTCCCATGAAGAGATAGTATGCCAAACCCTTCAAATGTGCTGAGCGGGCTCACAGCTCAAAATGCCATCAGCAAATCAAGTTTATCAGCATATGTTTTTGACTCACATCTGCTTTGAGTAGTGTGGCACATGTGTTTGTGTGTGTGTGTGTGTGTGTGTGTGTCCCATCTGTATCAAGGTTTTATTTTATGTCTCAACCTTATAGAGCCCAAGGGCAAATACACATCCCTAAACAGAAATGCAAGTCCATTCAGTATTCAAAGGGGATTTTGCTTTCTGTTTGCTTACCACATTTAAACATGCACACAAAATTCAAGCCAAAGTAATCCAGAGGGAGAAGGAGAGATGCAGAAAGAGGACAGGGGAGTAAAAGAGCTAGACTTGAGGCATTCATGTCAAGTTGTGATGCAAATAATGTTCAGAAAGATGTGCATCAAAGTTAATCCTTCGTGTGGAGGCATCCACTTTATAATCCCGTAACTAAGTCTTTTATATATTTCAAATTTTCCTTGCTTTCTGCACATGTTTTTAGGAAGGATTAGAAATGCACTGAGCCTCCTCAGAGAAGGCTTGGGTGAATGCAGATGCAAAGGAGCAGTTTGTGCTGTGTAATTCTGACATGACATCCTGACTGTCACACTGGGCCAGGGCGGTGAAAGTGATGTTCTTACAATGCACTCCAGACCCAGTGCTGGGGCATGGTTGGAGCCGGTCATGACCACTCATTTGTTCCTTGTTTGATGAGCAGCTGGCTCCTGGTGGGAAACCTTGGAGATATGTACCTATTAGGAGGTATCCGCTTCTCTTCTGTAGGTTCTCTTTTTCATTTTCTCTCATGTTACGGCAAGGGGATTTTTATGACAACAGAATATTTTACTCTGTGGGAAATCTGTTCCTTCTGCTTCTGCTTCTGCTTCTGCCCTCACCGGATGTTCTTATCTGCTCCTTGCAAGGGCACAGGCAATTATAGAGCAATACATCTTCACCCACATAATTTCAGGCAAATATTGTAAAAGATGTGCAGATGGCACTGGAGAAAAACCTTCTGTCACTTCTGTCTCTTTAGTTTAAAGGAAGAGATAGCAAGTTCTTTTTCAGTAAGCACCCTAACAGTTCATTCATTTATTCAGTGAGCCAACAAATGTTTATTCAGTGTCTACTTGATGCTGGTATGCGTGGGCCATACTTCTGATACTTGGCACCAGCACGTCAACCATCCTCCATGGGAGATTTTTCATGGGCCATCTCACCCCAACATAGCACCCACCTGGCTGCTCTTTAGCCCTCCCTCATTTGCCCCCTCCTTCTCATCTCTCCCCATTTTCTCATTTTTCTCAGGCAGAAAAATTGAGTCATCTTATTGCTACTTGGGTTCAAGCCATACCCTTTGGGTCTGATCTTCTACTCCACTCATTCAGCCAAGATTTATTGAGAGCCCATGATCAAAATAGTAATAAAAGTAACGGTTTACCCCTATGTAGCACTTACTTTGTGCTCTTTATATATATTACCTCCTTTAATCTTTGTAATAACCCTATAAAGAAGATACTGCTATAATCCCCATTTTCAAATGAGTATATTGAAGCAGAATAAAGTAACTTACTCAGTCACACGACTGTTATAACAGCCATGCTTTTGTCTAAAAGTAACAGAAAGCCCAACTTACAGTCACTGAAACAAATAAACATTTATTTCTCTCATATAACAATAAGCTGGGAAGTCATTTGTTCCGAGTGTTGGTTCCGTGGCTCAGCAATGTCAGGGCTAGCATCTCTGAGAACTGCCTGACCTTTTTCCTCATGAGCGCACAATGGCTGCCCTGTATCCAAGCATCATGTCCACATTTATGTTAAGAAGATGAGAGAAATGGTAGTGTTATCTGCTTCTATCCCTTTCAGCAGGGAGTCAGAGCCTTCCAAGAATCCCTCGCTGCTTTTCTACTCACCTCTCATTGGCCAAGTCTATGTCATGTGGCCACCCCTAGCGGCAAGAGAGACTAGGAAAGTAAAATGCAAGGTTTTTTTCTTTTCATTTTCAAGCCTCTATAATGGAAGGCAGCAGGGCAAAAGGGATCTTGAAATGTTTGTTAGGACAGCCAATTGGCAGCATATATGCAATGGGTAGTAAGTGGTTGAAGCAATGTGGGAAGCAGGAAGTCTGTGCTCCAGAGCATGCAGCTCTAGCCATCAGGCTCTATTGCACAACAATGGTGCTGATGACTCCATGGTCAGTAAAAGAGACATGGTCCTGCCTTCATGGACCCAGGAAACAAAGAAGCACACCAGTAAATTTAAAATTGCAAATTTCTGTATGTGCTAAGAGATAGAATAATGGGCTTTTCAAAATATTAGAAACAGCTAACAACACTCTCTCGTTATTATCTTCATGGACCCTCGGAAGTCCGGCAGCCTATCTTGGGAAATGAAGCTCTTTATACAGAAGCCCTTCATACGGAAGCCCTTCACCTGGACTTCTCTGAGGTCCTGTCCTTCCCTCTCTCTACACTCCATCCTATCTGTTGTCGTTGTTTTGTTGTTATTATTCATGTGCATCATCTTTTTCTGCATTTCTAAGTTTTTGCTCCATCTTTGATTCTCCCCTCTGTTCCTCTTCTTCCTTTTCTCTTCTACGCACACATTTCTTAGCATTTTACTGGATACTCCGACAAGAAGAGGAATTGGGCTTTATTCTTGTGAACCGAATTGTTCCTATCTTAACTTCCAAGGAGTTCGGAAGAGATCATCACTCTTGTAAAAATCACAGTTCGGAATTTCAGACCTCAGAGAGTGTCCACCTGACCTCCTTCACACTGTAGGGAGAAGAAACTCAAATGGGTATTGTTAGCAGACTAGTAGAGCTGCAGTCTCAGCACCACAAATTTCTTCTGATGGCACCCATGCAGCCCCCGCCATGCAGCCTTGGGAGAGGCCAGCCCATCCACGTGCCTTTCACACATGGTGCCTGGCTGAAAATCACCAACCTCATAGCCTAAAGCCTACCATCTGCTTTACAGTTAAACAGCCCACCCACAGGTTCAAATCGCATCAACTTTCTCATTCTCCTTAGACCCTCGTGTTCTTTTTCTTTTGATACATAAAAAATCACGATATTCAATTAATGTTTGACTCAACATCAGAATTTACTAAAATTGGACACTGTATAGCCTTCTGCATCTCACCAAAGTATCTTTTCCCAGAATGTTTGTTATTTCTCTGAACCATCACCCCAAATAAAAATATGAAACATCTGTCACCACCACAGAGAGGCGGAGGCCCAGCTGGCTCAGCCACAGGATACAGAATGGCCAGGACACACTGTAACCATATGAGCTACTTTGCTTCCAAAACGAGATTGATTATAAACCCCAGTTTGTGTACCCACAGATTTATATAAAGGTCAAGCTGCTAGTGTAACCCCTTGGCTTGTGCTCTGCAGAGTTCTCTACTCTTGCTCATTGAAAGGATGCCTCTTCCATGAATGCAGATGAGGTTCTGCAGTTTACCTTGTTTGCCGACTTTCACGGAAAATTTAAAGTTCCAGGTGTATATCTCAGCAGCCAAATGTTTAACTCTGGCTGTGCTTCTAAGTGCAGCACTGTGCTAGTTGGTGAGTGTGCTAGTGGTGAGCAGGGACTTCTCTTCGAGTATTCAGGGACAGTTTTGTCTGATGATTAACAGTTACTGTTTCGGTTATAAGCCACAAAGAGATCATGACTACTGATTTCACTTTAAGGCTTATCTCAGCAATTACAATTTAGTAATAACTAAAGCATAAGGGTAGTGCAGTAAATGGAAAATCCACTAGGTGGTCCTGGTGTTCTTCCAACCAAAGCAAGCAGCACCAAATACTTTACTCCATCACTTTGTATTCCAAAGGTAAAGCAAAATACGATAGTGAAAATATTTTGTTGTTGTTATACAATAGTGAAAATATTTTGTTGTTGTTACTTAGTATTCATTCTAGATTATATGTAAATAGGTTATTATTTGTAGTGGTTGATCAAAGCTCCTCTAGAGTGTTGAGGATTTTTTCTCTTTTTTACATAGATACATGGATTTTAATCTTTTATACATTTTACATTTAATAGATTTTACATATAATACCTCTTTTAATATATTTCCATCTTTTAACCTTATTTTTATGTTTACTAGAACTTGTTAGCTTATTACCTATGCTTTCATGACATACATGCTACCATTTTCTCACCACTCCTCTAGCAATCTCTCTCATATAAGGACACAAGCTTCCAAAGGACGGAATGTATTATCTTATGTGCAGCTTTCCTTCAAACTCAAAGCAATACAATTCTCAGTGATTGTTTTCACTTTTATTTTCAGTAACCTTATTTAAATATGATCCAGGTTCACAAGTTCCCCATAGAATTCTTGTTAGAAAATCATCCCTTATGTTTTAGAGTATAATAATAAAATAAAGCTAACTTTAAAAATACGCTTAAGTCCACCTGGTTCCAAGAATCATCTCAAATTCTTTTTTTTTTTTTGAAGTATAGTTGACTTACATCAAATTCTTAATCCTCTGTGAGATTTCCCTTTAACTCCTCCAGTTCTAGTGTCTTTCTAGTTCACAATTACTATTATCATGAAATCTCAGACGTCTTCCCCCCAAAGCAGCCTGGGTAAATTCCCATGGTGCCAGACTCTAGGCAGAATTGCCAGAAGGACAGATGACAGCTGTTCTTTCCGCATCACACTGGAAAAGTGGCACAAGGACAGGTCGCACATAGAACACCAGACAAATATCCATTTGCCCTTGAGAAGGTTCCAGAACAAAAGGCAGTGTGTGTGAACATTATCAGAGGTAGTTAGAAAACATCACTATTTTTCATTTTAAGAGAAAAGAAACATGGCCCAATCTAAAATGAATACAAACTCCAAAGAACTTTGGGGTTTTTTGTTTGTTTGTTTATAATTTTTCCTGGAGTATAGTTGCTTCCAAAGAACTTTGAAATGAACCTTTTCAACAAAAGAAATTTGGGAAATTTCAATAATAATTATATGAATACACTGAAAAGCAATCAAATATCAAAAGATTGAACAAGAATATAGTTGTTATTGTTTTTTAACATAGTAGGGGAGCAGGCCTGGGCAGAAGGAGTTCAGCTGTGATGTAGCACCACAAAGCCTTCAACCTCAGGAGCCCTGAGTATTGTGTATTGCCCATCAGTGTCCCAGGTCAGATTGATAGGGCTGGGTCTTTTTTTTTTTGGCTGCATGGCTTGTGGGATATTAGTTCCCCAAACAGGATTGAACCTGGGCCTCAGCAGTGAGAGCATGGAGTCCTAACCACTGGACCGCCAGGGAATTCCAAAGAATATAGTTTTCTGAGATGGTAAGAATAATACACACCAAACATTTTCTAACACCAAACATTTTCTAAGTGTTTGTTGGTTGCTTACTATGCCATTTCAATGTGTGAAAATTGTCACCTATAAGAAGGTTGTAATTTTTAATATTTGGTTTTATTTTCAATAAGTTATAATTAATTATTGTTTCAGTTAATTCAAACAATGCAGAAATATATAGAATACAAAGTGAAAGGGTCTCCTTGCCATTTTCCTACTCCTTTCTACCTGCCCAATACCAGTCCCCAGAGAAAGAGGTAACTTCTGTTAAAAATAGTTTAGTACCTTCCAATAATTTTAAATGGCTATTAGCATATAATGATATGTGGTATGTTTTTGCTATATTGATGGTTATATTTTGGGGTGAAATTTTAGCATGTTTTTGTTATGATTCTTCTTAAAAATAATGTAAATATACTGTATATATTGTTCTAGTCCTTATATTTACACACTTAATTTTTTTTACCAAGGAATATGCTATTATTATATTCGCTTTCTCCAGTATACATTCCTTTTTTTTTTTTAATTTATTTTTATTTTTGGCTGCGTTGGGTCTTCATTGCTGCATGTGGGCTTTCTTCAGTTGTGGAGAGCGGGGGCCACTCTTCATTGCAGTGCACGGGCCTCATTGCGGTGGCCCCTCCTTGTTGCAGAGCATGGGCTCCAGGCACATGGGCTTCAGTAGTTGTGGCACAAAAGCTCAGCCTCCCCACGGCACGTGGGATCCTCCCAGACCAGGGCTCGAACCCATGTCCCCTGCATTGGCAGGCTGATTCTTAACCACTGCACCACCAGGGAAGTCCCTACATTCCTTTTTTTAAAAAAAGTTCTTCAACTTAAAAAAGCTGCATATAATTAATATGTACAACTTGATGAGTTTGGAGATAAGTCTACTCCCATGAACCCATAACCACAATCTGTGCCACGAAGCTATTAATGACTTCCAAAAGTGATGTATTTATTATTTATTATTACATGTTATTACATGTGATATTACATTTGTTATATTATTAATTATATTTTATTATTTATTATATATTATATTATTATTTGTTATTTTGTGATAAGAACATGTTGTATGAGATCTACCTTCTTAGCAAATTTTTGAGTACACAATACAGTAGTAACTATAGGCACTATGCTGTACAGTACCTCTTTAGGATCTATTAATCTTGTAAAACTGAAACTTTGTACCGTTTTATAACTACCTAGCTGTTTCCCCATCCCCCAAGCCCTTGGCAACCACTCTGCTTCTATGAGTTTAATTATTTTAGATTCATCCTGTAAGTGATATCATGTAGTATTTTTTCTTCTGTGTCTGGCTTTTTTCACTTAGCATAATGTCCTCCAAAATCACTCATTTTGTTGAACGGCAGGATTTCCTTCTTTTTTACAGTTATATAATATTCTATTGTATGTACATACCACATTCTCTTTTACGGTTCATCTTTTTTTTTTTTTTTTACATCTTTATTGGGGTATAATTGCTTTACAATGGTGTGTTAGTTTCTGCTTTATAACAAAGTGAATCAGCTATACATATATGTATGTTCCCATATCTCTTCCCTCTTGCATCTTCTTCCCTCCCACCCTCACTATCCCACCCCTCCAGGTGGTCACAAAGCACCGAGCTGATTTCCCTGTGCTATGCGGCTGCTTCCCACTAGCTATCTACCTTACGTTTTGTAGGGTATATATGTCCATGCCTCTCTCTCGCTTTGTCACAGCTCACCCTTCCCCCTCCCCATATCCTCAAGTCCGTTCTCTAGTAGGTCTGTGTCTTTATTCCTAGGTTCTTCATGACATTTTTTTCCCTTAAATTCCATATATATGTGTTAGCATACGGTATTTGTCTTTCTCTTTCTGACTTACTTCACTCTGTATGAAAGACTCTAGGTCTATCCACCTTATTACAAATAGCTCAATTTCATTTCTTTTTATGGCTGAGTAATATTCCGTTGTATATATGTGCCACATCTTCTTTATCCATTCATCCGATGATGAGCACTTAGGTGGTTTCCATCTCTGGGCTCTTGTAAATAGAGCTGCAATGAACATTTTGGTACATGACTCTTTTTGAATTACGGTTTTCTCAGGGTATATGCCCAGTAGTGGGATTGCTGGGTCATATGATAGCTCTATTTGTAGTTTCTTAAGGAACCTCCATACTGTTCTCCA
>NW_006794332.1:2000000-2030616 GCF_000442215.2 Lipotes vexillifer | reverse complement strand
ATGGTTGTTAGTATTTGCCTTATGTATTGAGGTGCTCCTATGTTGGGGGCATAAGTATTTACAATTGTTATATCTTCTTCTTGGATCGATCCCTTAATCATTATGTAGTGTCCTTCTTTGTCTCTTCTGATAGTCCTTATTTTAAAGTCTATTTTGTCTGATATGAGAATTGCTACTCCAGCTTTCTTTTGGTTTCCATTTGCATGGAATATCTTTTTCCATCCCCTTACTTTCAGTCTGTATGTGTCTCTAGGTCTGAAGTGGGTCTCTTGTAGACAGCATATATATGGGTCTTGTTTTTGTATCCATTCAGCCAATCTGTGTCTTTTGGTGGGAGCATTTAGTCCATTTACATTTAAGGTAATTATCGATATGTATGTTCCTATTCCCATTTTCTAAATTGTTTTGGGTTCGTTATTATAGGACTTTTCCTTCTCTTGTGTTTTTGTCTAGAGCAGTTCCTTTAGCATTTGTTGTAAAGCTGGTTTGGTGGTGCTGAACTCTCTCAGCTTTTGCTTGTCTGTAAAGGTTTTAATTTCTCCATCAAATCTGAATGAGATCCTTGCTGGGTAGAGTAATCTTGGTTGCAGGTTTTTCTCCTTCATCACTTTCAGTATGTCCTGCCACTCCCTTCTGGCTTGTAGAGTTTCTGCTGAGAGATCAGCTGTTAACCTTATGGGGATTCCCTTGTGTGTTATTTGTTGTTTTTCCCTTGCTGCTTTTAATATGCTTTCTTTGTATTTAGTTTTTGACAGTTTGATTAATATGTGTCTTGGCGTATTTCTCCTTGAATTTATCCTGTATGGGACTCTCTGTGCTTCCTGGACTTGATTAACGATTTCCTTTCCCATATTAGGGAAGTTTTCAACTATAATCTCTTCAAATATTTTCTCAGTCCCTTTCTTTTTCTCTTCTTCTTCTGGAACCCCTATAATTCGAATGTTGGTGTGTTTAATGTTGTCCCAGAGGTCTCTGAGACTGTCCTCAGTTCTTTTCATTCTTTTTTCTTTATTCTGCTCTGCAGTAGTTATTTCCACTATTTTATCTTCCAGGTCATTTATCCATTCTTCTGCCTCAGTTATTCTGCTATTGATGCCTTCTAGAGTATTTTTTATTTCATTTATTGTGTTATTCATCGTTGCTTGTTTCATCTTTAGTTCTTCTAGGTCCTTGTTAAATGTTTCTTGCATTTTGTCTATTTCCACGATTTTGGATCATCTTTACTATCATTATTCTGAATTCTTTTTCAGGTAGACTGCCTATTTCCTCTTCATTTGTTAGGTCTGGTGGGTTTTTATCCTGCTCCTTCATCTGCGGTGTGTTTTTCTGTCTTCTCATTTTGCTTATCTTACTGTGTTTGGGGTCTCCTTTTAGCAGGCTGCTGGTTAGTAGTTCCCGTTGTTTTTGGTGTCTGTCCCCAGTGGCTAAGGTTGGTTCAGTGGGTTGTGTAGGCTTCCTGGTGGAGGGGACTAGTGCCTGTGTTCTGGTGGATGAGGCTGGATCTTGTCTTTTTGGTGGGCAGGTCCACGTCTCGTGGTGTGTTTTGGGGTGTCTGTGGACTTATTATGATTTTAGGCATCCTCTCTGCTAATGTGTGGAGTTGTTTTCCTGTTTTACTAGTTGTTTGGCATAGGGTGTCCAGCACTATAGCTTGCTGGTCGTTGAGTGAAGCTGGGTGCTGGCATTGAGATGGAGATCTCTGGGAGATTTTCGCTCTTTGATATTATGTGGAGCTGAGAGGTCTCTTGTGGACCAGTGTCCTGAAGTTGGCTCTCCCACCTCAGAGGCACAGCACTGACTCCTGGCTGTAGCACCAAGAGCCTTTCATCCACACGGCTCAGTATAAAAGGGAGAAAAAGTAGAGAGAAAGAATTAGTAGAAGTAGGAAGAAAGAAAGAAAAGAAGGAAGGAAGGAAGGGAAGGAAAGAAGGAAGGAAGGAAGGAAGGAAGAAAGAAAGAAGGAAAGAAAGAAAGGGAGGGAGGGAGGGATGGTGGGATGAAGCAAGGAAGGAAGGAAGGAGGGAAGTAAGGAAAAAAGAAAGAAAGAAGATAAAGTAAAATAAAATAAAGTAAAATATAATAAAGTTATTAAATTAAAAAATAATTATTAAGAAAAAAAAACGAGACAGAGAGAACCTTAGGACAATTGGTGGAAACAAAGCTATACAGACAAAATCTCATACAGAAGCATACACATACACATTCACAAAAAGAGGAAAAGGGGGAAAAAATCATAAATCTTGCTCTCAAAGTCCACCTCCTCAATTTGGGATGATTCGTTGTCTAAAGGAGGGAAGGTAGGAAGGAAGGAAGGAAAGAAAGAGAGAGAGAGAGAGAAAGAAAGAAAGAAAAGAAAGAAAGAAAGAAAGAAAGAAAGAAAGAAAGAAAGAAAGGAGAGAAAGAAAGGAGATAAAGTAAAATAAAGTTATTAAAATTAAAATTAATTATTAAGAAAAAAAGAATGTAAAAAAAAACAGACGGATAGAACCCTAGGACAAATGGTGGAAGCAAAGCTATACAGACAAAATCTCAGACAGAAGCATACACATACACACTCACAAAAAGAGGAAAAGGGGAAAAAATCATAAATCTTGCTCTCAAAGTCCACCTCCTCAATTTGGGATGATTTGTTGTCTATTCATGTATTCCACAGATGCAGGGTACATCAAGTTGATTGTGGAGCTTTAATCCGCTGCTTCTGAGGCTGCTAGGAGAGATTTCCCTTTCTCTTCTTTTTTCTCACAACTCCCAGGGGTTCAGCTTTGGATTTGGCCCCGCTTCTGCGTGTAGGTCGCCTGAGGGCGTCTGTTTTTCGCTCAGACAGGACGGGGTTAAAGGAGCCGCTGATTCGGGGTCTCTGGCTCATTCAGGCCGGGGGGAGGGAGGGGCACGGAGTGCGGGGCTGAGCCTGCGGTGGCAGAGGCCGGCGTGACGTTGCACCAGCCTGAGGCTCGCCGTGCGTTCTCCAGGGAAGTTGTCCCTGGATCCCGGGAACCTGGCAGTGGTGGGCTGCACAGGCTCCCCGGAAGGGAGGTGTGGATAGTGACCTGTGCTCACACACAGGCTTCTTGGTGGCGGCAGCAGCAGCCTTAGCGTCTCCTGCCCATCTCTGGGGTCAGCGCTTTTAGCCGCGGCTTGCGCCCGTCTCTGGAGCTCCTTTAAGCAGCGCTCTTAATCCCCTCTCCTCCCGCACCAGGAAACAAAGAGGGAAGAAAAAGTCTCTTGCTTCTTCAGCAGCTCCAGACCTTTTCCCGGACTCCCTCCCGGCTAGGCGTGGTCCACTAACCCCTTCAGGCTGTGTTCACGCTGCCAACCCCAGTCCTCTCCCTGCGCTCCGACCAAAGCCCGAGCCTCAGCTCGCAGCCCCGCCCACCTTGGCAGGTGAGCAGACAACCCTCTTGGGCTGGTGAGTGCCAGTCGGCACCGATCCTCTGTGCGGGAATCTCCCAGCTTTGCCCTCCGTACCCCTGTTGCTGCGCTCTCTTCCGCGGTGCCGAAGCTCACCCCCTCCGCCACCCGCAGTCTCCGCCCGCGAAGGGGCTTCCTAGTGTGTGGAAACCTTTCCTCCTTCACAGCTCCCTCCCACTGGTGCAGGTCCCGTCCCTATCCTTCTGTCTCTGTTTTTTCTTTTTTTCTTTTGCCCTACCCAGTTACGTGGGGAGTTTCTTGCCTTTTGGGAGGTCTGAGGTCTTCTGCCAGCATTCAGTAGGTGTTCTGTAGGAGTTGATCCACGTGTAGATGTATTTCTGGTGTATCGGCGGGAGGAAGGTGATCGCCACGTCTTACTCTTACGCCATCTACCCCCCAAAATTCACGGTTCATCTGTTGATGGACATTTAGATTGCTTCTGAGCTTCCCTGGTGGCGCAGTGGTTGAGAGTCCGCCTGCCAATGTAGGGGACACGGGTTCGTGCCTGGGTCTGGGAAGATCCCACATGCCGCGGAGCGGCTAGGCCCGTGAGCCATGGCTGCTGAGCCTGTGCTCCGCAACGGGAGAGGCCACAACACTGAGAGGCCCGCATACCACAAAAAAAATAGTAAAAACTAGATTGCTTCTATGTCTTAGGTATTGTGAATAATGCTGCAGCATGGAAGTGCTAATATCTCTTCTAGATCCTGTTTTCATTTCCTTTGGATATATATCCAGGAATGGAGTTTCTGGATCACATGGTAGTTCTCTTTTTAGTTTTTTGAGAAACCTTCATACTTTTTTGAGGCTGCGCCAATTGACAACCTCACCAACAGTATACAAGGGTCCCCTTTCTCCGTGTCCTTACCAGCATTTGTTATGTGATTTTTTTAAAAAAATAAAAGCCGTCCTAAAGAGTATGAGGTGATATCTCACTGTGGTTTTGATTTGCATTTCCCTGATGATTAGGATTGTTGAGATTTTTTTCATACACCTGCTGGCCATTTGTATGTCTTCTTTGGGTAAATGTTTATTCAAGTCCTTAGCCCAGTTTTTAACCAGGTTATCTGAGTTTTGGCTATTAAGCTGTAGGAGTTTCTTATATATTTTGGAGATTAACTCTTTATTAGATACAGAGTTGGCAAATATTTTCTTCTGTTTCGTAGGTTGCCTTTTCATTTTGTTGATTGTTTATTGTGCAGAAACTTTTTAGTTTGATGTAATCCCACTTGTCTATTTTTGCTTTTGTCATCTACGTTTTTGGTGTAATATCCAGAAAATCATTGCAAAAACTAAAGTCATTGCCAAATCAAAATTTGATGAAGCTTTTCACCCATGTTTTCTTCCCTGTGTTTTATGGTTTCAGGTCTTATGTTTAAGTCTTTAATCCACTTTTTAAATATTTAAGTCTTACTTTTTTTTTTTTTTTTGCGGTACGCGGGCCTCTCACTGTTGTGACCTCTCCTGCTGTGGAGCACAGGCTCCGGACGCGCAGGCTCAGTGGCCATGGCTCACGGGCCTAGCTGCTGCGTGGCATGATTGGGGCACGAACCCGTGTCCCCTGCATGAGCAGGCAGACTCCCAACCACTGCGCCACCAGGGAAGTCCAAGTTTTACATTTTTTGTATATGGTGTAAGATACGGGTCCAATTTTATTCTTTTGCATGTGGATGTCCAGTTACCCCCACACCATTTATTTACTATCTTTTCCCCATTGTGTATTCTTGACATCCTTGTCAAAGATCAGTTGACAGTTGTTTGCATGGGTTTATTTCTGGGCTGTCTATTCTGTTCCATTGGTCTCTATGTCTGTTTTTTTGCCTGTACCATTACTGTTTTGATTACTGTAGCTTTGTATTATATTTTGAAATTGGGAAGCATGATGCCTCCAGCTGTGTTCTTGCTCGAAATTGGTTTGACTACTCAGGGTCTTTTGTAGTTCCAAATGAATTTTAGGATATTTTTCTATTTCTGTAAAAACTGTCATTGGGATTTTGATAGGGATTGTAATAAATACATAGATGGCTTTGGGTGATTAGACATTTTAATAATATTAATTCTTCCAATATGTGAACACAGGAGGTCTTTCCATTTATTTGTATCTGCTTTAATTTCTTTCATCAGTGTTTTTTAGTTTTTAGTGTGCAAATTCTTTCACTTTCTTGGTTAACTTTATTCCTAAGTATTTTAATCCTTGGAATTTATTGTAAGTGGGATTGTTTTCTTAATTTCATTTTTGGGTAATTTATTGTTAGTGTATAGTACCTAGAAATACAACTGATTTTTGAATGTTGATTCTGTATCTTGCAAGTCTGCTAAATTCATTTATTAGTTCTAATAGTTGTGTGTGGGGGGGAGTCTTTAGTATTTTCTACATATAAGATCAAGTCTTCTACAAACAAAGATAATTTGACTTCTCCTTTCCTGATTTGGATGCCTTTTATTTCTTTTTCTTGCCTAAATGCTGTGGCTAAGACTTCCAGTACAGTGTTGAATAGAAGTGGCAAGAGTGAGCATCCTTGCCTTGCTCCACATCTTAGAGGGAAAACTTTCAGTTTTTCACCATTGAGAATGATGTTAGCTGTGGGCTTTTTATATATAGCCTTTATTGTGTTGTGGTAAGTACCTTCTAAGGGGAAGTCCCTAGGGTAAGTCACTAGTTTGTTGAGAGATTTTACCATGAAAGGGTCTTGAATTTTGTCAAATGCTTTTTCTGCAGATATTGAGATGATCGTGTGATTTTTATCCTTCTGTTAATGTGGTGTAGCACACTGATGGATCTGCATATGTTAAACCATCCTTGCACCCAGGGATAAATCTCACTTGGTCATGGTGTATGGTTCTTTTAATGTGCTATTAAATTTGGTTTGCTGATATCTTGTTGAAGATTTTTGCATCTGTGATTATCAAGGATATTGGCCTGTAGTTGCCTGTAGTTTTATTTTCTTGTGATATTTTTGTCTGGCTTTGGTAACAGGGTAATGCTCTCCTCATAAAAAGGAGTTCCCTCTTCTTTTATTTTTTGGAATGTTGAAGAAGGATTGGTATTTCATAATTGAAAACCAATATTATTTCAATATAATTGTAATGTATTCCATTTCAAATAACATTCCTATGAATAGGGCTAAAATGAATATGTTAGACCTCCATTAGGAAGATTAAATATCATTTTGTTTGTAATTAGTAATGTATTTATTTCACAGGGCAAAGTAATGGAGTAAAATTAATGTTAATCAGATTTTTAAACAGAGTTGAAAGTATTCTATAATTGATAGCTTTATCCTGCACAATATTCATCACTTTACTTTCAGCACTTAGCCAAAGAAATGACTTCTTAATTACCAAGATATATTGTAATGAAGAATAAAATCTTTCCTACAGCTCACTGTTTCCTTGGCATATTTTAGAAAACCATTTGTGTTCATCTGTTCATAAAGAAACAAAGAACTCGAGGGTGTGGAGGAAAGGGAACCCTCTTGCACTGTTGGTGGGAATGTAAATTGATACAGCCACTGTGGAGAATAGTATGGAGGTTCCTTAAAAAACTAAAAATAGACCTACCATACAACCGAGCAATCACACTACTGGGCATATACCCTGAGAAAACCATAATTCAAAAAGAGTCATGTACCAAAATGTTCATTGCAGCACTATTTACAATAGCCAGGACATGGAAGCAACCTAAGTGTCCATCGACAGATGAGTGGATAAAGAAGATGTGGCACATATATACAATGGAATATTACTCAGCCATAAAAAGAAACAAAATTGAGTTATTTGTAGTGAGGTGGATGGACCTAGAGGCTGTCATACAGAGTGAAGTAAGTCAGAAACAGAAAAACAAATACCGTATGCTAACACATATATACGTAATCTAAAAAAAAAAGGTTCTGAAGAACCTAGGGGCAGGACAGGAATAAAGATGCAGACGTAGAGAAAGGACTTGAGGACACGGGGAGGGGGAATGGTAACCTGGGACGAAGTGAGAGAGTGGCATGAACATATATACACTACCAAATGTAAAACAGATAGCTAGTGGGAAGCAGCTGCATCACACGGGGAGATCAGATTGGTGCTCTGTGACCACCTAGAGGGGTAGGATAGTGAGGGTGGGAGAGAGACGCAAGAGGGAGGGGGTATGAGGATATATGTGTATATATAGCTGATTCACTTTGTTATACAGCAGAAACTAACACACCATTGTAAAGCAATTATACTCCAATAAAGATGTTAAAAAAAAATAAAGAACTCATTCGATTACGTTCCAAGCGGCAAGAAAAAACTGTGATGGCTGATAAATATATGGACAGGTGAGTGTAAAGGAAATGCCATCAGCGTGATCTATAAAGTAGAGGGACATTTCAAAAGAAACCAACTACAAAGAACCAGCCTTTTATATTACTCATTGATAACTCTCAAGGGTGATGACAAACAAATCCAGAGACCTCAGAAACCACATTTCTTCCATGTTTTAAAGATGTGAGGGGAAAACAAACACATAAAATATCTTCTTTGTACAAATACATTAGGCCAAAGTCCTCAGAACAAGTCAAAGAGAGAGACATTCCCTCATAGCTTTAAACTCAAAAAGACTTTGTAGATGAAGTAGAAACCTCAGAAACTGTTTGAGGGAAGAAGAAAAAAAGACAAGAGCAAGACATACAAGGTCCTTGAGCATGGAGTTTCTATTCTAATAAAGAAAAACAGACCACAAGCAAGTAAACAAATAGATGAGATGATTTCAGATAGGGATAAGCATCATAAATAAAATTAAGCAGGCTAATGTAGTGACTATGGTAGAATTGGAGCACTATTTCAGGTTGAGTCATCAAAGAAATTCTCTTTAAGGAGGGTACATTTGATCTGAGTTCTGAATGATAACAAAAGAGCCAGACTTACCAAGATTTGGAAAAAAGCATTCCAGGCAGAGGGCACAGAAAATGTAAAGGCCACGAGATAGGAACAAGCATGACATTTCGAGGAACAGAAAGAGGGTCAATATGGTTAGAGTTTGGTGAGTGTCAGGGAGATATGTGCAGAGCCGTGGGCAGGAGCCAGGTAGGTCTTGTCCATCCATCCTGTAATCTACCCCAGCCCATGCTCCACGACTTCTGTGGCCTGATTTGTCCATGCCATCCTTCTGTCACTTCATATGCAGTGTCTTCTATTATCTTTTTACATATAAATATTCTATTTTCTCAGCGAAATTTTAAGTTCTGTAACAGCTGGACTGAATGCTGTCATCCATAGATCCTACAGTGCTCTGTGTATAAGTGTGTGTGTGTGTGTGTGTGTGTGTGTGTGTGTGTGTGTGTGTGTATGTGTGAGAATATATACTATCTAGATGGTACAGACTAGTGGTTTAGAATTTGAGCTCTGGAACCAAACTAGAATCAAATCATGGCTTTTATTACTTACTGGCTATGTGACTTTGGGCAAGTTAATATCCCAGTGACTTGGTTTTCTCATCAGTAAATGGGCGGACTAACTGTAGCTGCCTCATAGGGTGGTTGTGAGGATTAAATAGGTTGCCAGATTGTATAACACTTAGAACATTTAAGGATAAAGGGTACTCTGTCTGAGATAAAAACTATACCAGTAATGAACTATGAACCAGCAATTCAACACTTATGTATATAACCTGATTGAGTTTTGCATATATACACCAAGAACTTGTATAAGAATTTTCATGGCAGTATAAAATTGAAATTCCAAAGTCCATCAATAGTAAAAATAGGTAAGCTGTGTATATTCATACAAAAGAATTCCATACAGCAATGAAAATTAACAAACTAAGGTTATACACAATATAAATGAATCTCAGGAATATAATGCAGTGAAAAAAATGCAAAAGAATATATACAAATGATTCCATTTATATTAGTTTCTTACATTCAAAAATATGCAAAACCTAACAATATATATTTAGAGAGACAAGCATATATGATAAAACTATCAAGAAAAGCAGAAGGATAATAAAAACAAAACTCAGGAGAGTAATTATCTGTAAGAGACAGAGTGGGGAGGGGATTAGGAAGAGCATGCAGAAGATATCAGAGATCATGATAATGTACTTTTTCTTACACTGGTGGTGGGTACACTGATGATCATTGTATTATCAGTACTTTTACTCCTGCTACTCAAAGGATAATCTGCAGAGGAGAGTATTGACATCATCTGGGATTTTGTTAGAAATGCAGAAACAGGCCCCAGACTGCATGAATCAGAATCTGCATTTTAATAAGATCCCAGATGATTGTTTGCACATTAAAGTTTGAGGATCATTCCTTTAAAATGTACATATATTTTATACGTATTCTTTTGTATTTAATAAACATTTAATAAAAACTTACTTTAAAGTATTGATTCATGGAACATGATATCACGTTCCAGTTATATCAGTGTCTAGATCTTTGAAATTCTCTATTTTTTTTTCTTATAATTTCCCCATACACTTATCAAAAATGAGCGCAGTGGGCTTCCCTGGTGGCGCAGTGGTTGAGAGTCCACCTGCCGATGCAGGAGACACGGGTTCGTGCCCTGGTCCGGGAAGATCTCACATGCCGCAGAGCGGCTAGAAAAAAGTTAACACTTCTTGAGGAAGTCAAAATCCAGATAACCAACCATGTAGCATTTTGAATCTTCAGCATCCTATCAAAAAATATTAGACAAGCCAAGAGGCAAAAAAAATGACAGATTACTACCAGAAGAAAAAAATCATTCAATAGAAACAGACTTAGATATGACAGCTATGATGGAGCTAGCAGAAAAATATGTTAAGATATCTATCCAGTATGTGCAATTATTTAGAGGAAAACATTAACATGAGGAGAGAAATGGAAAATATTTTTAAAAGCCCAAGTGGAATTTCTAGAGATGGAAAAACACAATATCTGACATGAAAATTTAACTGTATAGAATTAAGAGCAGATTAGACACTGCAAAAGAAAAAAGTCCATGAACTTGAAGACATAACAACAGAATGATCCAAAATGAAGTATGTAGAGGAAAGAATGGTGAAAAAATTAACAGAGCCTCAGTATCCTGTGGAATATCAGTCTTTGTTAAAAAAATAAGGGAGGGGGAGATATTTGATGAAATAATGGTCACCAATTTTTAAAAATTTGATATGAAAACTATAAACCCACAGATCCAACAAACACCAAGCAGGATACACACACACACAGCCCACATCAAGGTACAGCATAATCAAATCACTGAAAGCATCAAAAGGAAAAAAAATAAAACCTTATGTACAGAGGAACAAAGATAAGAAATTCTGCAGGCTTTTTTTTATGATGAAAACAGTAGGACAATGGAACAAACATCTTTAAGATTTTGAATGAAAAAAAAACTGTCAATTGCTATATCCAATAAATATATCCCTCAAAAATAAAAGTGAAATAAAACATTTTTAGGTGAACAAAATCAGATAATTCATTGCCAGCAGAACTACACTGTTAGAAATGTTCAGGGAAGTTCTTCTGTTAGAAAGAAAAATGATACCACATAAACACTCAGATCTACACAAAGAAATGAAAAGTGCTGAAAATGGTAAATACATGTTTGGATATAAAATTTTAGCATTTAAAAAATTTACTGAAGAGATACTTGGCTGTTGGAAGCAAAAATAATAACAATGTATCATGAGGTTTATCATACATGGAAGTAAAATATGTGATAGCAATAGCATAAAGGATAGGGGAATAGAATTGAAACTGTTGTAAGGATCATATGTTATACATTAAATGATACACTATTAGAAGATAGACTATACTAAGCTAAAATGCATGTTGTAAACCTTAGGGCAACTGAAAATAAATAAAGAGGTATAGCTAATAAAGCAATAGTGGAAATAAAATGGAATACTAAAACAAGTACCCCATTAATCTAAAATTAGGCAGAAACTGAGGGGGAAAGGAACAAAAATATAATGGAATAAATAGAAAACAAATGGCAAGATATAGATTTAAATTCAACTGTATCAATAACTACATTATATGTAAATTAAAAGACAAAGATTGGATTAAACTTTAAAGCAATACCCAACTATATGCTCTCTATGTAAAAAATCTACTTTAAACATAAAGACATAGATTAAAACTAATTGGACTATGTTTTTCCCAGTATGAGAATATAAGAGATATTTGAAATCTCTCCCATATACTGTAATATATCCTGGTTTGATGAGCTCATCAAATACACCTATATCTTGAATATTATTCAGTAGATGTCAGTGTCTTATCACTCACTAAATTCTTTCTTAAGCTACCAATAATATCTATTGTCTGTAAGTACATGAAGTATAAACTTTTATTTCCAAAATTTGAATTTTAGAGTGTCATAAACACTTTATTCCTATACTTAGATTCTCCAATCTCTCTTGACCTAGAATATCCATCAAGAATGGTATTTTACTTTCCTGAAAGCATAAGAGTTTTTTGTTCTATGACAAGCATTTTTCTGATATCAGATCTGACTGTTTCACTAACTGTAGGCCAGCCTCTATTTTATTTGGTTTGTAAATGTGAAGAATTTGATCACATCTTGTACAGTTTCCATTATAATATGTGGCATTTAAACACACAAAGTGAAGCTCGCATTTTCATGCTTAAATATGAATGGATAAATGCCTTCAATTTTTCACAACTAAATTTAAACTTTCTGGAATCTTTGTCTTCAGAATGTGCTAATCATATACCACAAAATGGCGCTGACTTCTACAGAAAGTAACTCAGCCAAGGATGCTATGTTCCATCTTTGCAGTGAAATGCAAATTTCTCAAAAGATTGAATACGATTTTCTTAATAAAATAATTTTAAGTTTTACATTTAGGGCACGGAAAGCATACTAAAAATATTCTCTGAACTGCTGGAATTTTCAAGTATTAGAACTGATTATTTTCATTCACTTTAAATCTTCGCCTCTAGAAATTTTATTGTACAACACTGAATACATATATGAATAGCCAATGATGCTGTCTCTTTTCCTTACATTATTTATTTCCATTGTATTATTGCCAGGTAAAGATGGTCACATATGCTGACATATTTTCATTGATTGAAGAATGTCAATATTTCCTTCAACTTCTTTGTTCACTTTCTTACCATCCAACCTTGTCTTGACTTTGAAGCCATTGTATACCTGACATGAAAAGGAAATACTTCTGTAGGTCTAATAGCTAATTACTTCAAAACAAAAAGACAATATACAAAAAGCTTTTAAATTCCAAACTACAAATGAGCAATTTTTCTGATTGAGAATGTTTATTAATTCAGACTCTTTTACTGTTTATCAAAATGAGTATGATTTAGTATGTGCCTTCCGTGCTTTTATTTTGGTAGCAAATATTTTCCCGAGCAGTGTGCATTTATTTTTACTAGCGAAATTTTGTGGCACTTACATAAACTACATTCTCCATTTGTTTATTTTTGGTTTTATTCCCATTACTTTAGGAGACAGATATAAAAAGATATTGCTGCAATTTATGTCAAAGAGTGTTCTGACTATGTTTACCTCTAAGAGTTTTATAGTATCCAGTCTTACGTTTAGGTCTTTAGTCCATTTTAAGTTTGTTTTTGTGTATGGTGTTAGGGAGTGTTCTAATTTCATTCTTTTACATGTAGTTGTCCAGTTTTCCCAGCACCGTTTATTGAAGAGACTGCCTTTTCTCTATGGTATTGTCTTGCCTCCTTTGTCATAGATTAATTGACCTTGGGTGCATGAGTTTATTTCTGGGCTTTCTATCCTATTCCGTTGATCTATATTTCTGTTTTTTTACCAGTACTGTATTGTTTTGATGACTGTACCTTTGCAGTATAGTCTGAAGTCAGGGAGCCTGATTCCTCCAGCTCTGTTTTTCTTTCTCAAGATTGCCTTGGCTATTCAGGATCTTTTGTGTCTCCATACAAATTTTGAAATGTTTTATTCTAGTTCTGTGAAAAATGCCATTGGTAGTTTGATAAGGATTGCACTGAATCTGTAGATTGCTTTGGGTAATATAGTCATTTTGACAATATTGATTCTTCCAATCCAAGAACATGGAAGATTCTCTTTAGTCTCTATCACAGTTCTGCCGAGTGACTGCTGGTATGCAGTACTTGGCTTCCTGAGCTGCTCCATCTGGATCAGCCTGTGAGGCCTACCTAGACCTTCAGCCCTCTTGAGTTCTTAGGTGCTGAGTCCCTGTGGAATGTACTCTGTGGGCTGTGTACCATCTCCTTACCATCTCTACAGAGGAACTACTTCATGATTTTCTTAAAAGTTTCCCTTTTTCTACTATTTCTCCTACAGTTCAACCACTCTAAAAGCTTCTGTACTACTAGGCTTTGTCTTTGGGAGACAAGGTGAGAATAATAATAGCTAACACTTATTAAGTATTTATTACGGGGTAAACAAGCACTGATCTAAGTGCTTTGCAAGTATTAGCTCATTGAATCAACCCCATGAAGTACTATTATCATCATATTACAGTTGCATAAACTGAGGTCCAGAGAGTTTAGGTAACTTTCCCCAGCCATCCAGAATTTGAATATGGATAGTGTGACTCTAAAGCCCATGTTCTTCACTTTTACTCACACTGACATAACACAAACAGCACAGAGCTGGGATTTAGAAGACAACTCTTCTTGCTCTGTGACCTTAGACAATTTTCTTAACTTCTCCGAGTTAAGAACTCAGAGTTAATGTATACTCTCCTCACCTAAAAAAATCAAAATATTGGACTACATAATCTATGAAGGCTTTCCACCTCCTGCATTCTATGACTGGTTTATAATGAGTTGCATTAATTACCTGTCCCTAGAAAGATCCAGGTGGAAATACCTCAAAAGACAATCTTTCAGGGCTTCCCTGGTGGCGCAGTGGTTGAGAGTCCCCCTGCCGATGCAGGGGACACGGGTTCGTGCCCTGGTCTGGGAGGATCCCACGTGCCGTGGCACATGCCGCGGAGCAGCTGGGCCCGTGAGCCATGGCCGCTGAGCCTGCGCGTCCGGAGCCTGTGCTCCGCGGCGGGAGGGTTCACGACAGGGAGAGGCCCACCTACCACAAAAAAAAAAAAAAAGACAATCTTTCAGGACATTCTGCACTGTTTATATCACCTGCTGGGGCTCTTATAATCTATGTGGTAACACCATAGAATGAAGAGAACATGATCTGGGTTTAAATCTTGGCGTTGCCACCCACATCTCAACTGTGCAACTTTGGGTAACTTACTTGACCCTTCTGAATCCATTTTCTTTTTAATTTGTTTGATAATTGTTTTGTCTAAAATGAATCCAATACTACTAAACTTACAGAGTTTTCCAAAAGATTTAAGGATATAAAGTATGTAAACTTGGCTGGTAAACATTAGGTTACCCAATAAAACTTAATTTCTCTTTCACTTTTGCTCTCTACAAGTTTTGGGTGTTTTACAGAGATGTCCATGTTACCAAACAAAAAAAGTGGGTGGCAGGAAAATTTGAGGACTGTTGTAAACTTTTATTTGTGACCAGATATATGCTTTATAAAATAAAGTAATAAAATCCAGGTTCCCCTATAATTTTGAAACAATATTTAACACACAACAATTTCCCCCTGTTCTCTGTAGATGCTAAAAATGACCTAGACTTCATTAGGATCACCAAGGCAGGTCATAAGAAGCATCTAGACAGCATTTCAGGAGCTTTATTAGAGTATAACTGCTTTACAATGGTGTGTTAGTTTCTGCTTTATAACAAAGTGAATCAGCTATACATATACATATATCACCATATATCCTCCCTCTTCGTCTCCCTCTCACCCTCCCTATCCCACCCCTCTAGGTGGTCAACAAGCACCGAGCTGATCTCCCTGTGCTATGTGGCTGCTTCCCACTAGGTATCTATTTTACATTTGGTAGTGTATATAATTGCATGCCACTCTATCATTTCATCCCAGCTAACACTTCGCCCTCCCTGCGTTCTCAAGTCCAATCTCTACATCTGCATCTTTATTCGGTCCTGCCCCTAGGTTCTTCAGAACCACTTACTTTTCTTTTTTTTTTTTTACATTCCATATGTATGGGTTAGCATACGGTATTTATTTTTCTCTTTCTGATGTAATTCACTCTGTATGACAGTCTCAAGGTCCATCCACCTCACTACAAGTAACTCAATTCCATTTCTTTTTATGGCGGAGAAATATTCCATTGTATATATTTGCCACATCTTCTTTAACCATTCATCTGTCGATGGACACTTAGGTTGCTTCCATGTCCTGGCTATTGTAAATAGAGCTTCAGTGAATATTGTGGTACGTGACTCTTTTTGAATTATGGTATTCTCAGGGTATATGCCCAGTAGTGGGATTGCTGGGTCGTATGGTAATTCTATTTTTAGTTTTTTAAGGAACCTCCATACTGTTCCCCATAGTGGCTGTATCAATTTACATTCCAACCAACAGTGCAAGAGTGTTCCCTTTTCTCCACACCCTCTCCAGCATTTACTGTTTGTAGATTTTTTGATGATGGACATTCTGACCTGTGTACAGTGATAACTCATTGTAGTTTTGTTTTGTTTTTTGCGGTACGCGGGCCTCTCACTGTTGTGGTCTCTCCTGTCGTGGAGCACAGGCTCACAGACCCAGCAGCTCCATGGCACGTGGGATCCTCCCGGCCAGGGCACAAACCCGTGTCCCCAGCATCGGCAGGCGGACTCTCAACCATTGCGCCACCAGGGAAGCCCCTCACTGTAGTTTTGATTTTCATTTCTCTAATGATTGGTGATGTTGAGCATCCCTCCATGTGTCTGTATATCTTCTTTGGAGAAATGTCGGTTTAGGTCTTCTGCCCATTTTTGGATTGGGTTGTTTGTTTTTTTGACACTGAGCTGCTTGTAAATTTTGGAGATTAATCTTTTGTCAGTTACTGCATTTGCAAATATTTTCTCCCATCTGAGGATTGTCTTTTCATCTTGTTTGTGGTTTCCTTTGCTGTGCCAAAGCTTTTAAGTTTCATTAGGTCCCATTTGTTTATTTTTGTTTTTATTTCCATTTCTCTAGGAGGTGGGTCAAAAAGGATCTTGCTGTGATTTATGTCATACAGTGTTCTGCCTATGTTTTCCATTAGGAGTTTTATAGTGTCTGGCCTTATATTTAGGTCTTTAATCCATTTGAGTTTATTTTTGTGTATGGTGTTAGGGAGTGTTCTAATTTCATTCTTTTACATGTAGCTGTCCAGTTTTCCCAGCAGCATTTATTGAAGAGGCTGTCTTTTCTCCATTGTATATTCTTGCCTCCTTTAGCAAAGATATGGTGACCATATGTGCATGGGTTTATCTCTGGGCTTTCTATCCTGTTCCATTGATCTGTATTTCTGTTTTTGTGCTGCACCATACTGTCTTGATTACTGTAGCTTTGTAGTATAGCGTGAAGTCAGGAAGACTGATTCTTCCAGCTCTGTTTTTCTTTCTCAAGATTGCTTTGGCTATTTGGGGTCTTCTGTGTTTCCATACAAATAGTGAAATTGTTTGTTCCAGTTCTGTGAAAAATGCCATTACTAGTTTGATAGCGATTGCATTGAATCTGTATATTGCTTTGGGTAGTATAGTCATTTTCACAATGGTGATCCTTCCAATCCAAGAACATGGTATATCTATCCATCTATTTGTATCATCTTTAATTTCTTTCATCACTGTCTTATAGTTTTTTGCATACAGGTCTTTTGTCTCCTTTGATAGGTTTATTCCTAGGTATTTTATTCTTTTTTGTGCAATGGTAAATGGGAGTGTTTCCTTAATTTCTCTTTAAAATTTTCATCCTTAGTGTATAGGAATGCAAGAGATTTCTGTGCATTAATTTTGTATCCTGCAACTTTACCAAATTCATTGATTAGCTCTAGTAGTTTTCTGGTAGCATCTTTAGGATTCTCTATGTATAGTATCATGTCATCTGCAAACAGTGACAGTTTTACTTTTTCTTTTCCGATTTGGATTCCTTTTATTTCTTTTTCCTCTCTGATTGCTGTGGCAATCCAAAACTATGTTGAATAATAGTGGTGAGAGTGGGCAACCGTGTCTTGTTTCTGACCTTAGAGGAAATGATTTCAGTTTTTCACCATTGAGAACAGTGTTGGCTGTGGCTTTGTCATATATGGCCTTTATTACGTTCAGGTCAGTTCCCTCTACGCCTACACTCTGGAGGGTTTTTACCATAAATTAGTGTTGAATTTTGTCGAAAGCTTTTTCTCCATCTATTGAGATGATCATATAGTTTTTATCCTTTAATTTGTTAATATGGTTTATCGCATTGATTGATTTGCGTATATTGAAGAATCCTTGCATTCCTGGGATAAACCCCACTTGATCATGGTGTATGATCCTTTTAATGTGCTGCTGCATTCTGTTTGCCAGTATTTTGTTGTGGATTTTTGCATCTATGTTCATCAGTGATATTCGCCTGTAGTTTTCTTTCTTTGTGACATCTTTGTCTGCGTTTGGTATCAGGGTGATGGTGGCCTTGTAGAATGAGTTTGGGAGTGTTCCTCCCTCTGCTATATTTTGGATGAGTTTGAGAAGGATAGGTGTTAGGTCTTCTCTAAATGTTTGATAGAATTCGCCTGTGAAGCCTTCTGGTCCTGGACTTTTGTTTGTTGGAAGATTTTTAATCACAGTTTCAATTTCAGTGCTTGTGATTGGTCTGTTCATATTTTATATTTCTTCCTGATTCAGTCTTGGCATGTTGCGCATTTCTAAGAATTTGTCCATTTCTTCCAGGTTGTCCATTTCATTGGCATAGGGTTGCTTGTAGTAATCTCTCATGATCTTTTGTATTTCTGCAGTGTCAGTTGTTACTCCTCCTTTTTCATTTCTAATTCTATTGATTTGAGTCTTCTCCCTTTTTTTCTTGATGAGTCTGGCTAATGGTTTATCAATTTTGTTTATCTTCTCAAAGAACCAGCTTTTAGTTTTATTGATCTTTGCTATCATTTCCTTCATTTCTTTGTCACTTATTTCTGATCTGATCTTTGTGATTTCTTTCCTTCTGCTATCTTTGGGGTTTTTTTTGTTCTTCTCTCTCTAATTGATTTAGGTGTAATTTTAGGTTGTTTATTTGAGATGTTTCCTGTTTCTTGAGGTGGGCTTGTATTGCTATAAACTTCCCTCTTAGAACTGCTTTTGCTGCATCCCATAGGCTTTGGGTTGTCGTGTTTTCATTGTCATTTCTTTGTAGGTATTTTTTGATTTCCTCTTTGATTTCTTCAGTGATCTCTCGGTTATTAAGTAGTGTATTGTTTAGCCTCCATGTGTTTGTATATTTTACTGATTTTTTTCCTGTAATTGATATCTAGGGTCATAGCATTGTGGTTCAAAAAGATACTTGATACAATTTCAATTTTCTTAAATTTACCAAGGCTTGATTTGTGACCCAAGATATGATGCATCCTGGAGAATGTTCCTTGAGCACTTGAGAAGAAAGTGTACTCTGTTATTTTTGGGTGGAATGTCCTATAAATATCAGTTAAGTCCATCTTGTTTAATGTGTCATTTAAAGCTTGTGTTTCCTTATTTATTTTCATTTTGGATGATCTGTCCATTGGTGAAAGTGGGGTGTTAAAGTCCCCTACTATGATTATGTTACTGTCGATTTCCCCTTTTATGGTTGTTAGCATTTGCCTTATGTATTGAGGTGCTCCTATGTTGGCTGCATAAATATTTACAACTGTTATATCTTATTCTTGGATTGATCCCTTGATCATTATGTAGTGTCCTTCTTTGTCTCTTGTAATAGTCTTTATTTTAAAGTCTATTTTGTCTGATATGAGAATTGCTACTCCAGCTTTCTTTTGATTTCCATTTGCATGGAATACCTTTTTCCATCCCCTCAATTTCAGTCTGTGTGTGTCCATGGGTCTGAAGTGGGTCTCTTGTAGACAGCATATATATGGGTCTTGTTTTTGTATCCATTCAGCCAGTCTATGTCTTTCAGTGTGAGCATTTAATCCCTTTACATTTAAGGTAATTATTGATATGTATGTTTCTATTACCATTTTCTTAATTGTTTTTGGGTTTGTTATTGTAGGTCTTTTCCTTGTCTTGTGTTTTCTGCCTAGAGAAGTTCCTTTAGCATTTGTTGTAAAGCTGGTTTGTTGGTGCTGAATTCTCTTAGCTTTTGCTTGTCTGTATAGCTTTTAATTTCTCCGTGAAATGTGAATGAGATCCTAGCTGGGTAGAGTAATCTTGGTTGTAGGTTTTTCCCTTTCATCGCTTTAAATATGTCCTGCCACTTCCTTCTGGCTTGCAGAGTTTCTGCTGAAAGATCAGCTGTTAACCTTATGGGGATTCCCTTGTATGTTATTTGTTGCTTTTCCCTTGCTGCTTTTAATATTTTTTCTTTGTATTTAATTTTTGATAGTTTGATTAATATGTGTCTTGGCATATTTCTCCTTGAATTTATCCATAATGGGACTCTCTGTGCTTCTTGGACTTGATTGACTGTTTCCTTTCCCATGTTATGGAAGTTTTCAACTATAATCTCTTCAAATATTCTCTCAGTCCCTTTCTTTTTCTCTTCTTCTGGGACCCCTATAATTCGAATGTTGGTGCATTCAGTGTTGTTCCAGAGATCTCTAAGACTGTCCTCAATTCATTTCATTCTTTTTTCTTTATTCTGTCCTACAGTAGTTATTTCCACTATTTTATCTTACAGGTCACTTATCTGTTCTTCCGCCTCAGTTATTCTGCTATTGAGTCCTTCTAGAGAATTTTTAATTTCATTTATTGTGTTTTTCATCATTGTTTGTTTGCTCTTTAGTTCTTCTAAGTCCTTGTTAAACATTTGTTGTATTTTGTCCATTCTTTTCCAAGATTTTGGATCATCTTTAGTATCATTACTCTGAATTCTTTTTCAGGTAGACTGCCTATTTCCTCTTCATTTGTTTGTTCTGTGTGTTTTTACTTGGCTCCTTCATCTGCTGTGTTTCTCTGTCTTCTCATTTTGCTTAACTTACTGTTTTGGGGGTCTCCTTTTCTCAGGCTGCAGGTTTGTAGTTCCTGCTGTTTTTGGTGTCTTCCCCCAGTGGCTAAGGTTGGTTCAGTGAGTTGTGTAGGCTTCCTGGTGAAGGGGACTAGGCCTGTGTTCGTGTGGATGAGGCTGGATCTTGTCTTTCTGGTGGGCGGGACTGCATCCAGTGGTGTGTTTTGGGGTGTCTGTGAACTTATGATTTTAGGCAGCCTCTGTGCTAATGGGTGGGTTTGTGTTCCTGTCTTGCTAATTGTTTGCAGCTTGCTGGCATTGAGTGAGCTGGGTCTTAGTGTTGAGAAGGAGATCTTTGGGGAGCTTTCACTGTTTGATATTACATGGAGCTAGGAGGTCTCTGGTGCACCCATGTCCTGAACTCGGCTCTCCCACCTCAGAGGCACAGGCCTGACACCTGACTGGAGCACCAAGACCCTGTCAGCCACACGGCTGCTAGTGTTGGAGGTCTTCTACAGAGGCAGGGGATGGCCATGGCTCACTGTGAGGACAAGGACACTGGCAGAAGAAGTTCTGGGAAGTCAGGAGTGGATGATATTTAGAGATACCTGTTTCAAGCTAAATACCAGCCTTTCTATTACATAGCATTATGTATTTCTTGGCAAGTCCAGACTTCCATTTCTAATAATATTGTCTTTAGAACTTGTTTTGATCTCCTTCTGACTGCCAGAATTACATTTTTAAATACCATCCTATTACACAAATGCATAGCATAGCAAAGTGGACTTAAAAGCCCTGGCTTGCTTCTCAGCTTCACCACTCACTAGCTGTGTGCAGTTGAACTATGTTCTCAACTTGGGAATTTCTCTGAGCCTCTGTTTCCTTACCTGATAAATGAAGATCATGATACAGTCAACCTTATCATGTTGTTATGAGACTTAAATGAGATAATGTATGGGCTTGACACAGAGTAGCCATTTGATGAAAACTGCTCAACTCTGAACCAGGAATATAGATGGGTTCATTCATTCTCAGCTCAGTAAACCATAAAAAGTTTTGAAAAAAAGTTAAAAGCAGGGAATAAGATTATTATTTCAGTGTAAGCAAACCTAATTCCTGTCACTTGTCACTTGTCAGGGTAATGCAATGAAATAGGTAATACCTGAGCCATATATCTGCTCCTAACTACTGTGAAATTACCCAAAGGAGCCAGGCAAGCCTTCTTTCTGTTGAGCCATTAAATTATCCCTCTTCTAGAAATGGACAACAACAGCTAGACCTTCTGTGTTCCATGGTGATTTGTTCTTCAGCCTTTTGTTCAGGCAGAGGGACAACCATTATTAACATAAAACCCTGTCTTCTGCTGGACTCTAGTGAAACGGGAGCCCCATTTATCTAGAAGTAGATGATCAAGGAGTAGATGCTGTCTACAAAGTCTAGAAGACTCACACAACCTTTCATTTGAATGTTAGGTAGACCTCGTAATCCATTACCTGTCAAAACCACATCATAAGACTCACTGGCATCCCCTTACACCTTAATCCACTTACAACAGTTTATATCCTCTCTTCCCCCAAATTTTGGGGTTGGTTTTATAAGAACAATGACTAAAATATTTTGAATTTGAATATTACTTAATCAGACAAAGAGGAGTTTCTAAAATGGATGTTTCTTCAGGTTGTCTTTTTTATTGTTACTTGAAAAAATATTTCTGAATACTTAATCTACTGTACACCAGGCACTTCCACATTAACTATCTCATTTAATTAAAGTAGAACAATAGTTGTTAAGAACATGGGCTTTAGAATCAGAAAAATTGGGGTTCAAGTTCAGTTATACCTAGAGATTTGTCATTATCATCTCTATTTCATGATAAGGAAATTGAAGCTGAGGGAGATTTTAAAACTTAATTAAAGTCCCCCAGCCAGCAAGGGGCAGAGTTGGAATTTCAACCAAGGTCTGCTTGACCAAAGTTTCTGTTTGCCAGGACTTTCCAATTGCTCTTACAGCACAGAGGCTTCTCAGACACTATAGTTCTAAAATGTTGTGTCACACTCTCCTTTGAGAATATTAAGAAATCTTTCTCCCCAGAAACATGTAATATATGTTTATTATATAATAACGTATAATTTCAGGAGGTTAACAGACCTTTGAAACCCAACTTCTGGAGGTCAATGGACTTTAGATTGAGAATCCTTGCTTCTAAGCTGTGGTAGTTGTCATAGTGTCCAGAAGTGGTCTCTTCTCAATATTACTTAACCTTTCAGGAAGTAGTGACAGATCATGAGTCACACAGAAGGTAATCCATTTTTAGTCATTCCATATATATTTATTGGATATCTCCTCTGTGCCAGACACTGTTAAAGTCACTGAACATATAGCAGAGAATGAAACAGATGAAAATATCTGCTCTTCAAGAAGCTTACATCCTAGTTGGTCATTTTTTTACATGTGTACTCCCCACCCACAAATGGAGTTTCTAAGTTTCTTACCTTTCATGTTAAAATCTGGGCACACTTTTGCCCTGCTATAGTGTTTTATAGACTCAATTTTAATCGACATTAGCCAGATTATTTTCAATTGGTAAAGTTAACTTGAAGGAATTTACCTCAACACAGTAAAGGTCATAGATGAAAAGCACTCAGCTAAATTCATACTCAATGGTGAAAATCTTTAAACTTTTGCTCTGAGATCTAGAACAAGACAAGGATGCCCACTCTCACCACTTCTATTCAACATAGTACTGAAAGTCCAGACCAGAACAGTTAGGCAAGGAAAAAAAATAAAGGAATCCAAAGCAGAAAGGAAGAAATAAAATTATCTGTCTTCACAGGTGACATGATCTGATATGTAGAAAACCCTAAAGACTCCACACATAAAAAACTATTAAACTAATAAACAAATTCAGCAAAGTTGCAGGATAGAAAATCAACATATGAAAATTGGTCACACATCTGTACTAAAAACAACTTATCCAAAAGGAAATTTAAAAAACAATCCCACTTATAATAACATCAGTAATATAAAATAAAATACTTATGACTAAACTTAACCAAGGAGGTGAAAGATTTGTATGCTGAAAACTGTAAAACACTGATGAAAGAAATTAAAGCAGGTACAAATTAAGTAGAAAGATATTTTGCATTCATGGATTGGACGATTTAATATTGTTAAAATGTTGATACTACAGATTCAATTTCTATCAAAATCCCAATGGCCCTTTGTTACAGAAACAGAAAAAAACAATTCTAAAATTCATATGGAATCACAAAAGACCCCAAATAGCCAAAGCAATTTTGAGCAAAAAGAACAAAGCTGGATGCATCACACTTCCTGATTTCAAAAGATAATACAAAGCTACAGTAATCAAAACAGTAAGGTACAAGCATAAAAACATACATAGAGATAATGGAACAGAGTAGAGAGCCCAGAAATAAATCCATGAAAATAACTGTCAAAAGATCTTCAGTAAGGGTGCCAAGAATACACAGTGGGGGAAAAGGTAGTCTATTCAATGAATAGGTTGGGGAAAACTGGATATCCACAGGCAAAAGAATGTAATTGGACTCTTGTCTTATACCATACACAAGAATATACTCATGGGTTAAAGACTTAAATGTAAGACCTGAAACTGTAAAACTCCTAGAAAAAAACACAGGGGAGAAGCTTCATGACATTCAGCTTGGCAAAGATTTCTTGAATATGACACCAAAAGCACAGGCAACAAAAACAAAAATAGACATGTGGAACTACATCACACTAAAAAGTTTCTACACAGCAAATGAAGCAGTCAACAAAATGGAAAGGCAATCTACAGAATGGAAGAAAATATTTGCAAACCATGTATTGCCTGGTGGCACAGTGGTTAAGAATCCACCTGCCAATGCAGGGGACACGGGTTCAATCCCAGGCCCAGGAAGATCCCACATGCCACAGAGCAGTTAAGCCCATGCACCACAATTACTGAGCCTGCACTGTAGAGCCTGTGAGCCACAACTACTGAGCCTGCATGCCACAACTACTGAAGCCCACATGCCTAGAGCCCATGCTCCACAACAAAAGAAGCCACCACAATGAGAAGCCCATTCACAACAAAGAGTAACCCTCGCTCACCGCAACTAGAGAAAGCACGCACACAGCAATGAAGACCCAATGTAGCCAAAAATAAATAAATGAAATGAAATAAAATGTTAATTTCCAAAATATATATGGAGATCATATGTTTTCTGCAACCTAACAGCAAAAACAACAAATAACACAATTTTAAACTGGGCTAAGAACTTGAATAGACATTTCTCCAAAGAAAACATACAAATGGCCAGTAGGTATATGAAAAAAAGCTCAACATCACTAATCAGTGGGGAAGTATACATCAAAACCACAATGAGATATCACTTCACACCTGTCAGAATGGCAATTAGCAAAAAAAGTAATGATAACATGTGTTGGTGAGGATGTGGAGAAATGGGAACACTTGTACACAATGGGTTTGAATACAAATGGTGCAGCTACTATGGAAAAAAGTGTGGAGGTTCCCCCCAAAATTAAAAGTAAAACTACCATATGATCCAGCAATTTCACTTATGTGTATTCATCCAAAAGAAATGAAATTAGGGTCTCAAGAGATACTAGCACTCCCATGTTCATAGCACACTATTCACAATAGCCAAAATGTGGAGACAACCTATATATCCATTGACAGGTGAACTGATAAGGAAAATATGGTATCTAATATGACAATCTCAATAGATGCAGAAAAAGCTTTCGACAAAATTCAACACCCATTTATGATAAAACCCCTCCAGAAAGTAGGCATAGAGGGAACTTACCTCCACAGCCAACATCATTCTCAATGGTGAAAAACTGAAACCATTTCCACTAAGATCAGGAACAAGACAAGGTTGCCCACTCTCACCACTATTACACAACATAGTTTTGGAAGTTTTAGCCACAGCAATCAGAGAAGAAATAAAAGGAGTCCAAATCAGAAAGAAGAAGTAAAAACTGTTACTGTTTGCAGATGACATGAGAGTATACTTAGAGAATCCTAAAAGTGCTACCAGAAAACTACTAGAGCTAATCAATGAATCTGGTAAAGTAGCAGGATAGAACATTAATGCACAGAAATCTCTGGCATTCCTATACACTAATGATGAAAAATCTGAAAGAGAGATTAAGGAAACACTCCCATTTACCATTGCAACAAAAAGAATAAAATACCTAGGAATAAACCTGTCAAAGGAGACAAAAGACCTGTATGCAGAAAACTACAAGGCACTGATGAAAGAAATTCAAGATGATACAAACAGATGGAGAGATATACCATGTTCTTGGATTGGAAGGATCACCATTGTGAAAATGACTGTACTACCCAAAGCAATATACAAATTCAATGCAATCCTTATCAAACTACCACTGGCATTTTTCACAGAACTAGAACAAAAAATTTCACAATTTGTATGGAAACACAAAAGACCCCAAATAGCCAAAGCAATCTTGAGAAAGAAAAACGGAGCTGGAAGAATCAGTCTTCCTGACTTCAGGCTACACTACAAAGCTACAGTAATCAAGACAGTATGGTACTGGCACAAAAACAGGAATATAGATTAATGGAACAGGATAGAAAGCCCAGAGGTAAACCCACGCACAGATGGTCACCTAATTTTTGATAAAAGAGGCAAGAATATACAATGGAGAAAAGACAGCCTCTTCAATAAATGCTGCTGGGAAAACAGGACAGCTACATGTAAAAGAATGGTATTAGAACACTCCCTAACACCATACACAAAAATAAGCTCAAAATGGATTAAAGACCTAAATGTAAGGCCAGACACTATAGAACTCTTAGAGAAAAACATAGGCAGAACACTCTATGACATAAATCACAGCAAGATCCTTTTTGACCCACCTCCTAGAGAAATGGAAATAAAAACAAAAATAAACAAATGGGACCTAATGAAACTTCAAAGCTTTTGCACAGCAAAGGAAACCATAAACAAGATGAAAAGACAACCCTCAGAAAGGGAGAAAATATTTGCCAACGAACCAACTGACAAAGGTTTAATCTCCAAAATATACAAGCAGCTCATGTGGCTCAATATCAGAAAAACAAACAACCCAATCCAAAAATGGGCAGAAGACCTAAATAGACATTTCTCCAAAGAAGATATACAGATTGCCAACAAACACATGAAAGGATGCTCAACATCACTAATCATTAGAGAAATGCAAATCAAAACTACAGTGACAGTGGTCAGAATGGCCATCATCAAAAAATCTACAAACAATAAATGCTGGAGAGGGTGTGGAGAAAAGGGAACCCTCTTGCACTGTTGGTGGGAATGTAAATTGATACAGCCACTATGGAGAACAGTATGGAGGTTCCTTAAGAAACTAAAAATAGAACTACCATATGACCCAGGATTCCCACTACTGGGCTTATACCCTGAGAATACCATAATTCAAAAAGAGTCACGTACCACAATGTTCTTTGCAGCTCCATTTACAATAACCAGGACATGGAAGCATCGACAGATGAATGGTCAAAGAAGATGTGGCACATATATACAATGGAATATTACTCAGCCATAAAAAGAAACAAAATTGAGTTATTTGTATTGAGGTGGATGGACCTAGAGTCTGTCATACAGAGTGAAGTACATCAGAAAGAGAAAAACAAATACCATATGCTAACACATATATATGGAATCTAAAAAAAAAAAAAGTGGTTCTGAAGAACCTAGGGGCAGGACAGGAATAAAGACGCAGATGTAGAGAATGGACTTGAGGACACAGAGAGGGGGCAGTGTAAGCTGGGATGAAGTGAGAGAGTGACACGGACATATATATACTACCAAATGTAAAATAGCTAGCTATTGGGAAGCAGCCGCATAGCACAGGGAGATCAGCTTGGTGCTTTGTGTCCACCTAGAGGGGTGGGATAGGGAGGGTGGGAGGGAGACGCAAGAAGGAGGGGTTGGGGCATATATGTATAGGTATAGCTGATTCACTTTGTTATACAGCAGAAACTAACACAACAATGTAAAGCAATTATACTCCAGTAAAGATGTTAAAAAATATATATGGTTTCTACATTCAATGGAATGTTATTCAGCCTTGAAAACAACAACATGGATGAAACTGGAGGACATTATGCTAAGTGAAATAAGCCAGACACAGAAGAGAAATGCTATGTAATACCACTTATATGATGACTCTAAAATAGTCAAATTTAGAGCAGACAGTAGAGCAGAGGTTGCCAGAGGATAGGGGTTTGGGGGAAATGGGGAGGTACAAAGTGTCAAAGGGTACGAAATGTCAGTTATACAGGATGAGCAAGTCGGGAGATCTACTGTTTTGCACTATGCCTTTATATATTATATATGTATAATATTAATATATGTATGCCTATAGTTAACACTGTATTGTATACTGAAAATTTTGCTGTGAGGGTAGATTTTATGTTGTGTCTTTATTACAAAAATCGGTAATAAAGAAGGCAGGAGGAAACTTGGAGGTGCTAGATATGTTTATGGCATAGATTATGATGGTTTCACAGGTGTATACTTATCTCCAAATTTAACAAGTTGTATACATTAAATATGTACAGTTTTTTGTATGTCAGTCGTACCTCAATAAAATGACTTAACAAAAAATGTTAAGTTGACTCACATTGGAGGGGTGGAAGTTATTCATTTATAATTTTGCTTAAGATTGAAGCAAATACTGACATCATTTCTATTTTCATTTATCCAGGCAGTCATTAAACAGATATTGATTGAATGCCTACTATGTGTCAGGTTCTGTGCTAGCCCATACTGGCCCAATATTGGCAAGTCAGTATGGCCCTTTCTATGTTGCAATTGTTTGTATAAGTAAAAGAGAAAAAGAGGAAATCTAACAACATTCTAGAGAATAACATTAAGGGTGAGAAGAGGTATCATGGAGCAAAATAAGGATCAGAGTAAAAACATGAAAATATAGCAAACAAAACAAATAAATGAAGCAATTAAAGAAAAATATAGTGGAAAAGAAATAAATGATGGAACTTCTATGAGGAAATGAAAAACCGTAAATATATATTGGAAAGGTTGTTGCTAGTCTTGAAAGCAAAACTCCATTAGAGAAACGGAGAGCAGTAATTGAACATAGCAGTAACTGGATTGAACAGAGTAATGAATTGTACCTGGGAAATTTTCAGAGGCTGGAATGAAACTGAACAAAAAAAAGAGGTATAAAGATCAGATGGCCTGCATATCAATTTCAAATTGCTAGTTAGATGTCTATGTGAATGACTCATTGTTTCTCATTTTCTTTCCCAAAATCTCATCTTTTGTAAATCCAGCAAAGCTGGCTGTGTAGTTAGGTAGAATGAACCTGGGTCATCAAGTAGCCTCAGTTTAAGAACAAGTATGCTGAGTAGGATTGCATTTCTCTTTCCAAGCTCAGTAAAGCCCATCATACAAAGTATTGGAAGCATGTCTCTGCACAATAATTCCCAGAAATGCATTTCACAGCCTTTAGTCGAATGAAATTAGTAGCTAATTTACAGCCCCAGAAGGTTTACCAGACACTTCCTCTTAAATGCAATTTATGTTTAAAATAATGATCCCATGTGGTATTTGTTTTCTCATAAAGTGAACTTAAAAGTAAGCAAAAAAAGAGATTTCTGCTCCACAAAATCAATCATCTGGGATTTGATTGAGGTTCTTTACTTATTTATATGTTTCATCTGTGGTGGTTCATTTGGTTTACTTAGATTATTGCTTGGTAAAGGCAGTATATTTGCCGAGTATGAATATGGGGAAGAAAAGAATTAAAATAAACAAGAAAATGCACACAAAGTCTTAGGCCCACATTTGGTAATTAAATTTCTCAGTGTTTCAGCTGAAATTTTATTATGCCCCTTTACCAGGAGGTGACACCATGAGCCTGTACAATTTTCTTCTATCCTGCTTAGCTGTGGCACCTGGCCTTCTTCCCAGTCCTGTGCAGATTACTTTGACATTTCAGTTCATCCGGGTGGTTTCTGTCATTTTCTACTTGAGAAAATTGGAGGCCGGAGAAACTAAGTGACTTCCCCACATTCCCATCTAAGTCGGCAGCAGAGCCAAGCTGCTGTTCTCAAGCATATCCTTCACCATCCAGGCAGTGGCTCAGCTTTGTTCCAGGTTTATTCACTAGGACAGGAGAGTGTGGGTGCTGCTGGAGAATGTTCTGGGGGCTGGATGTTACTGTGAGAAAACCAACGCATCATTAGAACACGTTCTTATGCAGTTCTCATCTCGTATTGAAAACTTAGTACAAGGGACATTATTCAGTTTTATTATCAGTGCTGTGCCCCGAAAAAACATTGCTTTCATGAAATAAAAGGAAAAGTAAAGCAGAGTTCAGTTTTGATGATTTTCTTTTCTTTTTATTTTTAGGTTATTCTTTTCTGGTCCAGAAAGCCCTTACCCTCCCCATTCACTTCCCTTCTAGATACAAGCGCCAACTGTCCTTTCTGGTGGTCAGACAGCTTTCCATTATTAGTCTCAGCATTTTATTTAAAATCGTATGACCCAGTTGGAAACCAGAGGTCTATGGTTTCTTCCTAGGAGGTTTGAGAGAGACAAAGCTGCAAAGTTAGATCCCTTCCCCTCTCAGAGGCTGTATGGGAATGAGGAACGTGTATTTTTAACTTTTTTATAAGTACAAAAGAGAACTACAGTGGGCTTCCAACCTGAGCCATTTCAGCCTAATTGCCTTCCTGACTTTCTTGTCTGACATGACTTATCTAGAACACTGGTTATCAAACTTGAGTGGGCATCAGAATCACCTGCCGTTAAAACACAGATTACTGAGTCACCTGGAGGGCTTGTTAAAACACAGATTACTGAGTCCCACCCCCCAGAGTTTCTGATTCTGTAGGTTAAGGGTGGGGCCTGATAATTTGCGTCACTACAAATGCCCAGGTGATACTGATCTGGGGACTGCACTTTGAGAACTACTGCCCTAGAGCAATGGTTTTCACATCTGGCTACATTAGAATTATCTAGGGGAGCTTTTTTAAAAAGACCAATGCGATAGAATAGCTCTGTATCTTTTTTTTTTTTTTTTTTAGACAGCTTCTGGGATCTTAGTTCTCCGACCAGGGATCAACCTGGGCGGAAGCACAGAGACCTAACTACAGTGGAAGCACAGAGTCCTAACCCCTGGACCACCAGGGAATATATACACTACCATGTGTAAAATAGCTAGCTAGTGGGAACCTGCTGTATAGCACAGGGAGCTCAGG
>NW_006794332.1:1975693-1998701 GCF_000442215.2 Lipotes vexillifer | reverse complement strand
CTACAATAGCATTATCGAGGGGAGTTTTTTTAAAAAAAACAATACAATACAATAGGCATATTTTTTTTTTTTTTTTTTTTTTCAGACAGCTTCTGGGATCTTAGTTCTCCGACCAGGGATCAACCTGGGCGGAAGCACAGAGACCTAACTACAGTGGAAGCACAGAGTCCTAACCCCTGGACCACCAGGGAATATATACACTACCATGTGTAAAATAGCTAGCTAGTGGGAACCTGCTGTATAGCACAGGGAGCTCAGGTCGGTGCTCTGTGATGACCTAGATGGGCGAGATGGGGAGGGGCGTGGGAGGGAGGTCTAAGAGGGAGGGGATATATGTATACATATAGCTGATTCACTTCGTTGTACAGCAGAAACTAACACAACATTGTAAAGCAATTATACTCCAATTAAAAAAAGATACCCATTGCAGTAAACTGTTTCTTAAAAATTTGATCATATATATACCATATCATCAGCCGTTCTACCCCTGCGTTTTTATACAAGAGAAATGAAAGCATATGTCCACACAATGACTTATATATGAATGTGATGGCAACTTTATTGGCAATAACCAAAAACTGCCTAAATGTCTGTCCGCCAATAGGTGAATGGATAAAGAAATTGTGATGTAGGCACATAATGTAATACTATTGGGGGGGGGGGGGGGGGGGGGGGGGGGAGGTCCAAGAGGGAGGGGATATATGTATACATATAGGTGATTCACTTTGTTGTACAGCAGAAACTAACACAACATTGTAAAACCACTATATTCCAATAAAAAAAAAATTTTTTTTAATTCTTTTAATAAAAAAGACCAATGCTAGATCCCAGCCCCAGAGATACTCATTTGGGGGCAAAGGATGGACAATGGCATTTTAAAAACTTTTCTGGATGATTCTTCCAACTGTGCTCCAAACCCTATGAGACGCTAAGTGTCAAGTTCCCATTTTTAATCAGCTTCTCTCCTTGAATGTCTTGGGAATGCAGCTTGAACTGGCACTTCCTATGCCTTCCACCATAAACTCTCTGATGCCACTTCTTCTTTTCTCAAAAACATCCTCTTGAATAGCCTTCCTTCAGATGAGGCTCAGCTACTAACACAGGAAAACAAATCAGTGAGTACTGCTTGGGACAGCTTGCTATATCCTATTAACCAATCTCCAGCCTGAAGAGGTTTCCAGGCATTTTGATAAAGGAGTACATAATTTAGGTGATCAATTTGGGGCTTTCATTTCAACCCTTGAAAGTGCCTCATGGTTTTGATGCAACTAATTCAATTATTAAGGGACATCACACAGCTCGATAGTTAATTAGATTTTTACAAACAAACAGATTCTCACGTCCTTTTCTCAGGTTCTTTCAATGACAAGATGAAATGAAATTTCTCCTAACACGAGTAAGATTCTACCCTTTACAATTCCCTGCTCAGGGCCTCTAATGCTACTGCCTTAACAGTTAAACAAAACGTTGTCTTGAGTTTTTTGGGTTTTTGGTTTTTTTTTTTTCTTTCTCATCCAACATGTACACAGCTCTTAGAAAAATCATCTTCTATTCTTATTGTCAGTGCCCTGAAGAGAAAGGAGCTTGGGTATTCATTTCATGTGTGTTACCTGAAAGGCAAAATATTATTAGGAAGACAATAATAATATTTCCCATTGTCATAGCGTCACTACTGTATTGTAAATGATGCTCAGATTAAACTAGAAAACATAGCATGTCAGAGTGATTTCAACCAATAGATCACATTCACAAGCAATTAAATTTGTGGTAGAAATATGGCATGCATCTGACTTCTGCCCAATAATAAAAATAACTGACTTTTGCAATGCACTGGTCACAATGTTGGGTGCTTTATAGACGCTGCCTCAGTTAATTCTCCCAACAGACATGAGTCTGGTACAAATTAGGAGACTGAAGGTCAGAAAGTAAAATGTCTTGCCTGCACCTAAGCAATCATGAAAGTGGAAGGTCCTTGAAGGCAGGATCACTGTTGTATTCCCAGTGCCTGGAATAATGTAGCACTTGGGCACTCAATAAATATCTTTTGAATGACAGAATGAATAAATGAATCTGATTCTAGAGCCCATGTTATTTATCACCCATTAGGTATTCCTGCCCAAACGAATGGCCTGGGAGCAGATGTCTAGATATTAGCTAAGGGGCTGTGGGAAGAGGCACTTGCCACCCAGCCTCTACCAGATAATACACAGGACCACCCACTTTTAACTTAACACATGTCTGAGGCACGTACAGAAGTCTGTGGCTCTACTTCCTAAACAGAGATGGGGCAGAGGCAGGGAAGAATCTTGCCATCTCAGTAGTAAATTCAAGTCACCAGCCTTGGGCTCTGACTATGCCATATCCTGACACTTAATCTGTCTATTGTACACATCAGTAAAATCGCTAACATGCAGTAATAGAGACTGACAAACCATGAAAACATTTATAGCAAGAAAACTCCATCCATCAGTTCAATAGGAATCTAATATAAAGCTTTAGAATCAACACTTTTCTTATCTGTTCACTACGTACCATCCATTCCCATCCTATTACACGGGCAATTTTTGTTATAAAGTATAACCACAAGAGTCATCAAATCTATATAATTATTAAGCAAGGCACTCATAATCATCACCTAGTCATAAGCCTTTGTAATCAGGATAGTCCCCTAACCTGATATGATTTTAATTTATAAAATGCTTTCTATAAAATGCATTCATTGGTGTATCTAAATGTTGTGACAAATTAATAAATAATCAGCTCTGTATAGATGTAACTATATTTTAAGTAATAATAGAACAGGCAACCCTTTAAATAAATTAAACGTATTAACAGTGGTTGTGCTACCTCTTCTGTGCAGCAAACTGTCCTTCATGAATTATTTAAAGTGTTTACAGCTTGTAACTATATTTATATGATTTTATAACTCTGATTGACAATCACTAATGAAATAGTACTTTAAGGTGTTCAGTACAATACAAAAGGAAAAGGCTGATCTAGTTATAATGTTTAGATGTGTCTATTTGTGTGTGCATGTATGGACACATATGTGGAATCAAAAGTGTGAGCAGTCATCATGGAAGGTTCACCCTGCTGTATCAATCAGTGTGGGAGCTATGATTTTTATTGCAGCCAGAGTGACTTTATACTATTCTTTAATATGTTTCAGCAGTGATAACTTGGTCGTTGACTGCCTAATCACACTAGAGGTGAGGCAGGAAAGTATCCGATATTCATTTTTATAGCTCCATTATAAGATACACTGTCAGATGCAGCCTGCAAGTAAGTCAGAAAAGAGAGAACCAAGAGTGTTTTCAGGGTTTTTTTCTGGAATATTTGCTTTTAGTACTGTTATATCTTTATAAAATACAGTTATTCACCAGTGGAGCTTTCTAAAATCATCCAAATGCATATATGTGTGCATCCAGAGGAAGGTGGGGAGATACAGAGACAGACAGAGAGAGAGAGAAGAAAGAAGGAAGAGATAGAGGTTGGGACCAGAGTTTCTAGAATTTCTTAGCCTGAGCAAAATGCTCATTCCTATCCTGAAGCACCCCTTCAGTGATGGATGCAGACCAATGAGGAAGGTTTTTCTTGACATTTAGCCTCATTACCTACCCCCATCTATTTACATGTTCTGAATCCCTATGTATTTTCATTCCCAAGCTCTAGGATCTGCAAACAAGGGCAGGTCAGGAAGCATGGGCAGGTGTATATAAGGCAGTCATTCTGCCATCTTTCTGTGCAGTAGTAGCACTAAGGGACAGCTTAAAAGAGAGTCTTTAACCCCACCTGTATCAATCTGCTACCAAGGCACTACAAATACATGTATGCTAATATAAGTAAAAACTGTGAGGCTGCTCTGCAAACTCAGCTGTAAGACAAGTAACCTAGCACCCTTACCAATCAGATCACCGCCCCTGAGGCCTTACTATTTCAAAATCCTGGAGCAGCCACTGCACGTGTGTAGTCAGTACCTTCAGATTCATTCACTCTGCATCAGGTTAACAATTGTTTATCCTATTTGTGGAGCCCAAGGGCAGGGGAACAAATCCAGAAAAGGGAGGCTTTTCTACATCCTGGAATCAAGAAAAAAGGCCTATTCCATGAGCTATGATCTCCTAGTACAATATTGTGAACTGAATCTGGAACCTATTTAGAGATATCCTCACTTCTAGAGCTCTTAAGTTATTCAATACCTTGTAAGGGAGGAAACATTCTTAGAAGAGAGAAGGAGATTAAGAAAAGTGCTAATGCAAGGAAATAACATGAGCTGAAACTTAGAAGGTGAGTTGGTGTTCTCTAAGTAGCTGTGGGACGGAGGGAGGGAAAGGTAGTGGCAAGTTCAAGGCAAAGGGATCAAAGAGAAGAGGCGTGGAAATTGGGAAAGTGTGGTTCCACAAGAGCAGGAACTAAGTCTGCCCACATCCAGTACTGTATCCCCAGAGCTTAGCATAGTGCTTGTAACATAAGAAACATTCTCTATATATCTGAATATTGAATGAACAAACCAATTAACTACAGATAGTTCAGTGTGGCTAATGGATGGGAGTGATGAGTGTGGGGGGAGCAAGCAGATAAGCAGGGCCAGATCATGATGATCCTTATGGGCCAAGCTCTGGACTTGGGGCATTGTAGATAAAAGGAAGCCTTTGAGAAAATTTTAAGCAGACGAGTAACATGGCCACAGCTGCATTTTGGAAAATCACCCTGGGAGCTATTTGAGACTGGAAGACCAAGTAGGAGGAGACTGACATATAACCCGGGTGAGAAATGATGAGAACCTAAGCTAAAAAAGCAAGAGTGAAGGCAGAGGGAAGAGGTGGATTCTACAGATGGTGTGCAAGTGGGACTGGTAAGATTTGGTGACCAATAGACACAGAGATGAGAAAATGGAAGGAATGACGGTGACCCTCAGCTTGCATGCCTGCTGGTACCCTTCATTACGTTCACAAAGAGGGAGATTGGTTTGGGAGAAAGAGAATGAGTTCCATTTTGGACATGTTGAGGATCTAGGGAACATTCAAGGGAAGTTGGCCAGCAGGGGGCTAGATATTTAGAAATAGAATTTAGGCAGGTCTGGTCTTGGTCAGAAGGGTCTGATTTCCAGTGTCACTCCCCCAGTGCTTCACATTACGAGGAACTAGTTAGAGGAAAATGTTGTTTTATGTTTGAGGGAGTTAAACACGATTAAGATCCTGCTTATTCATTCATTCCACAAATATCCAACTGCCTCCTCAACATCTTCACTTGTCTAAAAGATATGTCAAACTCAACATGGCTAAAACTAAGTTCCTAATCTTCCCTGAAAAACTTCTCCACCTGCAGCAGCCTTCCCCCTTCCCCCCATCTCATTTGATGGAGGCTGCGTGTTTCTAGTTGTTCAGGCCAAAAATCATGAATGCGTGGACGCTAGGTGCCTCTCTGTCTCTCTTAATCCAAATCCAGCTACCAGAAAATCCTGTTGGCTCTACCCTCAGAATCTGACCACTCCTCAACTCTTTCACTGCTGCCTCTCTGAAAGGCAGCAGTATACATCTCTTGTCCATATTACAGCGGTGGCCTTGTAATTGATATCCTGCCTCCACCCTTTTCTCTATTCGGGCTTTTCTCAATATAGCAGCCAAAGAGGTCCTATCAAGATGTAAGATCTGACCTCACCTGTCCTATCATTCTCCCCCAAGCTCCTTGTATTCCAAACCCCAAAATCCTTCTTGCTCTTCCCTGTTCATTCCAGCACACGCCTGCCTCGTGGCCCATGTACTCACTATTCCATTCTCTGGGATGCTCCTCCCCCAGGTAGCTACATAATTCACCTCCTTCTCGTCCTTCATCAATCTCATTTTCTTCAAGGGAGTCTTCTCTAATTCCTTATCTAAAAGTATACCTCCCCAACATCCTTCTCTAATTTTTTTCTACAGTACATATCACAGTCTAACTATATATTTCACCTATTTTTTTTTTAATTTCTCTGTTGTTTTTCCTTTTTTTTTTTTTTAAAGAAGATGTTGGGGGTAGGAATTTATTAATTAATTTATTTTTGCTGTGTTGGCTCTTCGTTTCTGTGCGAGGGCTTTCTCTAGTTGTGGCAAGCGGGGGCCACTCTTCATCGCGGTGCGCGGGCCTCTCATTATCGCGGCCTCTCTTGTTGCAGAGCACAGGCTCCAGACGCGCGGGCTCAGTAGTTGAATTTCACCTATTTTATTTGCCTTTTTCGCTCCACTAGAATGCAGTTTCATGAAGAGAATGAATTTTGTTTTGATGAGTGGCTTTTCCCCAGCATATATGATAGCACTAGAATAGAATATTGTGTTGTGTAGATGAATATCTCTATATTCTATCTCAGTCAATAAATACTTGCTAGAGGAAAGGGAGGGAGGGAGGGAGGATGGATAGACTGAATCGCTATGTGCTGAGCGTTAACAATTATGTACAGGATCATAAAATACAATTGACCTTTGAACAACACAGATTTGAACTGCTTGGGTCCACGTACATGTGGATCGTTTTCAATAGTAAAGTACTGCAGTACTACATGATCTGAGGTTGGTTGAATTTGGGGATGCAGAACTGCGGGTATGGAGGAACCATGGATAAGGAAGTTCCAATTATAAGTTATATGTGGATTTTCAACTGCTTGGAGGGTCAGCACCCCTAACCCTCACATTGTTCAAGGGTCAACTGTATGTGTTTCTGCCCTCCTTGAAATCTGTTGGCAGAAATAAGACACATCCCCATGCAAAAAGTTAAGGAACAGTACAAGTGCATGCTAGGGTCATCTATAACACTGTTGTATTCTTTGGGGAAAATATAACAACACTATCTGTTCTCAGATTTCTCTTTGTTTCATTGACGGACAACATTTGCCACAAAGCAGACATTTCTCTACTAAGCTCAGCAAAACCTCATATGTTTTTCAGACACAAAATGAAATTGTGAAATAGCAAGCTACATAAACACCACTTTGTTCTATAGCCATTTACCTTATCACTCCTTTTTGTTTGGTGAACTTCCTAGAGGAAAACACTTTGTAACATGGATATTGAGATACTTATAGCTGAAAAAGTTCTTTTCATTTGAGGTTCCCTTTAAGTCATTGCCAGTTGAGTTCTTCCCTGTTTCTACTTTCAGCCTTCATATTTCTCATCTTCAGCCCTCAAAATTGAAATATGGTGGCAAATGAGTGAAAACAAAGAAACAGATCTCTGGTTTGGAGTGTCTTGTCAGTTTATCTGTTGTATAGGGTGTGATCATAAATGTCCATTGGTTGACTATAGTAACATGCAGCAGAGGCCTCAGTTTAATCTCTACAATTTATTCACGTAACAATTTATTCATTCATTTATTTATTAATTCAAATCAATAAACATGTGATGGGCAAGGAGCTGTTGATTAAAGGGTTACCAAGACACAGTCTCTGCCCTCAAGGGCTCCCTGTCTGGGTGGTGAGAAAGGCATGCACCCAGCTGTAATGCAGAGAGAAAGGTGTTTTAATGGGGGAGAGTGGAGGTGCTATGGGAACACAAAGAAATTGTCACATAAGAGACTTGCTGCTGCCTTCTTTGCCAACTTTAGGTGGAATCAGTTGACCTTCTCTTCATTGAAACAAAAACCAATGCTTGTATTCACTTTCTAGGTGTCTTGAAGGTCTTTTCTCCCCTCTTAAAAGGAAATTAAGGGAAGGACACTAAAACCTATTTACTAAGTGCAGACTTTGCCATGAAATTGTGTTTGAGAGAGATGCAAAGAAACAAAGCAGGTTCCTAGACCTCAAGGGTCAGAAGGAGTAGAGATAAGTATATAGATCAGTGTATAATTATTTTACATGTCTAAGTAGAATAGACTAGGACTTCTCAACCTACATGAATCACTTCAGGCATCTTGCTAAAATGCAGATTCAGATTCAGCAGGTCTGAGGTGGGGCCCTGAGATGCTACATTTCTAACCAGCTCCCAGGTGATGCCAGTGCTGCTGGTCATTCAGCGGCACCGTGAGGGGCAAAGATGTAGACAGTAGGGCCACAGAACCTCAGAGGTGTGATTTAAATATTCAGGAAACACCATGTTAAAAAGATGAGATATGCGGTGGGCCCTGAAAAAATGAGGAGGATCTGAAAAGATAGACTGGAGCGAGGAAGAAATAAACTGAGTAACAAAGCAAGGCAGTGGAAGATACATTCCAAGACAGTGAACACAAGAGCTTTCCTGGAACAAAGAATTAATATGGGGCGAGTATTAGATAATACTGATGGAACCGTCAGTTGGGTCAGACTGTGGGAGGTTTGGTGTGCCAGGCTGAAGAAGGATTTGATGCTATAACCAAATGGACACCAATGGAATTTGGAAGTGGGGGGAGAGAAGGGGAAGGGAAGTAACATCTTTCAATTTATATTTTAGGAACATTTAAACAGGCAAAGATTATTACAGTGGTTTAAGGATGAGGCAGCAGAGGCCCTGGATTGGAATATGGTGATGGAAATGGAAAAAAAAAAAAGAACGTGTGTGACATAAAGGGCTCTAAAGATGCACCCTGTGCCAAAAGCCTTTAGATTCTCAAGTGGACATGATAGACATTTTGAAGGAAGAAGTAATAAGACATAATGAATGAACTATGAAGAATGAAGAATTTAAAGGCAACAATGATTTTGAACTTAGATAATTAGAATGGTGATGGGAAAAATGTAGATTGAGAAAGGGGTAAGTTTGGTCAGAGAGCAGATGATGAGTTTGGATTTCGATATCAGGAATGTAAAGTACCGCAGAACTCCAAGCGGAAACCTCTGGCAAACCATAAGAGATGAGAGGTGGAGACCAGGGGAGGGGTCATCACTACAGGCAAAGACATTACAAAAGTCAGCAGAGTGGTGATGATTAAAACCATGAGACAGGGGTAGGTCCCTGAGGGAGATATTGGAGAAGGCTGAAGGTAGAGAGCCAAGGACTAGACTTAACAGGCATGTCCTTAAGGAACAGAAGGACAAAATGAGCCAGCAATGTCAAAACAGACTGGTGAAAAGAGAAAATCTCAGAGAGTCCATTATCTGTACTATCTACACTGAACCAAACTTTTTGACACATAACATTGTCTTAATTGACTTTAGCAATACGTGAACACACTTGCATTCCATTTTTAGCACAGGCAATGCTACGCTTTGCTGATGTGTCCTCGGGAGGCATGGGTTCCAGCCCCACTATTGTCTTCTGCCTGCTCTGTGGCTTCAGATGACTCTCTTGACCTCTCGCCTCAGTACAATCACCAGTTAAAGGGGGATAAAAACTCTACATTACTGCAAGCCTCACAGGTATTATGAAAAATGAAATTACATAAATAATTTTTAAAGTATAAATTCCATTGACACTTTTTCTAATTCATCAAGAATAAATGCAGTGTATATGCAATTCTCAAGCTACTAAGCCCGACTTAGATTACCAAGAGAAAAGACAAACAATTATTTCTCTAAATTAAAATAGCCAGATCTAGGTTTTTAGATGTATTCGCCAGATTTTATTAAGGGCTTATGGTATGCTCAGTTCTGTGAGAGGCAGTACACCAGATACAGAGTTAAAATCAACGTGAGCCCTGCTATGAAAAGACTTAGAATCTAGTAAGGAAGAAGAGAAACACAAGTCATGAATAATAAAGCATGAATCAATACGCAACAAATGCCATAAGACCCATACGAACCAAGTACAACTGATGTTCTGAGAAGAGGAAATTTCTGGCTGAGGGCTAGAGAGGAGGAAGGCCTTGAACAAAGGTAAAATGTGACAGATGGAGAGGAAAGGGAGGGCATCCTATGTAGGCCCAGAGGGAAGAGGGCACAGACAGGGCTTGGGCAACGGCAAGGAGCACAGTCAGCTTGGAACATGGAACAATTAGGGGAGCAGCAGGAGATAGATTGTAAAGGGCACAGATGCCAGGCCAAGAAGTCAGGACTTTGTTCTGTGGACAGTAGGGCAAGGGCAACAAAGGACCCAGAGAAATAAAGTAATGCAATTGGAGACATGCTTAACGTGGTTTGGCAAAGGGGCAGGCTTCAGAGAAAAATTGGAGACAGTAGAATTTTGGTGACATGGATGAATTTTTTAAGTTGCTCGTTAAAACAGGAGACAGCAGTATTCTATGAACACTGTCACAGGCATATCCTTCCGAAGGAAACTGATTTCAACAGAAACATGGAAGTTCACCACCTGCTTTTCAGAATCATCCTATGTTTCATAGTTGAATGTAAAGTTCTAAAATAAAAGAAAAATATACTGTCCGCTGAAGCCAGGAAGACTGGCCAGGGCAAAAAGCAATGTGTCAGCTCCAGTGGGTCAGGGCAGAAGGAAGACGGGTAGGACAGCTGAACTGGTGGTTGGTTCTAAACCCTTTGGGTACCATAGCTTCCTTTGAAACTTTACATGTAGCTCATATATATATGTTAAATTCTGCATACTATTTCAGGGGGTTTGTGGACCCTCTGTACCCTATCCATTGAGCCCCAGAATCTCAGATTAAGAATCTCTAAACTGGAGGGAGACGCAAGAGGGAAGAGATATGGGAACATATGTATATGTATAACTGATTCACTTTGTTATAAAGCAGAAACTAACACACCATTGTAAACCAATTATACCCCAATAAAGATGTTAAAAAAAAAAAAAGAATCTCTAAACTGGAAAAGACAAAATTAAGGATGCTTCAGAAGCAACATAAGAAGTAACACATAAAACCCCACAATTACAGAAGTTGGGATTACTTACCCCAGATGTTTCTAGTGAGGCTCCTTGCCACAGTTACCTGGGGGTTATTCCCATGGGTCAATCAAACTGTTTGGAGGTAAGACCCGAAAGTCTGAATTTTTAATTAATCGAGATCATTGTGATAAGAAAGCAGGTTTTGAAACCTCTAATCTAGTTTCAGATGGGACACTCTAGTGTTCCTAAAGATCTTAGTAGAGATCACTTCAATATGTCGTTATGGGTCTGAACTCTTAGGGAGTTACTACTTAAACCTGACCTTAAGGTCTCAAAGCATCTTCATTCACTCCTTTCACTTCATCCCTCACTCACATGGTCACCATGCGCTCTTGGAAGACAACCATTCCATCCTTCAGCCTTTCATAATCCCAAACTCTCCCACTGCGCTTATAGATATAGTATATAGTCCTATCATCATCATTACAGCTCTTGACTTTTCAGGGATCGGTGCTAATCCCAGTGTTCTAGAGGCTATCTCTTGAGAATGGGACATACTGGGGTTTCTATTGGATGTCCTCCCACAATTCAAGGGATGCTCATTCAGAAAGCCCCACAGGTCAGAAAATCAATAGATTTCCTTAACTCACCCTTGACCTCCATACTACTTCCTGACCTTGATTCTGTGGCCATCTCTCTGTCTCTGAAGCAGCAATGGAAATAACTAAAGACTAAAGGACTAAAGAATAAGAAGGCAGTCATTTAATTCATGCCTCTGATGTCCGGCGTTCTTGGTTATTTCAGGAAGAGGACCTATTGTAGAGTCAAGCTCTCTTAGGCAACCTAAGGCAGTATCCTTTCCCATGAAGATGTAAACAGCATCTTTCCTTTTTCAGTTTCTTCCTCCTCCAACCTTCCCCCCGCCCCACCAGCCAAATTGAGCTACTTTGGACCACGGTGGACCAACGAGGTTCAGCTCAACCTCAAAGAGTCAAATTGAAAATTCAAGTCTTGAGCAAATGCTCTAGCTTCCTACCTCCTAGTTTTGAGTTTCCTTTTTTAACAGTCAGGTGACGTTGCTTAGCCAGGTCTGGTTTGCTCAGGACAAAAGAATGGAGGTAGCTGTACAGACCGGAGCAAACAGTGAAGGTTGTGAGGCACAGTCTCTAACATCTTCTTCACGTTTCCCAAAACACTTTAAGTTTCCAAACTGCCTCAAAAGTAGCTCACGCTCACACTTCAGCTTTTCAGAATATTACCTATCATTCTGTTCCTGACATACTAGAAGGAGAAAAGGTGGGAAGTCAAGTAGATCAGACAGTTTCTCACTATCTGTGAACTCTTGGGCCTCTTGCCTAATCTCCCAAGAGCCTCCATAGTTTTGGGGGTGAAAGGGACATAGTTATTCCTACCTCGTGAGGTTGTTGTGGATACTAATGTGGTCCATGATACAAAGCACGTAACATGGTGTCTGACTCAGAAGAGGCATTAGTGTCACTTCCCATCCCATCCCCAGCTCTATTATCCAGATAACTGGTTAACCAGTTTAAATTGCAAGGTGCAAGGACTTAAAAGAATCTATCCCTAATACAGTTATACCTGCTACTCCAGAACATAACCCAACAATAAGAAGCTAGGTGATCATGTGCAAATGCACTTAACACTCAGAACCTCAGTTTCTTCATCCTTAAAAAGATGTGTTTGTGTGAAAAATCTCCAAAGTTCCCTCCAGTTCTCCCCCTCACTGGTTCTTCTCTAGAGATAAACTGACTCTCTCCAGTTATTACAATGCAACAAGTGTTGCTGCAGCTGTTTCCTAGGTTGTAACTGCAGAAAATAGCCCAGTAAGATTCAGAACGGAGGGGAAAGTATTTAAGTGTAAACAGCAGGAGACCTAATCATTACAACCAGGTAGAAAGATATAGAGAAGAGACATAATGTTAAATTACAGTTGAAGTGCAGGTAGAAATTACAGCAACAAAAGCAATACTAGCAGGAGAGGCTGACAGCAGTTTCTGCAATGTAAGACGAAATGTCATTTCCAAAGGTTTTTAATAATTGTGCTTCTGCTAGAAGATTTGTAATTACAAACATGAATAATCCTCAGCATATATCATTTCTAAAGATAGAGGTGGTAATTCTGTTCCAGATGAAGAGCTAAAGAATATCTCACACCGGTTGGTAAGTGACAGGCAGTAACAACCAGACAATTAGGATGATGCATCAGCAAGATTGGAGTCAAAATATCCCATATACAGATGCTGAGCCCATCAGTGAGGAAGGGACATCATTGTCACATCCAGCAGCAGAAGGCTCCAGATAAAGGGAAACCACATCAGACAAAGATAAAGGATGAGGACATTACTGCACAGGGTAGAACAGTCATCAGTTCAGTTCTACCTGAGTAAACTCTTGAAGACAATGGAGGATAATTTTATTTTCAAAAATCAGCCAAGAAAAATATTTTTTTAAGTGGGGGAGAGGGTGGATGGAAAATATAAAGCCCTGAATATCGAACCCTATGTTTGGTTGGGCTTTTCCATGTTTCTAACACTCATTGCTTATAGATAGATGACAAGCAAGCCAGGTAAACTTAAGAGTGAATGGGTTAAATTGCTTTCAGGTGGAGTCATCCTTGATTCCTTTCTTTCTCTCGCATCCCACATATTCTCTGTGAGGAAATCCTGTTGGCTCTACCTTCAAAACATATGCATAATGGAAACCACTTCTTATCACCTTCATCTCCACCACCCTGTAATAGGACTGTGGCCTCCTAAGTGGGTTCCCCGCCCCTTCTCTTACGCCTCCAAAGTCTGTTCCCAACACAGCAGCCAGACTGATGGTTTTCACTCCTCAGCTCAGAACCCTTCCATGGCTCCCCTTTTCACTCAGGGTAAAAGCGAAAATCCTCCTTCCCTGGTCCAGAAGGTCCACAGGGCTCCCTGTCAACCTCCTCCCTCCTTTACTTCACTCCCACCACACCAGTTTCCTCTCTTCTCTCACACTCCCAGTGAAGGAAACTGCGTTGGCTCTTATCACTGCCTAGAACTTTCTTCCCCAAATACGCACACATGCTCACCTCACATGGTGAGGTTTACTCACATGGCACCTTTTTAACGAGGTGAAAGCTGACTGCCCTGCATAAAATTACAATCGGCAATTCCCATCTTTCATCCTACTGCTCCTATCCTTCATCTTGCTCTACTGATTACCTTCTTTTTTAATTTAATTTTTATTTTACTTTGGAATGTAGTTGATTTACAATGTTGTGTAAATCTAGTACCCATCATTTTTCTTTAACTGAAGTATAGTTGTATAGTTGATTTACAATGTTGTGTTAGTTTCAGGTATACAGCAGAGTGATTCAGTTAAATATATATATATATGCTTTTTCAGATTGTTTTCCCATGTAGGTTATTACAGAACACTGAGTAGAGTTCCCTGTGCTATACAGTAGGTCCTTGTTGATTATTTTATATATGGTAGTGTGTATGTGATAATTCCGAACTCCTAATTTACCCCTGCCCTCCACCTTTCCCTTTTGGTAACCATAAGTGTGTTTTCCAAGTCTGTGAATCTGTTTCTGTTTTGTAAACAAGTTCATTTGTATCATTTTTTTAGATTCCACATATAAGTGATATCATATGATATTTGTCTTTCTTTGACTTATTTCACTTAGTATGATAATCTCTAGGTCCATCCATGTTGCTGCAAATGGCATCATTTCATTCTTTCTATGGCTGAGTAATATTCCATTGTATTTATGTACCACATCGTCTTTATCCATTCCTCTGTTGATGGACATTTAGGTTGCTTCCGTGTCTTGGCTATTGTAAATAGTGCTGCAATGAACATTGAGGTGCATGTATCTTTTCGAATTATGGTTTTCTCCAGATGTGTGCCTAGGGGTGGGATTGCTGGGTCATATGGTAGTTCTGTTTTTAGTTTTTTAAGGAACCTCCATAGTGATCGTACCAATTTATGTTCCCACCAACAATGTAGGAGGGTTCCCTTTTCTCCACATCCTTGCTAACATTTGTTATTTGTGGTCTTGCTCTACTGATAACCTTCTAACATACTTCTGAGCTTCCTGATTTATTATATTATTATTTGCCATTTTATCTCTTCATTCTAGAGGGCAGGGACTTTGTTTTGTTCTCTGACATAACCCACGTGCCTCCAAGAGTGTCTGATACACAGCAGACATTTGTCTTTATTTGTGGAATGAATGAGTAACTGTAACAGAAAATCTGACTAAAATTGGCTTAAACAAAAAGGAAACACTGTCCCACATAAGTGGAAGTTCAGAGGAATGTGTGGGGATCGGGAAGGACTCCACATCCCTGTGATTCTTCTAGGTCAGCTACTTCATCAGGCTAATATCAAGATGTTGCAGAAGTCCTAGGACCAATTTGGGGTGGGAGAGGAAGGCTCTTTGAAACTGTCTCTTAAGAGTAAAAACACTTTAAGCAGAAGTGCCAGTGAACATCTGCTAGCATCTAATTGGCCCAACTTAAACCAGTTCGTTGCCATTGATGTGCAGTGCTTTGCGTCATTGGGAAGAGGGATGGAAAAGCATGAAGGACTTAGCTAACGTTAATCAAGCCTCACCCCCAACCACACGGACACTTCACAATGGCGAAGGGGTGAGATGGATGGCAAGAAGGCAAACCCAGTGTCCACTCTTCAAAGTCAGCCAGATAAGACAGGCAGGCAGGCAGAAGGGATAGGGGAAAGGACTTGTTCAAGAAAGAGAAGCTGGGAGACTGAACATTCTGAAAGCATCTCAACTGATTTCGCTGGGGCTGATGCTCTGAATTCAGTGGCACATGAGCTTTATGATTTATTGGCCTTGCTCAAGTGTATTAGAAGTCTTCATGCGGATGGCACAGAAGCCCTGCTCAAGTGTGACTGTGTCACACCACCCCTGCTGATCATATTCACACAGTAAATATATTTAGGAATGAATGCAAAACAAATTTGTTATTGATTCCGGTTCCACTCAAAACCAAATATAACAAATGTTTCATACTCTTCCGGTTTGTAGCTGAGAAAACTGTGGCTGGAATACAGAATGCTGCTCGTTCTGTTTCTTTTGACTTATTAAATATGTGATGGGGGATAGGATGGGGACTTACGGGACATGGAATCTGATATTTCTGCAGTGTTTTGCCTTTTGCATAAACCACACAGTAATGTTTATCACTCCTGCTGATTTTCAGTCAGTGATCATTCTTCCTAGGATTGGCTAGAGTCTATGTCTGTGTAGTCTCTTGAGAAAAGCTCTGGCGGGGATTGGGGGGTGGAGAGCCTTGTCTAATCAAATTAGAAAATAAACAAAATTCCTGAGAGAGGAATGATTAAGAAGAAAAGGCTTTAGACACAATTTGTATGCATAATTTCAGGCAAACAGTGGGCAGATTATAACAAGATCATATCTATTCATTCTATGAGAGGGACTTGGAAATAACTTACGAGCATTTAGATTCCCATACATAAACTCCCACACAAGTGATACTGTGGAGATCCTGACCTCTTAAAGCCATATAGCAAAAGAAGAACTTGACGTTTTTAACTCTGGAATTACTTCATTCTGTGGTTTGATTCTTTGGATAGTTTTTTTTTTTTCTTTTTTCTTTCTTTTTTGGGAAAGCAGAGTTGGGTTAGGAACACAGTTTTTTTTGTTTTTTTTTTTTGTTTGTTTGTTTGTTTTTGCGGTACGCGGGCCTCTCACTGCTGTGGCCTCTCCCGTTGCGGAGCACAGGCTCCGGACGTGCAGGCTCAGCGGCCATGGCTCACGGGCCCAGCCACTCCGCGGCATGTGGGATCTTCCCAGACCGGGGCACGAACCCGCATCCCCTGCATCAGCAGGCAGACTCTCAGCCACTGTGCCACCAGGGAAGCCCAGGAACACAGTTTTTTAAATGACTCACTGTAATGTATATATAATTGGATGGATAGAGAGATAGATAGATACATAGATACATAGATACAAAGATACATAGATGATAGATAGATAGATAGATAGATAGATGATGGCTGACAGATAGATAGATAGATAGATAGATAGATAGTTGTGGCAGGCAGAATAATGCCCCCCAAAAAAACACATACATCCTAATCCCTATAATCTACAAATATATGTTAGGTAACATGGCAAGGATGAGTTAAGGCAGCAAATGGAAATAAGTTTGCTAAACAGTTGCCTTTAAAATAAGGAGATTTGGGCTTCCCTGGTGGCGCAGTGGTTGAGAGTCCGCCTGCCGATGCAGGGGACACGGGTTCGTGCCCCAGTCCGGGAAGATTCCACCGCGGAGTGGCTGGGCCCGTGAGCCATGCCCGCTGGGCCTGTGCGTCCAGAGCCTGTGCTCCGCAGCGGGAGAGGCCACAACAGTGAGAGGCCCGCGTACCGCAAAAAAAAAAAAAAAAAAAAAAACACAAAAGAAAAAATAAAATAAGGAGATTTTTCTGGATTATCCCAGTGGGCCCAGTATAATCATAAGAGCCCTTGAAATTGGAAGAGAGTATCAGAAGATGGGACCAGAGAGATGGCAGCATGAGAACTCAGCCTGACATTGGTGGCTTTGAAGATAAAGGGAGATGGGGATGAGCTGAGGAAATCAAGCAGCCCTTAAAGATGGAAAACATAAGGAAATGGATTCTCCCCTGGAGCCTCCAGAAGAGAATGTGCCTCGCCAACACCTTGATCTTTGCCCAGTGAGACTGGTGTCAGACTTCTGATCTGCAGAGCTGTAAGATAATAAATTTGTGTTGTCATTAATTTTGTAGTAACTTGTTATAGCAGCCATAGAAAACTAATAGTTATCATTTTATAGAATCACACATGGCAAATAGAAAGGTACTGAAACAGCCTTGAGTTTGAAACATTCTCAAATGCCTAAGGAAATAGACTAAAGGCTGAACAAGAGCCAACCAAATCCGCCTTATCAAACCAGAGCACATTTCAGGAATTGAGCTCTGCTCTCTGTGTTTATGGACACTTCAAGACATAGCAGTGCACTCCCCAGTAATCACAAACCAGAAGGTGGCTGAATTGAATGTACAATTGTAAGAATGTAAAAGGAAACAAGAATTTTATTTGCTTTTCATACAGAGGCAGATTCTTACTTCTATGATCTCTATTTGCCTGAACGTAAGAAATCCTGTCCTTTCCTTAAGAGTATGAAATTTTCTCATTTGAACTCTTCAAGAGTTTTAGATGAGGTTTTAGTGTTGTTTCTGACCTTGACTTTCATATTTAAAGGTGATAACTGATAGGAGTCCCCATCTGTTGGGGTGCCTGACGCATAATCATTCCATCTATTTTGAACAAATACTCACTGTGTGCAAAGCACTGTGATAGGCAATGGAGCACAATAGTAAACAAGCTACATTCAGCCCCTGACTTCTCAGAGCCTAGGTGGCATATGCAGACACATACGAAGGTCACTACAACACAGTGTGGGCAGTGCTGTAATAGAAGAAGGACACTTTGCTGAGGGGCGCTCACCCTGGACTCGGCAGAGAGTGGTGGATGAAGAGCTGAAGGCGAGGATTTCTGGAGAGAGCGGTCCCTTTTGCACTGCCTTCATCAGGTGGCTGATTGATGTTTGCAGAGCCGGGTCTTGCTCTCGTCTCTTTCTCCTGGCCAGCTTGAAGCCCTTGCTCAGGGAATCACCCTGTTTCTGGCTGAAGAATGGCACACTGGCCATTCAGAAACAGCTTGCAAAGAGGAATTCAAAACATATTTCAAAATTATGGCTCAGTATGCTTTTTAAACTACCATCCGGCTATAGTTTAGGCTTTTTATTTTTAAACTTGCTGTGCCACAGCTGGCCAAATACCCTTTTGCTAACCTTTCTCTCTTTATATCCTGCCCATCACATTGTAGCTATAAAAATAATGGGTTTTTTTAGAAATTTGGGAAATTGCAAACAAGCATAAAGAAAAAAGTATTTGTCACCACAATCCTACTAACCTGAGGGCATCTTTCGCCTCAGTTTTTAAATTACATACAGTTAATCCTCGTCATTTGCAGGTTCCATATTTGCAAATTCACCTACTCACCAAAACTTAACTATAACCCCCAAATCAATGCTCTCAGTGCTTTCCCAGTCCTGCATGGACCTGTGCATGTGCAGAGCAGCAAAAATTTTGAGTCCCCCATTGCACACGTTCCCAGCTAAGGTTGAACAAGGCCACATTCTGCCTTCTTGTTTCAGTTCTCATGCTATAAACAAGTGTCAGTTTTGCAGTCTACTTGGTGCCACTTTTTTCAGATTTTTGTGCTCTTTGTTGGTGACAGTGACCCCAAACATAGTGCTGAAGTACTGTGTTCCTGAGCACAGGGCTGTGAGCTGCTTCTGGAGAAAATACATGTGTTAGATAAGCTTCATTCAGACATGGGTTGTAGGAAAGTGCACGGGGGAGGGGGTGTTGACTGTATTTGTAACACGAATTCAGTGTTAATGAATCAATGATATATATTAAATACGGTGTCTTTAAACAGAAACACATATAAAACAAGGCTACACATTGATCAGTTGACAAAACTGTTGTGACCAGAGGTTGTATTTTCCCTCAGAGCAGAGATTCAGTATTTGATAATCCAGGGTTCATAGTGACGTTATAAAATAGAACTACTGCAAAGAGTAAGAATCTACTGTATTTTCTTTAGGCCGAAAAAGAAGAAAGAAATCATACTATGTATTAATTTTTGTATCCTACCTTTTCTTCACCTAACCTTACGTTCTGAACATTTTTCAATGTTATTAAATATACTTAATATATTTTAATGAGGTACTCAACTAAATGGATCTCAATGATTTATTTCCCTCCTGCTTGATGTTAGCTTATTTTCAAAGATAATTCTTGTATACACATTTTTGTGTTTTTCATTTATTCATTCATGCATTCAACAAATATTTATAGAATACCAACTATATTTGAGGCCTCATGCATAAGGAAACAGTAATAAACAGGACAGACACCAGTCTCTGCCCTCCTGAAGTTCATAATCACATGAGAGGAATAAATAATAAACAAGTATTCACACAGATAATTCATTAGACTAATAACAAGTGCTAGTAGAGACAAGTACAGGAAGATATAAAAGCATGTAAGGGAACCTGATCTTGATGAGGAAGGAGTGCCGTGATGAAGGGACATTTTCAGCTGAGCCCTGAGAGAACCCAGAACCAGAACATGCTAGACTCCTGCATCAGAGATAGAGGAATGGGGTTTTCCTCTCTCTTCCTCTATCCCTCCACACCCTCCTTGCAGCAAAAGTGAAAAGGTGCATCAGTGGGCCATGCCCTCTATGTGCACATGACCATAGGGTCAGGCTCCCATCTGGCTGCCTGCCCACACCCTGTTCCACCCACACCCACAGAGGGAAAAGGAGTAGGGGGGCCATCGGGCTAGATGAAAGGATGCCTGCCTGGATAGGTTGCAGTACCTAGCAGCCAGCAGACCCCACAGGACCCAGCTGGCAGGAGAGAAGGGTCAGATGTAACTGCAGGCATGCCCAGGGCGGCGCTTAGGCTCAGCTGTGGAGTGAGACTAACAGTCATGCTGCAGTTTAGCACTGGCTGGGACCACAGCAAAATACAGTCAAAACCCCCTCCCCCGTGCACTTTCCTCTAACAGGGCAGCTGCTCAAAACTATCTTTCCCTGTTGTTTGAAAGCTCGAATTCAGAGTACCAATGGCCATTTAAGGATGTCAGTGTACAATGCGTGAACAAGTCCGTAGTATTCAAGTTGAGAACCAATTAAAAACATTAGTTGACCTCACTTCATGCCTTAAGGGCAGCATTATTTTAAGAGGTCCAAGTCTTTACTTTGCCAAGGAATCTTTTTTTTTTTTTTTTTTTTTTTTTGTGCGGTACGCGGGCCTCTCACTGCTGTGGCCTCTCCCGCTGCGGAACACAGGCTCCGGACGCGCAGGCTCAGTGGCCACGGCTCACGGGCCCAGCCGCTCCGCGGTACGTGGGATCCTCTCGGACCGCGGCACGAACCCGTGTCCCCTGCATCGGCAGGCGGACTCCCAACCACTGCGCCACCAGGGAAGCCCTGCCAAAGAATCTTTGAAACAATTTTCTTTGAGAGTATCTCTCCAAGAAATGTGTACACAGAACGTGAGACAATTCAAACATCAAGGAATTGAGATGTCGTGCAAAGCTTCATTATTTGGGGATTATTGGGGGAGCCTCAGTCTGAATCATAACAAGATGAATTTAAAAGAAATGCAGTTTGTACTTTTCATCATAACATGAATTTAAAAGAAATGCAGTTTGTACTTTTCTGAAAAGTAACACTAAGTTGGCTAACTAGCCATTGCCACTAGAGGTCCTGCCTGCCAGACTTCAATGAAGAGATAAGACTCCTTTGTAACTACAGTGGACCCTTGTACCCACGGGTTCCACAACTGCCCGTTCAACTAACCGCAATGAATTTGCCGTTGTGGAACCCACGGATACTGAGGGCCGCCTGTACTTCGGCATTTTATATAAGAAATTTGAGCACGGGAGGATTTGGGTATCTGCCGGGGGTCCTGGAACCAACTTTCCATGGATACCGAGGGGTGACTCGAGTCCCTGAGTAGTGTGATTTGTAACACATACCACTGAAGTGCTTGGAAATATTTATTCTCTTAAAAAGATTAACTGCAGTGATCTTTGGCACACCATGAATTTGCTTAGAAAATTCTTTCATAACACAAAAGAAGCTTCAGCCCGTTATAGGCTAAATTGTTATCAATTCCAAAGCAGCAATGCCCAAATTAGTATGCAATGCTAGAAGTTAATTTCTATCCAGAAGGCTTTGATGTCCAGGATGCAAATTAATAATGGCTTATTTACCAGCTGTACACTGTGATTCTCTAAAAAATACAATGTTGACAACATTTGCACTAATCCTAATAAGGTTTGTCAAAAACATCCTTACAGAAACTTCAAATTCCTCACACTCTGGGCTAGTACTAGCTGATGCTCACTGAAGTTTTCACCCAGAGATGCAATTTGAAGCGAATTTGGCACTCACTCAGCTTTCTAGCAGTCCTCGGGGAAAAAGAGAAGGAGAAAAAACAAAGGTGTTCGTTGCAAAATCAGGATCAGACTTCATAAACTTTTGCGTTTTTGTTTTTTATGTAATCTAATTGAGATACACCTTTTCCCAGAGAGTATTTTAGATAGAGCCCACACCACCTTGACTATAATATTAATAAAAATAATAACGCCTTACAGATGTGCCATTCTTTACAGTTCTCAAAGTGTTTCCTGTAAGACTCAACACAATTACCATTAACACCCACCACCTTCTCACCAAGGCCCTTTCCACTTGCTTGCAAATGACAAGCACATTTTCACCTTGCCCAATCTTCATGCTCGGTGAGGGTTAGCTCCATGCTCTATGACATCCCAGAAAACTCTGCCTTTGTGAATATCATCAGCCATTCCTTCAGAGAAATTGTTTGGGTTTCTGAGACATAATCTATTCTTAGTGAACCCATGCCAGGGAGTCTTAAACTCTCACATTTTCATTCATGTGACTTAGTAGTTTGGTCACAGTAAATAACTGCATTTTGTGTATGTGTTTTTCCCACCAAAGATAAATTTTAACCTTATAAAGACAGTGTACTAGACTCTTCCACAACTGCAGTTGCATTTTTACGAAAAACACTCGCTCTGTCTCACGTTTTCCTGCGCACCTTTCTTATTCTATACTTAACACTTGGAGCAGTGGTTCTCAGCTCTAGCTGCACATGAAAATCATCTGGGGAGATTTGTAAAAGCATCGATGCTTGGACTTCATCCCATACCAAGGGAATCAAAATTCCTATGAGTAGGGCGTAGGTATTGGTATTTTTGGTAGCTCCCAGGTGAACTGTGCAGCCAGGGTTGAAAAACAGTGCCTACAAGGGTCAGTTAGGATTGCTTTGCTCACATCACTTTTTTTTTTTAACATCTTTATTGGAGTATAATTGCTTTACAATGATGTGTTAGTTTCTGCTTTATAACAAAGTGAATCAGCTATACATATACGTATATCCCCGTATCTCCTCCCTCTTGCATCTCCCTCCCACCCGCCCTATCCCACCCCTCTAGGTGATCACAAAGCACCAAGCTGATCTCCCTGTGCTATGTGGCTGCTTCCCACTAGCTATCTGTTGTACATTTTGGTAGTGTATGTATGTTCATGCCACTCTCTCACTTCGTCCCAGATTACCCTTCCCCCTACCCATGTCCTCAGGTCCATTCTCTACCTCTGTGTCTTTATTCCTGTCCTGCCCCTAGGTTCTTCAGAACCTTTTTTTTTTTTTTTTTTTTTA
>NW_006794332.1:1961834-1975537 GCF_000442215.2 Lipotes vexillifer | reverse complement strand
TTCATTTGCAAATATTTTCTCCCTTTCTGAGGGTTGTCTTTTGATCTTGTTTATGGTTTCCTTTGCTGTGCAAAAGCTTTGAAGTTTCATTAGGTCCCATTTGTTTATTTTTGTTTTTATTTCCATTTCTCTAGGAGGTGGGTCAAAAAGGATCTTGCTGTGATTTATGTCATAGAGTGTTCTGCCTATGTTTTTCTCTAAAAGTTCTATAGTGTCTGGCCTTACATTTAGGTCTTTAATCCATTTTGAGTTTATTTGCTCACATCATTTGATCAAGATTTTTTAGAAAGGTATTCCAAAGAAATCCATGGGAATTTCACATATGTTAATAATAATGACTCTTTGCATTTGCCTGGAGATTTTAACATTTTATATTACTCTCACAGCTCATTTGCTATTTGCATAATTAATCAATATTTATGAAATATGTATCTGGGGCCACACTAGGTGCTGGAACAAAAAAGATGAAGAAGACATGACCCTTGCCCTTCAGAGATATACAGACTAGTAAATGAAGTCAAACAAATACACTTCTAGGCAGGTCACAGGTGCCATGTATAGAGTACAATGGAAGTCCAAGGAGAGTCATCTGGTATACCTAGGAGGTTCAGAAAAGGACTCATCCAGGAGGTAGCTCTTTTGCTGAGTCTTGAAAAATGAGTAAGGGGTCTCCAAGTGGAAGGTAGGGGGTAAAAAGAGGTTTCAGAAATTTCAGGCAGAGGGAATAGAATAAGCAAAGATACCGAAGCTATGAAACATACTGGTGTGTTTGGTTAATTAGGTAGAAGGAAAGGTAGGGAAAAAAAAGAGGCTAGAGAGTTCCCAGGGGACTTAAATCCCATACTAAAGAATTTGGACCTTATCCTGGAGGCCACTGTGATAAAAATCACATAACCTTATCAATAAAAAATTTTGGCACAACTTTTAATATACATTTGTTTGTTTATAGTTTACCTTAATGGAATGCTATGTTAATATATTATAAACATATGCCAAAGATAGAAATTTTTAAAAGTACAAGATTAAAAAAAACTCTAAATGGAAGTTCTGATGTCCTCCTTCACTCCAATGAATCACCTTGCACATCCCTACAGTATGTATACCCCACTTTGAGACCCTACAACAGACATGTAGAGTCAGCAAAGTGACTTAATCTATACTTCACAGAACCTGTGAGGAAGCAAAAGTAACAAAACTAAGCCCCCGAGGTAGTGATTTCTGGAGGTCATGAAGCTCATTATAGTGTAGGGAGCCCTGGGACTCATGACTAAGCCCCAGGCCGGTGTTCCTCCTACTACCTCACATCACCTCCCTTGAGCTGTACTCCTTACCTCAAAGTCAGGAGGCTTTGGACGAGATACAGCTGTGTGTTCAATTATGTGATGCCTCCTTATGTTACAAAATATGAGAGAAATTCTGACAAAGAGACCATAAAACATCATTGGGATGAATATAAATTAGGACCACTGTATTGAGATCTAGGAGGGGAATCATTTATCTGAAATGAATGAGGAATATATTCATCTTAGTTAACAGAGAGCTACCATGTACATGTAAGAATGAATTATCAATTTTTAAAGAGGGCAATATTGCATAGTAGATGGAAAGAACATTGGCTTTGGAGTCAGGAGACCTGAGTTTGAATCCTAACTCTGCCACTTAATATGCTTTGTATGAACTTGGGCAACTTGCTTAAGCTGACTCACCAGTGAAGCCCGGCTGGATGATTTTTCCCATAAGGCTGATGTGAATACTAAATAAACTCTCAGTAGATGTTCTTTTTCCTCCCATTCCTCAACAAACAGAATGCCACAAATTGTGCTAACCACTGAAATTGGACTGAGCATTATTCCATCCTACTTGGATCATGCACAAGGCAGGAATTTCTATTAAATCATTATTGTAAATTAAAGGAAGGCTTGCTTCTTATTGGAAAAAGTGTTGACTAGTTTTTTTTCTATATGTAATAATAGCTACCATTCACTGAAGGTCTACTAGGTGCCTAGGATTTTATTAGCTAGTATACATATAATATTTCATTTAATTTTTCCAGCATCATTAGCAGCAAGTATTATTGTCCTTATTTTATAAATGAAGTTAATTGGTAGAGAGCCTACAGCTAGAATCTACTCTTATTTGTCCAAACTCTTCTCCCTTAACTATTGCTTTAGGTTAAAGGGTATGAATCTAAAACCTTATTTCACAAACTCTTTCACAGAACACTAGCTTCTTGAGATATAAGTATTCTTTCCAGAGTCAAGCCTGTCTATTGGGCTTCCCTGGTGGCACAGTGGTTGAGAATCCGCCTGCCAAGGCAGGGGACACAGGTTCGAGCCCTGGTCCAGGAAGATCCCACATGCTGCGGAGCAACTAAGCCCGTGCGCCACAGCTACTGAGCCTGCGCTCTAGAGCCCACGAGCCACAACTGCTGAGCCCATGTGCCACAACTACTGAAGCCCATGCACCTAGAGCCCGTGCTCTGCAACAAGAGAAGCCACTGCAATGAGAAGCCTGCACACCACAATGAAGAGTAGCCTGGCTTGCCACAGCTAGAGAAAGCCCGTGCACAGCAACGAATTCCCAAAGTAGCCATAAATTAGTTAATTAATTAATTTATTTATTTATAAAATGTATTTGACCATGGAAACCTTTCTGGTTTCCAGGAATATATATTAACATCACCCAGGAAAAAATATTCAATAACCACTAATTTTGGAAATGCTTCTCTAAAGAAACTATGAGATTAATTCCATTTGATATGCTTTTTGGTATTATCAGAAAGCCAAAAACAGATAAAATATTATTTTCCTAACCCTTTGGAAGATTTAGTAGGTTCAGGACAGGGAATACTATATGGTTCTTTTCTATAGCAACAGTTCCACACAGATAAGCCTTTAGTCTCCACTGCTTGCTGCTCATCCATCTTGGTCCCTTTCACAAACATAAAATTTGTTTTGGAAAGACAAAGCTAAAGGTATTATGGTTCTGAGCATCCTGGAATTATGCCATCCTATTCAGGGTGAACTTTTCAGAACAGAAAGAATGACTGTACTGCATATCAAACAACTCATGGGAGAAAACATCTCTCTTCCTATACACATGGCTATGACTAAAGAAAGCTTGCTCCTTATAAAGAATTCTCAGTGGTGGAGCTGCAGGACTGATTGATGAGTGCCGCCTACCAGAGTAGGGAAAATGCAAAGAGAAGCTGTACACAAAACAGGAAGAGCACAGAGTGCCAATCTGCAATTCCCCGTGGTCCCCTGCTGGGGTCTGGAGGCTGTAGGAAAAGGACAAGACAAGGGGAAGAATGCAGAGAGAGGTGGGAGAGGATTGTAGCCAGTGAAAGCCAGGATGAGGTTGGTGTGGTTGTTCCACTATTGGACTGAGCTCTGTCAGGCAGACGCTGAACAACACAATATAGATTTAGAGCTTGTTAAGATCAGGTGCACAGGTATGTCCCTTCCCAGTAATCAACAGAAGGCTTTATGAAAGTATAATCTGGGGCACCAATTTCTTTCTGGGAAAAGTGCCTTCTTACGCTTTTCTTAAAGAAGTGGTATTTTGGTTTAGATTGTTGAGAAACCAATCAAAAAACAGAGAGGTTAAACTTGAGGGGGCCAATGCAGTGATGAAGGGCAGGATTGAGAAAGCCGTGCTTCCTTCCTATCATATACAGAAGTGTCTAGGAAATATTTGACAACATAATACGATGAAGTTTGGGTTCTTTTTTTCCCCAGAGGCAAAAGACATGGCTGTAACAGGATATCAATATAAATTTTAAACTGTAATACAGGGTATTCTATCTCAGATTTTAGAGTTAACCTATCCGTGCAGTATAAAGCCACTATTTGATGAAGGTGTATTATCCCCAAATATAATCCTAATAGAAAACAGGAGAAAGGAGTCTCTATTAAATTGCTGCTTTGTATTTACCCAGAACCTTAACTTTGGTTATTTTGCCTCTCCATCATTCTCATCTAAAAAAGTCATTTTCTTTTAACCCTACATAAAATTTTCAGGCCCTAAAAAATTATTTTTCCCCTTTGGCCAGTGACCAGAAGCCCCCAAATTTCTCTAATTTTAAGGTTCTACTTTAATTATGTTCAAAATAGCTTGAGTTTGAAAGGTATTGCTGATTGGGCTCTATGAAGTGCAAGAGATGTTAAACTTTACAGAGCATTCATCAACAACTCAAGTCACCAGTGTCCATGATGGACAGAATCAGGTTGATTTCACTTCCCAGGGTAGGAGAATACCCTAACAATTCTGATTATCCTCCGGCTATTACTCCTGGTGCCTTAAAAGCCATTCCTCAAATGTCATTTGCTGTCACCCTCATTTTCTGCCAGCAAGGTAACTTCTGAATTGTCCCACTAGTGTAATATATAGATAGATAGATAGATCACGATGTATAATATATATATATATATATATATATATATATATATATATATATAGTATATATCCCGATGAAAAACATGAGTGCCCAAATTTACACAACATCACTTTTTATAATAGCTTTACTGAGATATAATTCACATACCATTAAATTCACTCTTCTATAGGGTACAATTCAGTGGTTTTTAGTGTATTCAGAATTGTGCAACCATCACCACTATCTAATTTTAGAACATTTTCACTGTCCCAAAAAGGAACCTCATACCCACTGACAGTCACTCCCTGTTCCTCTCTCTCTCCATCCCATATATTGGAAAGTTCTTATAAATGGAATCCTACAACATGGGATCTTTTTGATCAGTTTCTTTCATTTAGCATAATGTTTTCAAGGTTCATCCAAATTGTGGTATATATAAGTACTTCATTCCCTTTTATTTGCACATTTTTATTCCATTGTATGCATATAACACTGTTTATTTATCTATTCATCAGTTTTTGAACATTTGGATTGTTTCTACTTTTTGGCTATTTGAAAACTACTGCTATAAATATTTATGTACAAAGTTTTGTATAGACATATATTTTCAGTTCTCTTGGGTATATACCTAGAAGTGGAATTGCTGGATTATATGGTAAATCTAAATTTAATTTTTTGATGAACTGCCAAACTATTTTTCAAAGAGGCTACACCATTTTACAATCCCACCGGTAATGTATGAAGGTTTAAATTTCCCCACATCTTTGTCAACACTTGTTATTGTCTGTCTTTTTTATTTTAGTCATCTTAGTAGGTGTGAAGAACTGTTTCATTGTGTTTTTGATTTGAAAATCAAATCCCTAATGACTAATGAGGTTGAGCATCTTTTCATGTGTTTATTAGTCATTTGTATGTCTTCATTTAAGAAACGTCTATTCAGGTCCTCTGCTCATTTTTTACTTGGGTTGTTTTTTTGTTACTGAGTTGTAAGTTAATTATATATTCTAGCTAGAAGTCTCTCATCAGATACACGATTTGAAAACATTTTCTATATTTTTGTGGATTGCCTTTTCATCTTCTTGATGATGCCCTTTGAAGCATGTAAGCTTTTCATTTTCATGAAGTCTATTTATTTTTTTCTTTTGTCACTTGTGCTTTTGTCATATCCAAGAACCCATTGCCAAATTCAGTGTCATGAGGATTTATTCTTGTGTTTTCTTTAAGAGTTTTATGGTGTTAGCTCTTTCATTTATGTTACTGGAAATGTAGGTTAAATTTTATTTCCATTGTTAGCTCATTCATTTTGAATGTTTTATTATTAATCTAATCTCTATTCTTTTGAATGTGGATATCCAGTTATCCCAGAACCATTTGTTGAAGAACCTCATTTCCCCTCAATTGGATTGTCTTGACACCCTTTTCAAAACTCAGGTGACCATGTAAGAGTTTATTTCTGGGCTCTCTATTCTAGTCCATTGATCTATATTTCTACCCTTATGCCAGTACTGCACTATCTTAATTACCGTAGGTTTATAGTAAATTTTGAAATCAAGAAGTGTGAATTCTCCAACTTTGTTCTTCATATTCAAAAGTTTTGAAGGTTTTTTTTTTTTTTAACTTTCCTCAGTCCTTTGCATTTCCATGTGAATTTTAGAATCAGCTAGTCAATTTCTACAGATAAAGGCAGCTGAGATTTTGATACAGATTGCACTGAATCTGCTGATCAATTTGGGGAGTATTGCCATCTTAACAATATTAAGTCTTCTGATGAATGAACATGAGTTGTCTTCCCATTTATTTAGGTCTTATTTAATTTGTTTCAATGATGTTTTGTAGTTTTCAGTATACAAGTCTTTCATCTCTTTTTAAAAATTTATTCCTCAGTATTTTCTTCTTCTTGGTGCTATTGTATAAAGAATTGCCTCAATTTCATTTCCAAATTGGTCATTGATAATATATAGAAATACACTGTATTCCCTTATATCAGGCAACTTTGCTGAGCTTGTTGATTAGTTCTAGTAGTTTGTGTACATGTGTTTGTGTGTGTGTATTCCTTAGAATTTTCTATATAGTCAATCATATAACTTGCAAAGAGATCATTTTCTTTCTTTCTTTTCAATCTGGATGCATCTTTTTTTTTTCTTGCCTAATTATCCTGACTAGAACTTGCAGTATAATATTGAGTAGAAATGACAAAAGCAGACATCCTTGTCTTGTTCTTGATTTTAGGGGGACAGCATGCAGACTTTCACCACTAAGCATGATTTTTTTTTTTTTTTTTTTTTTTTGGCTGTACGCGGGCCTCTCACTGTTGTGCCCTCTCCCGTTGCGGAGCACAGGCTCCGGACGCGCAGGCTCAGCGGCGGTGGCTCACGGGCCCAGCCGCTCTGCGGCATGTGGAATCTTCCCAGACCGGAGCAGGAACCCGTGTCCCCTGCATCGGCAGGCACTCTCAACCACTGTGCCACCAGGGAAGCCACTAAGTATGATTTTTAACTGTGCAATTTTGGTATATGGCTGGCCTTTATCTAACATCAAATGATTTTTTTTTTACATCTTTATTGGAGTATAATTGCTTTACAATGGTGTGTTAGTTTCACCTTTATAACAAAGTGAATCAGTTATACATATACATATGTTCCCATAGCTCTTCCCTCTTGCGTCTCCCTGCCTCCCACCTTCCCTATCCCACCCCTCCAGGCGGTCACAAAGCGCGGAGCTGATCTCCCTGTGCTATGTGGCTGCTTCCCACTAGCTATCTACCTTACGTTTGGTAGTGTATATATGTCCATGCCTCTCTCTCACTTTGTCACAGGTCACCCTTCTCCCTCCCCATATCCTCAAGTCTGTTCTCCAGTAGGTCTCTGTCTTTATTCCTGTTTTACCCCTAGGTTCTTCATGACATTTTTTTTTCTTAAATTCCATATATATGTGTTAGCATACGGTATTTGTCCTTCTCTTTCTGACTTACTTCACTCCGTATGACAGACTCTAGATCTATCCACCTCATTACAAATAGCTCAATTTCGTTTCTTTTTATGGCTGAGTAATATTCCATTGTATATATGTGCCACATCTTCTTTATCCATTCATCCGACGACGGGCACTTAGGTTGTTTCCATCTCCGGGCTATTGTAAATAGAGCTGCAATGAACATTTTGGTACATGACTCTTTCTGAATTCTGGTTTCCTCAGGGTATATACCTAGTAGTGGGATTGCTGGGTCATATGGTAGTTCTATTTGTAGTTTTTTAAGGAACCTCCATACTGTTCTCCATAGTGGCTGAACCAATTCACATTCCCACCAGCAGTGCAAGAGTGTTCCCTTTTCTCCACACCCTCTCCAGCATTTATTGTTTCTAGATTTTTTGATGATGGCCATTCTGACTGGTGTGAGATGATATCTCATTGTAGTTTTGATTTGCATTTCTCTAATGATTAATGATGTTGAGCATTCTTTCATGTGTTTGTTGGCAGTCTGTATATCTTCTTTGGAGAAATGTCTATTTAGGTCTTCTGCCCATTTTTGGATTGGGTTGTTTATTTTTTTGTTATTGAGCTGCATGAGCTGCCTGTAAATTTTAGAGATTAATCCTTTGTCAGTTGATTCATTTGCAAATATTTTCTCCCATTCTGAGGGCTGTCTTTTGGTCTTGTTTATGGTTTCCTTTGCTGTGCAAAAGCTTTGAAGTTTCATTAGGTCCCATTTGTTTATTTTTGTTTTTATCTCCATTACTCTAGGAGATGGGTCAAGAAGGATCTTGCTGTGATTTATGTCATAGAGTGTTCTGCCTATGTTTTCCTCTAAGAGTTTGATAGTTTCTGGCCTTACATTTAGGTCTTTAATCCATTTTGAGCTTATTTTTGTGTATGGTGTTAGGGAGTGATCTAATCTCATACTTTTACATGTACCTATCCAATTTTCCCAGCACCACTTATTGAAGAGGCTGTCCTTTCTCCACTGTATATTCCTGCCACCTTTATCAAAGATAAGGTGACCATATGTGCATGGGTTTATCTCTGGGCTTTCTATCCTATTCCATTGATCTATCTTTCTGTTTTTGTGCCAGTACCATACTGTCTTGATTACTGTAGCTTTGTAGTATAGTCTGAAGTCAGGCAGCCTGATTCCTCCAGCTCCATTTTTTGTTCTCAAGATTGCTTTGGCTATTCGGGGTCTTTTGTGTTTCCATACAAATTGTGAAATTTTTTGTTCTAGTTCTGTGAAAAATGCCAGTGGTAGTTTGATAGGGATTGCATTGAATCTATAGATTGCTTTGGGAAGTAGAGTCATTTTCACAATGTTGATTCTTCCAATCCAAGAACATGGTATATCTCTCCATCTGTTTGTATCATCTTTAATTTCTTTCATCAGTGTCTTATAATTTTCTGCATACAGGTCTTTTGTCTCCTTAGGTAGGTTTATTCCTAGATATTTTATTCTTTTTGTTGCAATGGTAAATGGGAGTGTTTTCTTGATTTCACTTTCAGATTTTTCATCATTAGTATATAGGAATGCCAGAGATTTCTGTGCATTAATTTTGTATCCTGCTACTTTACCAAATTCATTGATTAGCTCTAGTAGTTTTCTGGTAGCATCTTTAGGATTCTCTATGTATAGTATCATGTCATCTGCAAACAGTGACAGCTTTACTTCTTCTTTTCCGATTTGGATTCCTTTTATTTCCTTTTCTTCTCTGATTGCTGTGGCTAAAACTTCCAAAACTATGTTGAATAAGAGTGGTGAGAGTGGGCAACCTTGTCTTGTTCCTGACCTTAGTGGAAATGCTTTCAGTTTTTCGCCATTGAGGATGATGTTGGCTGTGGGCTTGTCATATACGGCCTTTATTATATTGAGGAAAGTTCCCTCTACACCTACTTTCTGCAGGGTTTTTATCATAAATGGGTGTTGAATTTTGTCAAAAGCTTTCTCTGCATCTATTGAGATGATCATATGGTTTTTCTCCTTCAATTTGTTAATATGGTTAATCACATTGATAGATTTGCGTATATTGAAGAATCCTTGCATTCCTGGAATAAACCCCACTTGATCATGGTGTATGATCCTTTTAATGTGCTGTTGGATTCTGTTTGCTAGTATTTTGTTGAGGATTTTTGCATCTATGTTCATCAGTGATATTGGCCTGTAGTTTTCTTTCTTTGTGACATCCTTGTCTGGTTTTGGTATCAAGGTGATGGTGGCCTCGTAGAATGAGTTTGGGAGTGTTCCTCCCTCTGCTATATTTTGGAAGAGTTTGAGAAGAATAGGTGTTAGCTCTTCTCTAAATGTTTGATAGAATTCGCCTGTGAAGCCATCTGGTCCTGGGCTTTTGTTTGTTGGAAGATTTTTAATCACAGTTTCAATTTCAGTGTTTGTGATTGGTCTGTTCATATTTTCTATTTCTTCCTGATTCAGTCTTGGCAGTTTGTGCATTTCTAAGAATTTGTCCATTTCTTCCAGATTGTCCATTTTATTGGCATAGAGTTGCTTGTAGTAATCCCTCATGATTTTTTGTATTTCTGCAGTGTCAGTTGTTACTTCTCCTTTTTCATTTCTGATTCTATTGATTTGAGTCTTCTCCCTTATTTTCTTGATGAGTCTGGCTAATGGTTTATCAATTTTGTTAATCTTCTCAAAGAACCAGCTTTTAGTTTTATTGATCTTTGCTATTGTTTCCTTCATTTCTTTTTCATTTATTTCTGATCTGATTTTTATGATTTCTTTCCTTCTGCTAACTCTGGGGTTTTTTTGTTCTTCTTTCTCTAATTGCTTGAGGTGCAAGGTTAGGTTGTTTATTCGAGATGTTTCCTGCTTCTTAAGGTGGGCTTGTATTGCTATAAACTTCCCTCTTAGAACTGCTTTTGCTGCATCCCATAGGTTTTGGGTCGTTGTATCTCCATTGTCATTTGTTTCTAGGTATTTTTTAATTTCCTCTTTGATTTCTTCAGTGATCACTTCGTTACTAAGTAGTGTATTGTTTAGCCTCCATGTGTTTGTATTTTTTACTGCTCTTTTCCTATAATTGATATCTAATCTCATGGCGTTGTGGTCGGAAAAGATACTTGATATAATTTCAATTTTCTTAAATTTACCAAGGCTTGATTTGTGACCCAAGATATGATCTATCCTGGAGAATGTTCCATGAGCACTTGAGAAAAATGTGTATTCTGTTGTTTTTGGATGGAGTGTCCTATAAATATCAATTAAGTCCATCCTGTTTAATGTATCATTTAAAGCTTGTGTTTCCTTATTTATTTTCATTTTGGATGATCTGTCCATTGGTGAAAGTGGGGTGTTGAAGTCCCCTACTATGAATGTGTTACTGTCGATTTCCCCTTTTATGGCTGCTAGTTTTTGCCTTATGTATTGAGGTGCTCCTATGTTGGGTGCATAAATATTTACAATTGTTATATCTTCTTCTTGGATCGATCCCTTAATCATTATGTAGTGTCCTTCTTTGTCTCTTCTGATAGTCCTTATTTTAAAGTCTATTTTGTCTGATATGAGAATTGCTACTCCAGCTTTCTTTTGGTTTCCATTTGCATGGAATATCTTTTTCCATCCCCTTACTTTCAGTCTGTATGTGTCTCTAGGTCTGAAGTGGGTCTCTTGTAGACAGCATATATATGGGTCTTGTTTTTGTATCCATTCAGCCAATCTGTGTCTTTTGGTGGGAGCATTTAGTCCATTTACATTTAAGGTAATTATCGATATGTATGTTCCTATTCCCATTTTCTAAATTGTTTTGGGTTCGTTATTATAGGACTTTTCCTTCTCTTGTGTTTTTGTCTAGAGAAGTTCCTTTAGCATTTGTTGTAAAGCTGGTTTGGTGGTGCTGAACTCTCTCAGCTTTTGCTTGTCTGTAAAGGTTTTAATTTCTCCATCAAATCTGAATGAGATCCTTGCTGGGTAGAGTAATCTTGGTTGCAGGTTTTTCTCCTTCATCACTTTCAGTATGTCCTGCCACTCCCTTCTGGCTTGTAGAGTTTCTGCTGAGAGATCAGCTGTTAACCTTATGGGGATTCCCTTGTGTGTTATTTGTTGTTTTTCCCTTGCTGCTTTTAATATGCTTTCTTTGTATTTAGTTTTTGACAGTTTGATTAATATGTGTCTTGGCGTATTTCTCCTTGAATTTATCCTGTATGGGACTCTCTGTGCTTCCTGGACTTGATTAACGATTTCCTTTCCCATATTAGGGAAGTTTTCAACTATAATCTCTTCAAATATTTTCTCAGTCCCTTTCTTTTTCTCTTCTTCTTCTGGAACCCCTATAATTCGAATGTTGGTGCGTTTAATGTTGTCCCAGAGGTCTCTGAGACTGTCCTCAGTTCTTTTCATTCTTTTTTCTTTATTCTGCTCTGCAGTAGTTATTTCCACTATTTTATCTTCCAGGTCACTTATCCGTTCTTCTGCCTCATTTATTCTGCTATTGATCCCATCTAGAGTATTTTTCATTTCATTTATTGTGTTGTTCATCATTGTCTGTTTCATCTTTATTTCTTCTAGGTCCTTGTTAACTGCTTCTTGCATTTTGTCCATTCTATTTCCAAGATTTTGGATCATCTTTACTATCATTATTCTGAACTCTTTTTCAGGTAGACTGCCTATTTCCTCTTCATTTGTTAGGTCTGGTGGGTTTTTATCCTGCTCCTTCATCTGCTGTGTGTTTTTCTGTCTTCTCATTTTGCTTATCTTACTGTGATTGGGTTCACCTTTTTGCAGGCTGCAAGTTCGTAGCTCCCGTTGTTTTTGATGTCTGTCTCCAGTGGCTAAGGTTGGTTCAGTGCGTTGTGTAGGCTTCCTGGTGGAGGGGACTAGTGGCTGTGTTGTGGTGTATGAGGCTAGATCTTGTCTCTCTAGTGGGCAGGTCCACGTCTGGTGGTGTGTTTTGGGGTGTCTGTGGACTTATTATGATTTTAGGCAGCCTCTCTGCTAGTGGGTGGGGTTGTGTTCCTGTTTTGCTATATGGTTGGCATAGGTTGTCCAGCACTGTAGCTTGCTGGTCGTTGAGCGAAGCTGGGTGCTGGTGTTGAGATGGAGATCTCTGGGAGATTTTCGCCGTTTGATATTATGTGGGGCTGGGAGGTCTCTTCTTGACGAGTGTTCTGAAGTTGGCTCTCCCACCTCAGAGGCAGAGTCCTGACTCCTGGCTGGAGCAGCAAGAGCCTTTCATCCACTCGGCTCAGAATAAAAGGGAGAGAAAGTAGAGAGAATTAGTATAAGTAGGAGGAAATAGGAAAGAAAGAAAGAAAGAAAGAAAGAGAGGAGGGAAGGAAGGAAGGAGGGAAGGAAGAAAGAAAGAAAGAAGAAAAGAAAGGAAGAAGGCAAGAAGGAAAGAAAGGAGGGAGGGAGGGAGGAGGGAAGGAAGGAAGGAATGAGGGAAGGAAGGAAAAAATACAGAAAGAAAGAAGATACAGTAAAATAAAATAAAGTATAATAAAGTTATTGAATTAAAAAAATAATTATTTAGAGGAAAAAAAAAAGGGAAGGATAGAACCTTAGGACAAATGGTGGAAGCAAAGTTATAGAGACAAAATCTTACATAGAAGCATACACATATACCCTCACAAAAAGAGGTAAAGTGGAAAAAATCATAAAACTTGCTCTCCAAGTCCACCTCCTCAATTTGGGACGATTCGTTGTCTCAAAAAGGGAAGGAAGGAAGGAAAGATAGAAAGAAGGTAAAGTATAACAGAGTTCTTTAAATTAAAATTAATTATTAAGAAAAAAATTAAAAAAAAAAATGGTCGGATAGAACGCTGGGACAAATGGTGGAAGCAAACCTATACAGACAAGATCTCACACAGAAGCATACACATACACATTCACAAAAAGAGGAAAAGGGGAAAAAATCATAGATCTTGCTCTAGAAGTCCGCCTCCTCAATTTGGGATGATTCGCTGTCTATTCATGTATTCCACAGAGGCAGGGTACATCAAATTGATTGTGTAGCTTTAATCCGCTGTTTCTGAGGCTGCTGGGAGAGATTTCCCTTTTTCTTCTTTGTTCTCACAGCTCACAGGGGCTCAGCTTTCGACTTGGCCCTGCCTCTGCGTGTAGGTCGCTGGAGGGCGTCTGCTTTTTGCTCAGACAGGACGGCGTTAAAGGAGCCGCTGACTCGGGGGCTCTGGCGCTCTCAGGCCGGGGGCAGGGAGGGGCACGGAGTGCGGAGCGGTCCTGCGGCGGCAGAAGTCGGCGTGACGTTGCCCCAGCCTGAGGCCCGCCGTGTGTTCTCCCTGAGAAATTGTCCCTGGATCCCGGGAACCTGGCAGTGGCGGGCTGCACAGGCTCCCCGGAAGAGGGGTGGGGGCAGTGACCTGTGCT
>NW_006794332.1:1957043-1961578 GCF_000442215.2 Lipotes vexillifer | reverse complement strand
GTCTCTGGTTTCCGAGCTTTTAGCCGCGGCTCGCGCCCGTTTCTGGAGTTCCTTTAGGCAGCGCTCTTAAAACCCCTCTCCTCGCGCACCAGGAAACACAGAGGCAAGAAAAAGTCTCTTGCCTCCTCAGCAGGTGCAGCCTTTTCCCCGGACTCCCTCCCGGCTAGCCGTGGCGCACTAACCCCTTCGGGCTATGTTCAAGCCGCCAACCCCAGTCCTCTCCTATTCCTCTATTCTTTGACTACTACATTCTTTTATGTTAAATAGATATTTTCTAGTATACCATTTTAATTTCCTTTTTGCTCTTTTACTGTATTTTTAAATTTGTGTTTTTAGGGTTTGCCCTAGGGATTGCAATTAACATCTTAACTGAAAACAATCTAGTTTGGATTAATACCAATTTATATTCAGTTATATATAAAACTTAGCACCAATATAGCTTCATTCCTCCTCTCCTCCTTTGTGTTGTTATTGTCATACAAATTAAACTTCATAATTATAAATCCATCAACACAGTTGTAAAATTATTGCTTTATGCAGCTGTCTTTTAAATTAGACTGAAGAAGAAAATAGTTACAAGCAAAAAATACATTTAAACTGTCTATTATTTTTATAAATTTGGTTATCTTTACTGGTGCTCTTTATTTCTTCATGTGGATTTGAGTTACTGTCTAGTGTCTTTTCATTTCATCCCAAAGGTTACCCTTTACTGTTTATTGTAGGACAGGTCTCCCAATGATGAATTCTCTCAGTTTATCTGAGAATGTCTTAATTTATCCTTTGTTTTTGAAGGATAGTTTTGCTGGATATAAAATTTTTGGTTGATAGTCTTTCTTACAGCATTTTGAATATCTCATTCCATTGCCTTCTAGACACTAGCTTTTGATGAGAAGAAGCTGCTAATCTTCTTGAGGAGCCCTTGAACTTGATGAGTCACTTATCTCTTGCTATTTTCAAGATTCTCTTTTTGTCTTTGTCTTTGGACAGTGTGACTGGTGTGTCAAGGTGTGGATCTCTTTGACTTTGTACTACTTGCTTTTATTGAGCTTCTTGGACCTGCTGATAAATTTTTTTTTCATCAAAATTGGGAAGTTTCTAGCCATTATTTCTTCATGCCCCTTTCTCTTTCTTCTCTCTTCTTGGACTCTCATTGTATATATGTTGGTACACTTGATAGCATTCCACAGGTCTCTGACATTCTGTTTGTTTTCCTTCATTATTTTCTCCTCTGTTTCTCAAATTTATTAATCTCAATTGACTTATATTCAAGTTTGCTTATTCTTTCTTCTGTAAAGCCTTCCCTCAATGATATTTTCATTTCAGTTATTATACTGCTTAACTCCAAAATTGCTATTTTTTTTAATAGTTTCTATCTCTTTATTGACATTCTATATTTGGTTATATATTATTTTCATATTTTCCTTTACTTCTTTAGACATGGTTTCCTTTAGTTATTTTAAATATATCTGCAATGGGTAGTTTAAAAATCTTGTCTATTAAGTCCAACATCCAGGGACAGTTTCTATTGACTGCTTTTTTTTTCTGTGTATGAGTCATGTGTTTCTCTTTATCTGCATGTCTCTTTAAGTTTTTGTTGAACTCTACATATTTTCAATAATATAATGTAGCACTCCGGAAGTCAGATTACTCCTTAGGGTTTGTTGTGATGCTGTTTGTTGATGCTGCTTATTTAGTGTTTTTCCGGGACTAATTATGTAACTGTATATTCTCTGTCAGAGCAACGGATATCTATGCTCAGTCACCTGAGTGGTCAGCTAATGACAGATATTTCCTTAAATGCTTTGAACCTTAGCCATTGCCAAGGGGCTATGGGTGTGTATTGGAGCATGCCTTTATTGTTTTAGCAGGCAATTTACAACTCTGCCTTACCCTTAATATCTTGCTTGCACATAGCCTCAGGGTCAGCCAGAGGTGAGAGATTAGGTCCTTCCCCAGGTCTTTCCTGAGTATATACACAGCCCTGTACATATGCATGGCCTTCTAGATTACCAGGAATATGTTGGAGCATTTCAAACGTTCCTATGGACATTTTGTTCTCCAGTTTTTCCTATAAAGTTTTTGGTCATCCTCTATTTAGCCCTAACTAGCATCACTGCTTCTGGCAGCTGTGATATTAAACAATTGCTGCTGATTGTTTCAACAAATGCCCTGGGGATGTGATATTTATTATAATAAATATAATAACAAATTTTGATGGGAGGAATTAATTTAGTGCAAGGAGTCTGAGAAGGAGATGACATAAGAGCTGGGGATGATTTATGGGCTGTAATTTGCCACACAGAATAGGAGAGTGGGCATTGAAGCAAAGAAGGCATCCCTAGAGCCCACAAAGTATTGAGACCTGGTAGTGCAGGGTGACTAATGCCCAGGAAGAAGTTATGCCTGGAAAGGGAGCATGACATAAGATAGTGAGGGACTTTAGCTAAGGAAGGCATGGGCTACGGAAGACTAAGAAATTGAACCTTTAGTTCTTTAGATAATGTAAAGTCATAGAAACTTCTTAAGAAGAGAAATTATTCAATCATTAATTTATTCAACAAATATTTATTGAGTGTCTGTTATATGATAGGCACTGTTCTATGCATTGGGGATGCAGCAGTGAACAAGACAGTAAGTCCTAACCTCATAGAGCTTACATTCTTGGGGGGAAGAAATGCAATGAGAAAAAAACATTAAATATGTAATATAGATTTAGGTTGGGATACATACTTTAGAGAGAGCTTTGGAGCCTGGAGTTTAGGAGATGGCTGTGTAGGGATAGTCAAGGGAAGCCACCTCTGAGGAGGGCACAGTCACTGAAATAAGTCACTGAAATAAGAGCAAACCATCGAAAGTCTTGAGGAGCAGCAAACACAGAGAGGAGCAATGGCAAGTTTGAATACCTTGAGACGAGAACGGAATTAAGTTTTTCAAAGAAACACAAGAAAGCTTGGGAGTAAAGTAAGGGACAGAGTGATAAGAGATGAGGTCTAATAAAGAAGCATGGGTCAGATAATGCTTGTGGATTAGGGTAAAGAGTTTTAGTTTTACTGTAAGTAAGGGTAAGGGAAGCCATTGGAGGAACTTAAGCAAGGAAGTGACATCATCTGATTTACATTTTCAAAGATCACTGGTTACCTGTATGAAAATGGACACTAGAGGGACAAGAGTAGAATAAAGGGGACTAATTTATTGGAGAGATTATGGTGGCCTGGATGAAGTGGTGTCTGGTTAGCTGGTGAAATATACTTGTATTTAAGTTACATTTTAAAGAGATTATTAGGAGAAAGAAAGGAATCAAAGCTGATTCCTAGTTTGTGAGCTTAAGCAACTGAGTGAACTGTGGTGCTGACAACAGAGAAAGGGAAGAAGGGCAGAGGGAAAAATCAGGGGTTTGGTCTGGGACATACTAAATTTGAGATGTCTACTAGCTGTACTAGTACAGATGCCAAGTAGGCATTTGGATATTTGAGTCTCGTGCTTAGGAGAGAAGTCAGAACTGGGTGTAAAAATTTGCGAGTCACCAGCTGAGAGATGGCATTTGATGAGACACCTAGGGAATGTTCACTATAGTGAACAAATTTGTCATTTATGAATAAAATATCAGGATTAAGTTATGTTTTAAGCATCATTTTTATGTAGCCTGGATGTAGATTTTTATTTCTCCCTTTATATACCCCAATCTCACCATCAGTATTTGCTGCTGCTTCCTTATAATCCAATTAGCTCATATTGTCACTATGAATAATAATAGCCATTAAGCCCTCCTCAATGCAAGCGGTAGACAGGACTGCTTAAGAAATGTCCTCTTTCCATTCTTATGTAGAAAGTTCACATGGGAAGTTCTACATTATGCCTTTCTGCTGTAGTTCATTATTCTTAACAAAGAATGTGTCAGTTGCACATAATGGAACTGTATTTTGTGTGTTACAGGTCACTTTGGTTTGGAAAATTGTTAAGCAACCACTTTTTTTGTCTCTTCTTCCCATCTGGACTTTGAATATTAAATTTTTTGGAACATACTCAGCATTTGCATTAGCAAATAATGTACTTTGCCTTCCTACTCATTGAACTATGGAAATTAGTCTGCACTATTATTTGATAACCTGTTTCAAAATACTGTTTCAGTTGGCAGTGCGGGGATAATTTCTCCATGTGGTTGAGGCTGTTTAGTGAATTAAGAAACAAAAGGAACCAGCCTTGATTCTGAATTCCTTTACAAAAGTCCTCAAAGCCCTCTTACAGAAGGGAATTTTATTCTGACACCATTAGACATCTAGGATTTCACAAAGGGATTGCACGACCTCAGAATAAAACTAACAATACCCCTTCCACATTTGTGTCCCTAGGGCAATGTGTCCTTTGGGTTGGCTGGTGCACAAGACAAGGTAAAAATAGCCTGTAGGGAACAAAATAGAAATGAGAGACAGAGGGCTTGGGAGAAGCCACTTGGGTTTCCTAAAGTCAAATACACAAAAAACACTTGGAGTTAGTATGTATGTTCAAAAGTAAATACAGCCATTTTGTATAGAAGA
>NW_006794332.1:1949299-1957033 GCF_000442215.2 Lipotes vexillifer | reverse complement strand
AGAAGATAGAGAGGGAAAGAGAAATAGAACCCCATGAGGAAAAAATGTATATATTCTTAAAACTTGTATTATCTAACTTATTAAGAAATAAATGACAATGAATAAAAATGACACTTCTTTTAGACACTGGAAGGTTATTCTCTGGTAATGTGTGAAAAATAGCAACATGGAGGGACTATTGGTGCCTTTAAGCTTGAAATTATGTTGCAAGCCTTTCTGTGAAGTTGGGGGCTGTGCAGTCTCAGCACCGCAGTGGTGACTCCCTGCTTTCATTAGAGCCCTGCTGCTTCCTTTTCTCCTGTCCTGAGGGAAGAATGGGAGAAATAGGGAGAATCTAGGCATATGTGGCAGCATCTAAGTCTGGGGCCCACCATGCCTGACTCTCCATTTGCTTTCACGTGTGATGCTTACTTGCAGCCCAAGTGGGAATAGACCAAGAAGGCAAAGCATAAACCTATTTTTAATGAATGCAGAAATAAATGACTCCTTTGGTGTCCCCCAAAGATATTAAGAACAAAAAAAGGACAAGGAGAAGGAAGGCATTAAAAGAAAATAAATGGCTCTGATAAAAGTAGAGAAGATGAAAAATGAGAAACGGCTATTATTTAGGGAACTAAATGATAACTGTGTCAGGCTCTGCTTTCTCTTAATAAAGAAACAAAGCCCTACTTTCCCTCCATTGTCAAAGGTAGATTTTGTTTTCTTTCAAATATTGATTGGTGGCTGGGAGCAGTGATGAAGTGGTCAGCAACCATTTTATCATTTACCCAAAAGTGGTTTCTACAAATTCACTCTGTTTTTATAGCATGCCTACTATATTCAGGTAGGAAATATTTTTTTTTGCATTTGTGTGTGAATTTCAGAACAAAAGTCACTGGAAACTAAACCTTTAAGGAATGTTGGATTTATCAACTAAATTCTTTGTAACAAGCAAACTAAAGCCTCGCTTCATGCACCAATAGTTTGTCTTTTGGTATTGAAGCTCCTCCTAGACATGGAGGAACTCTCGGGGAATCTATTATGCATAATAAGAACGGCCATGTTTTTCCAGGAATTTCTAAGAAAATTCTATTTTTACAAAAAGTCCACAAATAAATCAGAACTTAAGTGTGTATACAACAACATTCATGTTAAGATCTCAAGAGAGAATTGTATCAATTTAATTCCTTTTTTTAAGCAGTAACATAGTTACACTTACCTTTCTGATGAAGTAAATAGAATCAGTGTACAGGGAGCAGGGGTTTGTATTGTCAAAGGAAAGCCTGCAATGAGTGACAGGTATGAACCAGGGATCAAAAAAGCCTCACTAAAAAGCACATAGATACCATTATATTCAGAGCATGAGAGGAATAAAAGGTTAAAGTTATTTAAAAGGACAAGATGTGTGTATTTTAAAGTTGCACAAAGATACCTCTTGGGGTATGACATTATTAAATATTAACATCACAAAATAAAATTACAGAAAACTCTAAATAATGAAAAATACCGTGCTCAAGCAGAAATGCCACTGGAGGGTAGATATACCAGCACCAAGCAACTGCAGAGTAATTCTCAATGTGCAAAAAGAAAGGACTAACTGAATCATTGTTTCCTTCTTGACATCTTGAAGTAATAAAAAATTGCAATACCAGACATCCCTCACATTTGCTTGAGGTTATAGGAGGAAAATATTTTTGCTCTGCAGGTGTTGTTTCCTTTAAGATCCATCTTGAAAAGTATAGAAATTTGGTTCAGACTGGAATTTATTAAAATCTGGAACTTCAAGCTCACTGAAAGGAAGGTTCTATACTAAATGTCAAAAAGATCCTTTCAAATTAATCCTTATAGTTGCCATCTTTATAGATGGAAATACGCCTCATTTACAATCACTTTCCTCAAATTAACTTCCTCGGTGAGCATAGTCTTTAAACAGATTCAACCAAAGCAGGCAAACAGAACCCAGCAGTGGGTCATCTAATAGCTTTCTCAAATCACCCCACCCTCTCTGCTTCTTGAGTTGGAGGGTAGAATATGTAGGCATGGCACAATGGGAGTCAGGTGGTGTTCCTTGTATAATTAAAAGGCTCCTAAACGTCAAGCGTTTGCCTTAAAACCTCATTAGAATACAGCAATAATTGAGAGAATCTATAGAAAACACACTGAGCTACTTGAAAAGGTAGTATAACATTATACAGTAATGTGACTAGTAGGATGAATCCCAGGTGGAAAAACAGTGGTCAAGCAAAGAGGAAAATCATTGAAAGAGTTCAAGAGATCTAAGATGGTTCCTTCAAACCGCTCTCACAGAAAGAGGTGTACAAGCCTCCCCCATCAGGTAACTTTGTGATTCTATCTAGACTTTGAGTTTGCTGAGGTCAGGAACTGTATTATCTCAGTACTTGGGTTCATGATGGCATATGGTATAAACTCTGACATGTGGTAAATGCTCCCTAAATGTTTGTTGAGAAATGGAAAGCATGAAGGGAGAGGAGACAGGAAAGAAGGAAGGAGAGAGAGGGAAAGGGAATGTAAAAAGGAGAAAAGAAAGAAGAATTGATGGCCAGGGAAGGAAAAAAATACTTTTAACAAGTCCTAGTAATTATTTTTTGCCTCCCTGGAATAGCCAGGTACATTATATACATGTCCTGGATCTTGTTTGAAAATTAAAGCTTGTATTAACTTGCTGCCATCCACAGCTTCTACGAGCAGCTGAAATTGCTGTCTAACTCTTGTGGAATGTAATTATCTTAGCACCTAGTAAAGCAGTAAAGTTTCAGGTATAAGGTATGCGTTGAGGTTGATGGTTTGAAGATACATTTCTAAGGAGGGTTCATTGCAAGTCAGCCAGCTGTTTCTGGCCTCAAGCAGTTGATAAGGTAAGTGGACCAGGATTTAAGTGTTCTGTGTGCTTAGTAATACTCGTGGCTTTTTGGAGTAGATACACGTCTCCACACTCATCAAACAACAGCCCCAACAGCTGGCAGATTTTTATCCAGATCTAGAAGCCCAGCCTTTGAAACACATCTGAAAGTGCCTTCTTCAAACAATCTGAGTGAACAGTGTGCTTTTATTCCTCTGTTCTCCAAGGTGTGAAACTTGCAGAGAAGCTAAAACAGAGTAGGCAGAGACAGGCATGATGTATCTCACTGCGTTTCCCAGTATGCATCATACGACGACTTTCATTCATTCATCTAGCACTTGGGCCAGGCTGGTGTACATGTTACAAGTTGTAAGGAAGTCACAGACCCCAGAGCATCAAATAAGAAGAAACAGACTTAGTGTAAGCAAATACTTATAAAGCGAAGTTTAGTTAGAGGCAAAGCAGATGCTCTGAAATCTCTATCCCTATCCCTAAGAATCTTCTGAAAATAGAACCCATCCAATAAGTGTGGATTGCTTTGGATAGTTTAGATAGAGTGACTTGAAGGCAAGGGATCAGGGATTATGGAAGTGAGTTTGAATCCGGCTCTACTACAGATTAACTTTGTTACCTTAAAAGAGTTCCTTGGCTCCCTGAGATTTAGTCACCTCATCTGTGAAATGATAGTAAAAATAGAAACGTAATCTTTTTTGTGTGTGTGTGTGGTACGCGGGCCTCTCACTGTTGTGGCCTCTCCCGTTGGGGAGCACAGGCTTCGGACGCGCAGGCTCAGTGGCCACGGCTCACGGGCCCAGCCGCTCCGCGGCATGTGGGATCTTCCCGGACCGGGGCACAAACCCGTGTCCCCTGAATCGGCAGGCGGACTCTCAACCACTGCGCCACCAGGGAGGCCAAGAAATGTAATCTTTTTAAAAAATTTCTTTTATTGAAATATAGTTGATTTACAATGTTGTGTTAGTTTCTGGTGTACAGCAAAGTGATTCAGTTATACATATATATACATTATTTATCATATTCATTTCCATTATGGTTTATCACAGGATATTGAATATAGTTCCCTGTGCTATACAGTGGGACCTTGTTGTTTATCCATTCTATATAGAATAGTTTGCATCTGCTAATCCTGAACTCCCAGCCCATCCCTCCCCACTTCCCCTTGACAACAAGTCTGTTCTCTATGTCTGTGAGTCTGTTTCTATTTTGTAGATAAGTTCATATATTAGATTACACATATAAGTGGTATCACATGGTATTTGTTTCTCTTTCTGACTTACTTCACTTAGTATGGTAATCTCTAGTTCCATCCATATTGCTGCAACTGGCATTATTTCATTATTTTTTATGGCTGAGTAGAATCCCATTGTATATATATATAACACATCTTGTTTATCCATTCATCTGTTGGTGGACATTTAGGTTGCTTTCATGTCTTGGCAATTGTGAGTAGTGCTGCAATGAACATTGAGGTGCATGTATCTTTTTGAATTATAGTTTTCTACAGATATATGCCCAGGAGTAGGATTGCAGGATCATATGGTACCTCTATTTTTAGTTTTTTCAGGAACCTCCATACTGTTCTCCGTAGTGGCTGTACCAATTTATTAATACATTCTCACCAACAGTGTAGGAGGGTTCCCTTTTCTCCACACCCTCTCCAGCATTTGTTATCTGTAGACTTTTTAATGATGGCCCATTCTGGTCAGTGTAAGGTGATACCTCATTTTAGTTTTGGTTTGCATTTCTCTAATAATTAGTGATGTTGAGCATCTTTTTATGTGCCTGTTGGCCACCTGTATGTCTTCTTTGGAGAAATGTCTATTAAGGTCTTCTGCCCTTTTTTCGATTGGGTTGTTTGTCTTTTTGTTGTTGAGTTATATGAGCTGTTTGTGTATTTTGGAAATTAAGCTTTTGTCAGTTGCATCATTTGCAAACATTTTCTCCCATTCCATAGGTTGTCTTTTCTTTTTTTTTTTTTATGGTTTCCTTTGCTGTACAAAAACTTGTAAGTTTGGTCAGGTCCAATTTGTTTATTTTTTTAAATAATTCCATTTGTTTACTTTTGTTTTTATTTCTATTCCCTTGGGAGACTGACCCAAGAAAATATTGGTATGATTTATGTCAGAGAATGTTTTGCCTATGTTCTCTTCTAGGAGTCTATGGTGTCATGTCTGATATATATTTAAGTCTTTAAGCTATTTTGAGTTCATTTTTGTGTGTGGTGTGAAGGTGTGTTCTGACTTCATTGATTTACATGTGGCTGTCCAATTTAGAAAGATAATCTTTAATTCACTCATTTAACCAATTATTTACTATGCACATATTTAGAAAGCATGTCACTGTGTAAACTCCACAAAAACAAGGACTTGGTTTTTTTGTTTTTTTGTTTTTTTTTTTTGCGGTATGTGGGCCTCTCACTGTTGTGGCCTCTCCCGTTGCGGAGCACAGGCTCCGGACACACAGGGCTCACAGGCCCAGCCGCTCCGCGGCATGTGGGATCTTCCCGGACCGGGGCACGAACCCGTGTCCCCTGCATCGGCAGGCAGACTCCCAACCACTGCGCCACCAGGGAAGCCCAAGGACTTGGTTTTGATCACCATGTTCCTCAGTTCCTGGAACAGTGTCTGACACATGGAGAGTCTTCAAAAAATATTGTTGAATGATATCATACAACAGATTAGGAAGAACAGGCTTCCTGGGTTTGAAATTTGGCTTCTCCACCGAGCTGCATGACATCAGGGCAAGTTGTTCCACCTCTCCATGCCACAGTTTTCTCATCTATGAAATGAGATGCTGGTAATAGGATCTATTTCATTGGGCTGGGTGAGGATTAAATAAGATACCATATATGGACTACATAGAACAGTGTCTGGCACTGTGCTCAAATTGCCAGGTGCTTTTAAAATGATAAAAAATATTGTTAATTATGAACTAGTTATTATTAATCCACTAATAATTTTTATTGCTGTTTTTATGATTATCCGGCTACTGGATTAGGCACTGAGGATATAAAAATGAATAAGTCATGGCCCCTATCCCCAATGAGTTTGCTTACTAGAGGATCCAACTAATAGGCAAAATTATCCATACAATACAGGTTATCAGTGCAACAACAGGTGACTATGGAAGTGAAAGCAGGTGCTTCACAACACAATTTGTAGAATCAGTGAGTACTCCCTAGAGAAGCTGATATGTGTGTCCTAAACTCAGTTTTTAAAACTAAAACTTTCCCTTCCTAATGGAAAAGAAGCCTGTGTGTGGTCATCAGAAATCATTGTCTGCCAGAGTTCCCAGGTGAATCACAGGACATGTGTACAAATATTGTTCCCTTTCTCTTTCTTGATTTCCCCTTCTGTGGTGCTTACTTTATAACATCAGATAGGATGTAGAAGACATGCTTGGTAAGATGGCTTCATGCCTCTGTAGAACGAGCTGTAACACAGTGGCTTTCGAACTGTGTTTCAGTGAGCCCTGGGGATCTACAGACATCTCTTGGGCATGACCCCCTCTAAATCACAGGAAAAGCAGACTAAGAAAGGATCTCCAGAACCTCCACTCTGCACTAACCATAAATATGGAAATTTGTGCATGATTTCTTTGGAAACGAGCACTCCACTGTGAAAGTTAACAATAATTTTTTAAAGTTTAAAATCCTTACAGAATCTGCCTTACAGATTCTTCTAAGAAACACCTTATCAGGGAGAACAAGGTTCCCTGGTCCCAGGAAAGGCAAATGTTTGGGAAAGGAGATTTTGAGAAGCTTCTAATTCTAAATGAGGAATTTTCTCCCTGGCATATTTCCCAGCCTAAAAAGATATTTCTTTCTAATGCAGTGTTGTAGGAAGCATGGTCCAGCTAATAAAACATCAAATTTAGTGAATGGTGAAATATTACTAATTCTCCTGAAGTATCGATGCATGATTTTTTACTTGGTTTCAGAGTGGATCACATATTCCAAAAAGTAAACGTTAAGTTTACATAAACAAACTGTAGTTACACGAACAAACTGTAGTTACTGTTTCATCTATATTAAGGAAAAAAAACATGGATTGATCCATTGAGTCCACTCCATTTATAATCGTATTGCATGTCCAGGCTATTTTTTATATCTTTGAAAGTTTGGAGAGCCATTAAGTGATAAAGAATACCAGGAGTTTCTATCATCTCTCTACACAAGCAAAATATGGTACCAAATCTGAAATACTCCCAAAGCCTGTCAAATGTAAATAGTCAAATGTAAGTAGTTATATCATAAAGCCTGTCAAATGTAAATAGTTATATCATAAACATAGAAATACATCCTATTAATAAAAATCTATTTAACAAAAATACTTCCATTACATTTTAATTTTATTTACTAATACTTAGGTTAGCACTATTATCTCCCAGGTTATTCTAATAATAGTGTGCAGTCATTAGTGTGCAGTCATTTGTTGAATTGATGAATAAATCCTTACCATAACCCAGCTCTTTTATTACTGACAAGGAAACAGGTTCAGGGAAATTTCACAATGTTCCAGGTCTAATAAGAGCTAGGATTGAAACACTGTTTGTTTTCCCAGATGCCTGTATTCTATCCAATGCGTCAGAGGAATTGGTACAATAAATATTGTATTACATACCTATTATGGGTTGAAATGTGTCCCCCAAAATTCCTGTGTTGAAGTCTTAACCTCCAGCCCCTCAGAATGTAACTTGATTTGAAAATATGTTCTTTACAGATATAATTGAGTTACACTGTGGTAACTGGAGTGGGCCCTGTTCCAATATGACTGGCGTCCTTTTATAAAAAGGGGAAGTTTATAGATAGACATGCACAGAGGGAGAATATTCTGTGACAATTAAAGCAGAGATGGAGGTGATGGTGCTACAAATCA
>NW_006794332.1:1920661-1949289 GCF_000442215.2 Lipotes vexillifer | reverse complement strand
GAATGCCGAAGGTCGCCAGCAAAGCACAAAAAGCTCATCAAAAAGCACGGAACAGATTTTCTCTCAACAGCCCTCAGAAGGGGTGTGCCAACACATCTTCATCTTGGACTTCTAAACTCCATAACTGTGAGACCATAAATTTCTATTTTGTTTAAGCCACCCAGCTTGTGGTACTTTGTTACGGCAGCCCCAGAAAAGAAATACACCATTACTTTCCGGGAGTCGGGTGTTGAATCAGTAGACTTTCTCCAATTCCTAAAGTTTCCCATTGTTGAAATGGAAAATCTAGAGTGTGGTCACTTTTTCGAGTGTGCCCCTACTCTCCCCTGGAACTTGGTGCTGTGTTATATACACTAACAGCTGAGCTCGAAATATAGTCAACTAATTCACAAACTAGCTTCCTTCCAGTCAGCACACTTTGAAAAAGATCTGCTGAAAATATAAGTTGAAGTTACCCTGGGCGCTAAATAAGGACAACGTGGGAAAAGAGAAGAAAAATTTCTCCCAAATGACAAAGAGTTCTCTTTTTTAAGAAATCTAATTAGATAGTTTTGAAAGACAAGCAATTAGAAAGTGGGTGTTAGAGTCCAGGAGGTACAGCGTTGTTTAAGTGTCCCATTGTAAATCAGTACAGATCCAGCTTAAGAACTGAGGGTTACTGACCCTTTGTAAGAGTTCAAGTAGGCTGAATTATTCTTATTCAGTAACCATGATTGCTGTTTAGTAAGAGAAGGTTCTGTACAGAGCACACAAATGGTGATATCCCTGCCCTGGATCATATGCTTTCCCTGGCTGTGTACTTCAATGGCTCTGTGTGTGCTCTATTCACTGCCTTGGTTATTGGAAGTCACTGATGGTTGACTCTCCTGGAGAACTAGCATTAACACAGCTGAGATCTTTCTGGAACAGGATCACACAATTCCATTTTTTTAATTTTGTTCAAATTTTTCCTTCCTAAAGACTCAAATACACCAAAATAAATTCTAAGTGAACAAAAGAGTTAAATGTAAAACAGAAACATTTTTTGAAAGTAGGAGAAAAAAAAAAAACAGAGCCAAGTATTTTACTGCTCTAGAAAGGAGAAAATTATTTTCTCAGAAAAAAAAAAAAGGAAAATATCAATAAATTTGACTACTTGAAAAAAAAAAAAAGGCAAACCAAAAAGTATGAGGAAGTATTTGCAAAATATGTCAGTGGGCATTGGTCTTGAAATGTGAAGAGTTCTTAGAAATCACTAAAAAAAATATGAATGCCCAAACAGATGAAATGGACAAAAGACAAACAAGCTCAATTCACAAAAGAAGAAATAAAAATGCCCCATAGCATGTAAAAAATGATGCAAATAATTGAGAGATAAAAATTAAAATGGTTGGGCTTCCCTGGTGGCGCAGTGGTTGAGAGTCCGCCTGCCGATGCAGGGGACACGGGTTCGTGCCCCGGTCCAGGAGGATCCCACATGCCGCGGAGCGGCTGGGCCCGTAAGCCATGGCCGCTGAGCCTGCGCGTCCGGAGCCTGTGCTCCGCACAGGAGAGGCCAGAGCAGTGAGAGGCCCAAGTAACGCGAAAAAAAAAATTAAAATGGTTAATTGATCAAGTATCAGTGTTGGTATAATATAATGGGCTAAAACAGACGATTTCACATACAACTGAAGGGAGTGAAAAATCAGTACGCATACTCTCTTTCTGCAAAAAATGATTCATATTTGTCTCAAGAGCTTTCAAATGTGCATGCCCTTTGATCCAAGAACATGTTAAAGGAAGTAATCAAAAATTCTACAAATATTGATGCAAAAGATATTCATCATAGGATTTCTTGTAATACAGAAAAAGTGAAAATGATCTAACGTGAGGGGGATGGTTAAATAAATCGTGGTACATGTATCACGGTATACTCTGCTTTGATGCATTCTCTTCCTGCTACCAACTAGCTTCCTCATGCCCTACTCTGTGTTTTCTGTGCCTCACAGCTTCTGTTTACTCATAACGTCTGCTTGCTTAGGACTTCTGCTTGCGCCCGGTCCCCCCCGGGCTTCCTTCTACTCTACTTCGGAGTCATTTTTTATTATCTCCTCCGTTTCCTTACAACCAAATAACTGACTCTATCTCTGCCTCCAAACATAAACTCCTGCGGGAGAGAATCTCACTCATTTAGCCAATTTACCACCTTCTCTGTGAAGAGGTCAGGAGGGCAGCAGGGAGGAGCAGTGGTGGCATCACGTAGCCCAGAACACAGCTGCCCTGTCAGGAAAGAGTCCTTTATGTGGGGACTGTAAACACACCCGGTACCATCTTGGCCTGTGTAGCATAGTTACACTGCCTGTGTATACTGACATTAAAATAACACTACGCTGAATTTGAATAGCTGCTCTGCTTATTTTCTCTCTTCATTTTGCTAAGAAGGGCAGGGACCAAGATTTGCTTAATTTGGTAACCCCAGCACCTATTATGGTGCCTGGCATTCAGTACACGTTTGTTGAATGATTGAGCTGTTAAAAGAATTAATGGAAATAATGTGATGCCTGGCGTGAGGTAGCTGTTCAACAAGTCCTCACTCTCACCCTCCTCCCTTCCTCTTTCTCCCAAGTCTCATTCCTCCTTTGTTCATGCAGGATTTGCTTCACTAAGTGGCCCCCAGACAAGAGCTACTCACTAAGCTCAGAGCTATAAGACGTCTATATTATCAAGAGATTCATTAGCTGGGATAAATAACTCCTCACCCTGAATGCTTAGTGTAGTTCAGCTGATACTAAATAAAAAACCAAACAAAAGTCTCCCAAACTCATGATCTTACTTTTTGTATGAATTTGACTGGGTTTTGTTTTTTCCCCTCTTCATGCACATGGGGTCTGAGCAGACATAGAAAGAAAGGCTAAATCACTGGGCACCAGACAGTGATGTACTGTCCACTTTCATTTGAGACATTGAGTCAGTGAAACTTTGGATTTGCAGTGGCACTGGCTCCCTGGAGCATAGACTGGCCAGGGAGGCCCCTGACACTTATGAGGGTGATGTAGGATGAATATTGAGGACCTGGGATCCAGACTGCCTGGGTCCAAAGCCCAGTCTTGCCACTTGTGAGCTGTGTGACATTGAGAAAGTTGCTTAACCTCTCTATACATCAGTTTCTCCATCTGTAAGACGGTTATAATAATAGTTGAATCTTAGGATTGTTGTAAGGGTTAAGTAAATTAGCATTTGCCAATATGTGGTATATAATGACATAAAAATATTTGCTGTTATTATTGAGGACCTGATAATGTACCGAACATTTTCACACACATGATCTCTTAATCTTTATAATAGCACTGAGAAATGGATGGTGATATCTCACTCTGTGATTAATAAACTAAACCAAGGGTCAAAGAGGTTATGAGTATTTCTGCTATTCTAGCCAAGTGAGTTTCACCAAGGACCAGGTTCAACTACCGCATACTGATAAGGCTTTGCTGGCCAGTTGATGGCCTACGCTGTCTCTGTTTTGTTAAATATTCTGAATATCATCCCTGATGGCCCTCATCAGTTTTTCATGCCCCATGTCTCACTGTAATTCCATTCTGAAAAGAAAACACTGTTCCTGACCTGTTTGGTAAGTGTCCAAACACGTTTGACCTCTTTCAGAATGTTTCTATGTGACTAATGTTCATTTACACTGTAGCAATTTGAAATCATTTCTTCCTCCATGGAATATGTTGGATAGATTGCCACCTCCCACCATCTCCTTTTATTGCCTTTCCATAAGTGTGGCTATCAGAATGGAGAGCAGCTCTTCACGGGTGTAGTGAAGAGGACACAGCAGTAAGCTGATTTCATTGTGATATTCTTTTGGCTCAGCGCACTGAGGTATTTGTATATTCTGCTGTGACATCATTGTGACTTATCTTAGCTGATTGTCTACCCAAAACCTTGCATTGCTCCCTGTGGCTCAGTGGCTCAGCAGTGAATCATTCTTTTTTCCTATGTATTATGACTATAATTTTTGTTGCTTCCTGAATAATGAAAGAGTCATGCACAGGGCTTTCTTCTGAGAGAAGATCAGAACAGTTAGCAAAGACACAATAATTGTCCAGCCACAATGCATCCAGGATATGTGATGACAGGAGGGGTGTTAAGTAGGAAAGCAGAAAAGATGAGACCCAAGACCTGGTGAGAGAGCTCCAGAGATCTCTTTCAGCCTCAGCACAGGATTGTTCAGTGTGTGCTAGACAGACTGAAGTTGCATCTAGTTGTGGTACTGAGAGCTGGATGGGGAGATAGGAAAGCTGGACCTTGATTCTGCCAGTTCACCACTGTGTTGCTGGTTAGTTACTTCACCTCACTGTGCTTCAGTTTTTTTCACTGGAAAAATTAATTCACTCATTTATTCATCCAGGCATTTCCCTTGAGTATATTTTTGAGTACTGTCTTAGTTTGCTAGGGCTGCCATAACAAAGTACCACCAACTGGGTGGCTTAAAAAAACAGAATTCTACTGTCTCACAGTTCTGGAAACAAGAAGTCCAAAATCAAGTTGTCAGCAATGTGGGTTCCTTCTGAGGTCTGTGAGGGAAGTGTCTGCTCCAGAGCTCTCTCCTTGGCTTGGAAAAGATGGTCATCTCCTCCCTGTGTCTCTTCACATCATCTTCGTTCTATGCTTGTCTCTTTCTCTTCACATGGCATTCTTTTCATAAGGACATCAGTCATACTGGATTAGGAGTCTACCCTGCTCCAATTCATCTTAACTAATTACATCTGAATGACCCTAATTCCAAATAAGGTTACATTCTGAGGTACAGAGGGTTAGGATTTCAACATATGAATGGGAGGGGGGAACAAAATTCAACCCATAACAAGTCCCTTCTATGTTCTAAGCACTATTTTGATGCTGAGGATATAGCAGTGAACAAGGAAGGCAAAATTCCTGACCTCACTTAGCATACATTCTAGTAGGAAAAGATAGACAAACAAAATAAATAAATAAAACATATAGTATGTTAATGGGTAATAAAGTGCTTTAGCAAAAAGTCAAACAGAAAGGGATGGAGTAGGAGGGCCACAGAATCCTGGCGTAGGGGAGTCATTTTTAAACAGGGGGTACCTAGGAAAGCCCCAGTGAGAAGGTTCATTTGCATAGTCATGGAGAGACCTGGGGGATGGGGGAACGTTGGGGCTGGTTATGTTCCAGGCAGAAGGAACAGCAAATGCTAAGACCTTGAGTCAGAGGCAGGCCTGGAGTGTTCAGTGAACAGCAGGGAGACCAGTGCAGTTGAAGCAGGTCAATAAGGGGGACAGTAGTAGGAGAAGAGGTCAAATAAAAGCAGGGGTGGAATAGCAAGGCCTCCATAGGCCACAGTGAAGATGTTCTTTAGCTTTTATTCTGAAAGAACTGGGTGCTGGAGGATTTGTGTAAAGAAGTGATTGCTGAGAATTTGTTTATGGCAAAAAATAGAGAGCAATGAGGGATGACCCCATAGATTTTGGCCTGAGCAACTGGCAGGGTGGATGTACCCTTAAAAGACATGAGGAAGACTGTAAGAAGAGCAGATTGGGGGTGGAAATCAGGAGTTTATGTTTTGACATAATAAGTTTGGCGGACCTGCTAGACAGTCAAGTGGGCTGGAGATGTATGTTAAGGAAGTGTAAGTATGTTGACCGTCTGTAAGGCCATGAGCCTGTACAAGATCCCCAAGGAGTTAGTATAGATTGAGAAAAGAAGCAGACCAAGGCCTGCACCTTGGGCCGTCTGATATTTAGAGGTCGAGAGTATGAAGAGGAATTAAGAGGACAGAAAGTGAGGCCAGAGAAGTAGGAGGAAAACAAGGAGAATGTGGTCCTGAAAATCAAGGAGGAGGGTCTCAGGTCAGAGCTGGAAACTGAGTTTAGCAAGATGGAGGTCATTGGTCATCTTGACACATCAGTAGAGGGTGGAATGACAGCTGACTAGAATGAGTTAATGAGAGAATTGGGGACCACAGTACAGACTTGAGGAGGTTTGCTGTAAAGGGAATCAAAATATGGGTAGGACTAAAACAAGATATCTCATACTCATTTGAGATACTCATTTGAAAGGTCAGGCGGGTGATATAAATGAGTGAAGTGGTATATTATGATAGGATATGGTGCAGAAAGTGGAGAAATAAAGAGTAAATGTCCTGCCTAAAGGTGTTCTAACAAAAATACAAATAATAATGTGTCAAAACATATCTCAAGGCCACCACTTTGCAAAGCCTAGACTAAATGATCTCCAAGGGTCCTTCCAGTCTTTAGTTCTACAAATCCAGGCCATGAGGAAAAGTTAAGTCTAGGTCATGTTGAGCCCCTGAGCTACAAATAGTCCTTCTTCTTTCTGAACTGGAGCTAAGCATCTGCCATGATTCTCCTGGGATTTGTGATAGAGTCGCTTTTGTTCTTAACCAGCTTGTAAAAACTGGAAACCAGAATTGCAAAATGGGGACTTCTCAGCACCAACGTCCGTCCAACTGAACAGACAAATATTGGTTAAGCAACAGTTCTATATGCCAGGCACTGTGTTATTTGCCATAACATTTTGGACCATCCCTGTATTTAAAGAGTTTATGGATTAATGGGAGAGACAGACAAGTAAACAGGCACATGGTGTTGTGCTCTAGCACAGAGAGAAGCACGGTGTGGACAACGCGGGGTGCACCTTACCCAGCTTGGGGAGCCAGATCAGGAAGGCTTAGGGGAAAAAAAAGAAAATGGTTGTCTGGGTTGGGTGTTGAAGGATTAATTGGAGTTAGAGAGCATGGAAAGAGGAGAGGGTTACAAACATGACCACAGTGCGGGCAGTCTGATGGTGTGTGCTCATGCTGCCAGTGCACACTCTAGGGACCACTGTTCTCAGAGTAGTGGTGAAAAACACACGCTCTGAAGCCTGACTGCCTTGGTTCATAATCTCGGCTCTGCCACCTACCAATGACCTTGAATAAATGTCTTAACCTCTCTGCCTTTAACTTCCTCTATCTCTAAAATGGAGATTCTACTGGTACCTACTTAGTATGGCTCTGGTGAGAAAAATGTTTAATAAAGCATCTAGAAGTGTACCTGGTACCAAGGATGTGCTATGTGTTGGCTGTTATTTTTAGGGAAAGCTTTTAAGAGGAACAGTTTTCCAGGCAGAAAACTGGTGGAAGGATGTTAAAGGCAGTGAGAGTCCCAAAGGCCAAAGCACCACATCGAGGCATCCCTGGGAATGCATCAAAGCGTTCAAGTGAGGAGAGACTAGAGCTGAGGCTAGAGAAGTAGAAAGGGTCAGGATCATATGCTCCTTTCTCCCTTTGCTTGTAAGAAATGACGTGGGCAGGAAGAACTTGAGGGTTAGCTCTAACCAAAACACAGGAAGACAGTTTGTGGCAGTGAGTGGGAGGTAGGGGAGTTGATTTTCTAGGGCAATAAGCAGGTCAACCATAGAACACACTTGTGACCTCATCTCCTTTGCACACTTAAGACTGCAGGGAGCATTATGGAGTATTCTCATTTGGCATGAATCCAGTGGCTCATTGACCTGGGATCAACTGCTATCTTCTGCTTAAAAGACCACAATCCCCAAATTGATTGTAGTCCCAGGTAGTGCATTAATTTCTTACAGCAAAAGTAATCCAACTCATGCCCCTGCTCCTCCTAAGGAACCACTCACTCTATTTTTACTCAGTAAATATTTGGGGAAAGATTTGTGCTCATAATCTCAACGTGTAGATCAGTTTCTTGGGGTAGTACGGTTTACATTATAACCAGTACCAAGCACATCCAAACTTTCTCAGGCTGTGTAATGCTTTCTTTAGGTCCCTGAAAACCCTGGAATCATCTCATTTTCATCATCTTGACCCTTTGATTCTACAAATACAATGACAGCTGTTCCTCACAGAGGCATAAATCCATTTTTTAACCCCAGAATCAAGCAGTAAACAGTTTTATAGTTAGCAGTCCAAGAGAACTTTGGCTAGGACCTTGTCATTAATGTAAAGTTCATCAGTAATGTAGCACAGTTAAAAGAAAATCTACTGCAGGATTTTTATCTCCAGATGGTGGTGATGGGGGTGTCACTGAAATCCCGTAGCCCTTCCTCAGTTCTCCATATGTTGACAGAGAGCTGGTGCAGACATCTCCATAAATGTTACTGCTGTGTTTTAAGACTTCTGCCAACATGTTGCCTTACCATTTTCTATGATTTTCAGATTTGGCTACTTCAAGGACTAGAATGCTTCTTTGTTATTTCATATCTTCAGATCATACATTGGCACTGCTCTATTGGAGATTATTGGATCCATGACTAATTTTAAATGCACTATTTACAAGTTTCTCCAAATTTATGAAAACCCACTGAATTCCTTCCCCTGCTGACTTACACATTACTTTATAAATCTGATAATTTGCAGTGACACTATTTCTGATGTATCCCATCTCTTCTTATCCTAATTAGATTGTTTTCCATTTTTCTGAGCTTTCAACATATTCTATTTCCCATTGAAATTAATTCTTTTTCTTCTGCTTTTTGGGGAACTTGATGATTAAATATATTTCAGGTGCCTACAAGTTATATCTCTTGCTCCTTTGTAATTCTGCCCCGTTTCCTCCTTTTGTTTATTATTTGTGTCTAAAATATCATTATTAACAATAGCAAACATTTATTGAATGTCCATTCTGTGATGGTGATGTTATGCTAAGTAAAATGGAGATATATAGAATGGGAAAAGTCACCATATATACACTGTGTGTGTGCACGTGTGTGAAAGTTCACTTCCTTTCTATAATAGTCTCTCTTGTCTTATTTAAAGCAAGCTCATATTTCCTTTCAGCCCCCTTCCTTTTGAATTCTAAGTTCTTTTCCCTTTGTTGTATTGCTGATGGAACCTTGTTCAAAAAGGACAGATAGGTGGATACAGAGTCTGTCAGGAAAAGAGTTAAAAAAAAACCTCTACTTTCCCAGCTAACTGTGGCCCACAGGCTGTTAATTAGCTTGATGGATCAGCACCTGGTCTGGTTTTCAACGCTCAGAAGCCCATTGGCTGCTGGCAGCTGATCCCTGACTCCCTGAGGTTTGGAGATGTATCAACCTGAGCAAAGAGAGCTGGCACTTGATTAAAGGGTAGCTGTAGCCAATTATTCATGTGCTCCTTCGGACTTGACTTAGCTGAAGGAAGAGCCATGCTTTCAGACACATTTGAGGCAGCCTTTTGTTGCACAAAAGGTTGCATCTACCTGGCACATTTTTCCTTTTTGGTGTCATTACAGTACAATGACTAGTACCAGTCACAATCCTACAGTTATCTAAGAGATAACTAACTTATGCTATATTTTTGCGTATATTCTTGTTCTTCCTCCCCTTTTCTTCTTTTTATTCCCTAGGAAGTTTTTTAAAGTCAATTTTTCTTATTCTTCTGATTTCAGTGGGGGGGTTTAAATATACATATGTGTTTATATATGATACTGACACTCTATCTCTTCTGCTGAAGTTTCATTGACCAGAGAGGCATCAAGTATTGGGCATGGATTTGTATCTCTGCTTCACCACTCAGCAGCTGTGTGACCTCAAGCAAGGTTCTTAGCCTCTCTGACCCTCAGATACCTCATCTTTAAACTGGAGAGCCTAATTTTCTACATCAATAGGTCATTGAAATGATTAAACAAAATCATATTAGCTTCTTTCCCTTAATAGTTATACTACTCACATTGATCAGCCCTCAACATTTGAGTGTTCACTGTGTGCAGAGCCTGGTAGTGGGGCTTATGGAAAGATTTAAACAAAACAGAATATCCATAGCTGCTCTTATACCCCACAAAAATGCATGAACAAAAAGTGAGATAACTCAGAGGAAACAAAGAATAATGTTATAACCCAGCATCAGCTCTACACTCATCTTCTTGCACGACCATCTGCATGTCTACTTTCTTTTTTTCTTTTTTTTTACATCTTTATTGGAGGATAATTGCTTTACAATGGTGTGTTAGTTTCTGCTTTATAACCAAGTGAATCAGTTATACATATACATATATTCCCATATCTCTTCCCTCTTGCATCTCCCTCCCTCCCACCCGGCCTATCCCACCCCTCTAGGTGGTCACGAACTGATCTCCCTGTGCTATGCGGCTGCTTCCCACTAGCTATCTGTTTTACGTTTGGCAGTGTATATATGTCCATGCCATTCTCTCGCTTTGTCACAGCTTTCCCTTCCCCCTCCCCATATCCTCAAGTCCATTCTCTAGTAGGTCTGTGTCTTTATTCCCATCTTACCCCTAGGTTCTTCATGACAATCTTTTTCTTAACTTCCATATATATGTGTTACCATACGGTATTTGTCTTTCTCTTTCTGACTTACTTCACTCTGTATGACAGACTCTAGGTCCATCCACCTCATTACAAATAGCTCAATTTCGTTTCTTTTTATGGCTGAGTAATATTCCATTGTATATATGTGCCACATCTCCTTTATCCATTCATACGATGATGGAAACTTACGTTGCTTCCAACTCTGGGCTATTGTAAATAGAGCTGCAATGAACATTTTGGTACATGACTCTTTTTGAATTATGGTTTTCTCAGGGTATTTGCCCAGTAGTGGGATTGCTGGGTCACATGGTAGTTCTATTTGTAGTTTTTTAAGGAACCTCCATAGTGTTCTCCATAGTGGCTGAACCAATTCACATTCCCACCAGCAGTGCAAGAGTGTCCCCTTTTCTCCACACCCTCTCCAGCATTTATTGTTTCTAGATTTTTTGATGATGGCCATTCTGACTGGTGTGAGATGATATCTCACTGGACTTTCGATTTGCATTTCTCTAATGATTAATGATGTTGAGCATTCTTTCATGTGTTTGTTGGCAGTCTGTGTATCTTCTTTGGAGAAATGTCTATTTAGGTCTTCTGCCCACTTCTGGATTGGGTTGTTTGTTTTTTTGTTATTGAGCTGCATGAGCTGCTTATAAATTTTGGAGATTAATCCTTTGTCAGTTGCTTCATTTGCAAATATTTTCTCCCATTCTAAGGCTTGTCTTTTGGTCTTGTTTATGGTTTCCTTTGCTGTGCAAAAGCTTTGAAGTTTCATTAGGTCCCATTAGTTTATTTTTGTTTTTATTTCCATTTCTCTAGGAGGTGGGTCAAAAAGGATCTTGCTGTGATTTATGTCATAGAATATTCTGCCTGTGTTTTCCTCAAAGAGTTCTATAGTGTCTGGCCTTACATTTAGGTCTTTAATCCATTCTGAGCTTATTTTTGTGTATGGTGTTAGGGAGTGATCTAATCTCATACTTTTACATGTACCTGTCCAGTTTTCCCAGCACCACTTATTGAAGAGGCTGTCCTTTCTCCACTGTACACTCCTGCCTACTTTACCAAACATAAGGTGACCCATGTGCGTGGGTTTCTCTCTGGGCTTTCTATCTTGTTCCATTGATCTATCTTTCTGTTTTTGTGCCAGTACCATTCTGTCTTGATTACTGTAGCTTTGTAGTATAGTCTGAAGTCAGGAAGACTGATTATTCCAGCTCCATTTTTCTTTCTCAAGATTGTTTTGGCTATTCGGGGTCTTTTGTGTTTCCATACAAATTGTGAATTTTTTTGTTCTAGTTCTGTGAAAAATTCCAGTGGTGGTTTGATAGGGGTTGCATTGAATCTGAAGATTGCTTTGGGTAGTAGAGTCATTTTCACAATGTTAATTCTTCCAACCCAAGAACATGGTATACCTCTCCATCTATTTGTATCATCTTTAATTTCTTTCATCAGTGTCTTATAATTTTCTGCATACAGGTCTTTTGTCTCCTTAGGTAGGTTTATTCCTAGATATTTTATTCTTTTTGTTGCAATGGTAAATGGGAGTGTTTTCTTGATTTCACTTTCAGATTTTTCATCATTAGTGTATAGGAATGCCAGAGATTTCTGTGCATTAATTTTGTATCCTGCTACTTTACCAAATTCATTGATTAGCTCTAGTAGTTTTCTGGTAGCATCTTTAGGATTCTCTATGTATAGTATCGTGTCGTCTGCAAACAGTGACAGCTTTACTTCTTCTTTTCCGATTTGGATTCCTTTTATTTCCTTTTCTTCTCTGATTGCTGTGGCTAAAACTTCCAAAACTCTGTTGAATAATAGTGGTGAGAGTGGGCAACCTTGTCTTGTTCCAGACCTTAGTGGAAATGGTTTCAGTTTTTTACCATTGAGGACGATGTTGGCTGTGGGTTTGTCATATATGGCCTTTATTATGTTGAGGAAATTTCCCTCTATGCCTACTTTCTGGAGGGTTTTTATCGTAAATGGGTGTTGAATTTTGTCGAAAGCTTTCTCTGCATCTTTTGAGATGATCATATTGTTTTTCTGCTTCAATTTGTTAATATGGTATATCACGTTGATTGATTTGCGTATATTGAAGAATCCTTGCATTCCTGGAGTAAACCCCACTTGATCATGGTGTATGATCCTTTTAATGTGCTGTTGGATTCTGTTTGCTAGTATTTTGTTGAGGATTTTTGCATCTGTGTTCATCAGTGATATTTGCCTGTAGTATTCTTTCTTTGTGACATCCTTGTCTGGTTTTGGTATCAGTGTGATGGTGGCCTCGTAGAATGAGTTTTGGAGTGTTCCTCCATCTGCTATATTTTGGAAGAGTTTGAGAAGGGTAGGTGTTAGGTCTTCTCTAAATGTTTGATAGAATTCTGTGAAGCCATCTGGTCCTGGGCTTTTGTTTGTTGGAAAATTTTTAATCACAGTTTCAATTTCAGTGCTTGTGATTGGTCTGTTCATATTTTCTATTTCTTCCTGATTCAGTCTGGGTAGGTTGTGCGTTTCTAAGAATTTGTCCATTTCTTCCAGGTTGTCCATTTTATTGGCATAGAGTTGCTTGTAGTAATCTCTCATGATCTTTTGTATTTCTGCAGTGTCAGTTGTTACTTCTCCCTCTTCATTTCTAATTCTACTGATTTGAGTCTTCTCCCATTTTTTCTTGATGAGTCTGGCTAATGGTTTATCAATTTTGTTTATCTTCTCAAAGAACCAGCTTTTAGTTTTATTGATCTTTGCTATCATTTCCTTCATTTCTTTTTCATTTATTTCTGATCTGATTTTTATGATTTCTTTCCTTCTGCTGACCTTGGGGCTTTTTTGTTCTTCTTTCTCTAATTGCTTTAGGTGCAAGGTTAGGTTGTTTATTTGAGATGTTTCCTGTTTCTTAAGGTAGGATTGTATTGCTATAAACTTTCCTCTTAGATCTGCTTTTGCTGCATCCTATAGCTTTTGGGTCGTCGTGTCTCCATTGTCATTTGTTTCTAGGTATTTTTTGATTTCCTCTTTGATTTCTTCAGTGATCACTTTGTTATTAAGTAGTGTATTGTTTAGCCTCCATATGTTTGTATTTTTTACAGATCCTTTCCTGTAATTGATATCTATTCTCATAGCATTGTGCTCGGAAAAGATACTTGATACAATTTCAATTTTCTTAAATTTACCAAGGCTTGATTTGTGACCCAAGATATGATGCATCCTGGAGAATGTTCCGTGCACTTGAGAAAAAAATGTGTATTCTGTTGTTTTTGGATGGAGTGTCCTATAAATATCAATTAAGTCCATCTTGTTTAATGTATCATTTAAAGCTTGTGTTTCCTTATTTATTTTCATTTTGGATGATCTGTCCATTGGTGAAAGTGGGGTGTTGATCAGCTGTTAACCTTATGGGGGTTCCCTTGTGTGTTATTTGTTGTTTTTCCCTTGCTGCTTTTAATATGCTTTCTTTGTATTTAGTTTTTGACAGTTTGATTAATATGTGTCTTGGCGTATTTCTCCTTGAATTTATCCTGTATGGGACTCTCTGTGCTTCCTGGACTTGATTAACGATTTCCTTTCCCATATTAGGGAAGTTTTCAACTATAATCTCTTCAAATATTTTCTCAGTCCCTTTCTTTTTCTCTTCTTCTTCTGGAACCCCTATAATTCGAATGTTGGTGCGTTTAATGTTGTCCCAGAGGTCTCTGAGACTGTCCTCAGTTCTTTTCATTCTTTTTTCTTTATTCTGCTCTGCAGTAGTTATTTCCACTATTTTATCTTCCAGGTCACTTATCCATTCTTCTGCCTCAGTTATTCTGCTATTGATGCCTTCTAGAGTATTTTTTATTTCATTTATTGTGTTGTTCATCGTTGCTTGTTTCATCCTTAGTTCTTCTAGGTCCTTGTTAAATGTTTCTTGCATTTTGTCTATTCTATTTCCACGATTTTGGATCATCTTTACTATCATTATTCTGAATTCTTTTTCAGGTAGACTGCCTATTTCCTCTTCATTTGTTAGGTCTGGTGGGTTTTTATCTTGCTCCTTCATCTGCGGTGTGTTTTTCTGTCTTCTCATTTTGCTTATCTTACTGTGTTTGGGGTCTCCTTTTAGCAGGCTGCTTGTTCGTAGTTCCCTTTGTTTTTGGTGTCTGTCCTCAGTGGCTAAGGTTGGCTCAGTGGGTTGTGTAGGCTTCCTGGTGGAGGGGACTAGTGCCTGTGTTCTGGTGGATGAGGCTGGATCTTGTCTTTCTGGTGGGCAGGTCCACGTCTGGTGGTGTGTTTTGGGGTGTATGTGGCCTTATTATGATTTTAGGCAGCCTCTCTGCTAATGGGTGGGGTTGTGTTCCTGTCTTGCTAGTTGTTTGGCATAGGGTGTCCAGCACTGTATCTTGCTGTCGTTGAGTGAATCTGGGTGCTGATGTTGAGATGGAAATCTCTGGGAGATTTTCGCCATTTGATATTATGTGGAGCTGAGAGGTCTCTTGTGGACCAGTGTCCTGTAGTTGGCTCTCCCACCTCAGAGGCACAGCACTGACTCCTGGCTGCAGCACCAAGAGCCTTTCTTCCACACAGCTGAGAGGAAAAGGGAGAAAGAAAGAAAGAAAGAAAGAAAGAAAGAGAGAAAGAAAGAAAGAAAGAAAGAAAGAAAGAAAGAAAGAAAGAAAGAAAGAAAGAAAGAAAGAAAGAAAGGGAGAGAGAGAGAAAGAAAGAAAGAAAGAAAGGGAAAGAAAGAAAGAAAGAGGAAAGGAAGGAAGGAAGAGAGAGAGAGAAAAAGAAAGAGAAAGAAAGAAAAAAAGAAAGAAAGGAAGGAAGAAAAGAAAGAAAGAAAGAAAGGAAGGAAGGAAGGAAGGAAGAAAGGAGGCAGGGAGGGAGGGAGGAAGGAAGGGGGGAAGGAAGGAAAGAAAAGATAGAAACAAAATAAAATAAAGTAAGATAAAATAAAATAAAGTTATTAAAATAAAAAATAATCATTAAGAAAAAAAATTTTTAAGAAAAAAACAAAACGAAAAAAAGCGGACGGATAGAACCCTAGGAGAAATGGTGGAAGCTAAGCTATACAGACAAAATCTCAGACAGAAGCATACACATACACACTCACAAAAAGAGGAAAAGGGGAAAAAAATCATAAATCTTGCTCTCAAAGTACATCTCCTCAATTTGGGATGATTCGTTGTCTATTCATGTATTCTATAGATGCAGGGTACATCAAGTTGATTGTGGAGCTTTAATCCGCTGCTTCTGAGGCTGCTGGGAGGGATTTCCCTTTCTCTTCTTTGTTCACAGAGCTCCCGGGGCTCAGCTTTGGATTTGGCCCCGCTTCTGCGTGTCGGTCGCCGGAGGGCGTCTGTTCTTTGCTCAGACAGGACGGGGTTAAAGGAGCAGCTGCTTTGGGGACTCTGGCTCACTCAGGCCAGGGGGAGGGAGGGATAAGGAGTGCGGGGCGAGCCTGCGGCGGCAGACTCCAGCGTGACGTTGCACCAGCCTGAGGCGCGCCGTGTGTTCTCCCAGGGAAGTTGTCCCTGGATCCCGGGACCCTGGCAGTGGCGGGCTGCACAGGCTCCCCAGAAGGGGGCGTGTGGATAGTGACCTGTGGTCGCACACAGGCTTCTTGGTGGCGGCAGCAGCAGCCTTAGCGTCTCATGCCCGTCTCTGGGGTCCCTGCTTTCAGCCGCGGCTCGCGCCCGTCTCTGGAGCTCCTTTAAGCAGCGCTCTTAAACCCCTCTCCTCGCGCACCAGGAAACAAAGAGGGAAGAAAAAGTCTCTTGCCTCTTCGGCAGCTACAGACTTTTCCCCGCACTCCCTCCCGGCTAGCCGAGGTGCACTAGCCCCCTTCAGGCTGTGTTCACGCCGCCAACCCCAGTCCTCTCCCTGCGCTCCAACTGAAGCCCGAGCCTCAGCTCCCAGCCCAGCCTGCCCCGGCGGGTGAGCAGACAAGCCTCTCCGGGCTGGTGAGTGCCGGTCGGCACTGATCCTCTGTGCGGGAATCTCTCCACTTTGCCCTCCGCACCCCTGTTGCTGCGCTCTGCTCCGCGGCTGCGAAGCTCCCCCCTCCGCCACCTGCAGTCTCCACCCGCGAAGGGGCTCCTAGTGTGTGGAAACCTTTCCTCCTTCACAGCTCCCTCCCACTGGTGCAGGTCCCGTCCCTATCCATTTGTCTCTGTTTATCTTTTTTCTTTTGCCCTACCCAGGTAAGTGGGGACTTCCTTGACTTTTGGGAGGTCAGAGTTCTTCTACCAGCGTTCAGTAGGTGCTCTGTAGGAGTTGTTCCACGTGTAGATGTATTTCTGGTGTGTCCGTGGGGAGGAAGGTGTTCTCCTCGTCTTACTCTTCCGCCATCTTCCCCTCGTCTCTGCATGTCTACTTTCTGTCCATTTTCATTTGTGCCAACAAGGATGAGAATCTCAATACCTCTTTGAGGCCCCCATTAGTCTAATCACACACAAAAGCATTAGTCAGTTAGTCTTTACTGAAGATTTCATGAAGATGGGAAAGCGGAGGGGTTTACAGAATACACCCAACACAAATTTTTTTAAAGTCCCATTCAACACTTCTGTTCTCTAAGGGCCATATTGTCAGTAACGTCCTCTTCCTGCACAAAGACTTTGCCGTCAGTGAGTCCTCTTTCCTTTTCACCATCCTCCAAGGACTGTGCAGACTCCTCTCCTTGTCATAAGCCCAGAAGTTAAGCAACCCTCTTGAGTTACTTGAGTATGCCCACAGGGGTCTCACCCTTCTACCCAGACAGCTCATCAAAATATTTCTTCCAGACAAATAACAGTGATAAAGTAACAGGTGAATGAAGTTTTCTCCATCTCTCTATACACACACCATCTTATTTAATTCTCACAGTATCCTTGTAAGGTGGTATTTTTGTACCTGTTTTATAGATGAGGAAACCAAAACTCAGAGAGGTTAGGGAACTAGCCCAGTGTATAAGCCCTACCTTGTACATTTGTTGTGAAGATGAAATAGGATGACATATAATTCAGTGCTTGCCCCAGTGCAAGTCACAGAGATGGTAATGGTGCATCCACAAGCAGCAGTAGTAACAGCAGAAGCTGTAATAGTAGCAACATCCTTGTCCTATCTAGCTTCCATCACTAGCATAATGAATGCCAGTGACAGGGCCAGCTACATAGTTTGCAGGACCCAAAATGTGGGGCCTGGCCAGGGTTGGGGAAGTCAATTTCCCCTTCCCACAGACCCATCACCCCAACCTATGGCAGATGAGAGACTCCCTCCCCTGCCCTGCCAAGTCATACCTATCTTGGGGCCAGGATGTGCTTGGTCTTTGGGTTGGAGGAAGTGAGAGGCCCCTGCTGAGTCATTCACCATGTTGCCCACCAAACACACTATAAGTTGCTGCTTGGGGCAGGGATGGCCGTTGGCTTGCTTACCCCAAGAAGCCACAGGGTGGATGACCCTCCACACCAATACCACCCACCAGCACAAGGGGAGGAAGGAGTGTAAGGGCAGAATGAAAGCCAGCCCCTGCCCCACCCTTCTCAATGCCACCTGATTGCTACCCCAGGCAAAGGGCAGCAGCATTTGCGGGGTGATCCAGGGAGGGGCCAGGGTTACCGGGGCAGGGCCCTGGGCAGCAGGAGGCAGGGAACGGACAGCTAAAAACTCATCCTAGGAAGGCAGTATCACATGTGCGCTGAGGTTCTAAGCCCCAGCAGATGCTCCATAGTCCCATCAGACTTCATTTACAAACACCAATTTGAAGTTAAAATTATTTAGAATTGCAAGACTGCAGAGCATTAAACCAATCTCTGGGCTCTTCTGAGAACTAGGCCCTATGGGACAGCACTAATCACATGCCCGTGAAGCCAGCCCTGATCACAGTGGATACGCAAGTGCTTCAAAAACTTTTAATGCTGTATAAATGTAAAGCATTATTGCTGTAATCACCAGTAGGAAATAATATTAGGCCCTAGCAACTCTGTTGGCTTTTACTTAGTAGCCCCAGGTTTGTAAGAACAAAGGAGATTGCTGAGATATTTGTTTTTCCCCCAGGGAAGAAATATGTTCCCAGATATTTCAAGTGACCTTGGTCACGCATTCTGAGTGGTAGGGTGAAACCAGAGTTTTCGGGGAGCATCCTTGCCCTCCCCACAGATCTCCCTTGTAATAGATATGCCAAGGAGGAGATCTGGATTCCTCCTCAGATCAGAATTGTGGATTCTCCCATCTAAGCAGAAAAAGGAACTCCCATCCTAGAGCTTCCCACAGCATCTGCTCCCCTCTACCCACCTCCCCAGCCTCCAGGAACAAGGGGCTCTCTGTCCCATACCTTCTATTAACTCAGAACTTGAAAAGCTGGGATGTCCCAGTGCCTTGAGTCACTCCTCAGTCCTGTAGGCCAGGCTGGGCTTCAGCACCCCTCTACACCCATGTTAGGCACAGATTTGATTTCAATAGAGCAGATCTGCAAGAGCATTATTTATATTTACAGGAGCATCCAGTGATTTGGAATAAACCAGTTATTAAACAACTCTTTGGTCTACATCATAATTAGAAAAAGCAGCTGAGAGAAAGGGAGAAAATGCAAATTAGAACATTCTCACCCTCCATATCCACTAGGGACCCATTGAGTGCAAAGTTGTAATTTACTAAATGATAGCCTAATGGCCTGAAAGAGTTAACATGGCTTCCCACGTTATTTCCACCCAGAGAGTCATTTCTGCCCTAGGGGTACGAGGGCTCATCCTCCCCTCAGTGCAGACGGTGTACAGACCTAGCCGCTTAAATGGATTTTCGTAGTCCGGCACTACAGACCCCACTTAAGTGTTCATCAGACAGGGGGTGGGCACAAGTTCTACGAGGGGCTTTCTGCCCCTCCTCACCCCGACCCACACCTGGTCAGAAACTCCTGGGAGCTTACGTTCCTTTTATGCTGGGGTCTTTCCTCCAGAGCCAGTGAGGGTGACAGCAGCGCCACCACCAAGTGTTAGGCTAGGCACTGCTCTGCAAGTGAGGGGATGTTTCAGAGCAAAGCTGGTATCAGTCACTGTTCTGACATAGCCCCCTTCATAGCACCTTGTCTAATGCAGTAGCTGCAGGGTCATGGGAAAATACATGAGGCTTGGAGTTAGGAATTTTGAATTCCAGCCATGGTTCTGCTGCTTACTAGCTGTGTGCCCTTGTGCAAATCGATGAACCTCTCAGGGACTCAGTTTCATTATCTATGAAACAGGAACAGTATTAGCCGTACCAACCTCTGGGTTGCTGTTTAGAGGATTAATTGAGATAGTGTGTGAATATATTTTTTCAGCTAGAAAATATCTTATAACTGATCATTTTTTAAGGAGACAGCATGGCATAAAGAAGAAATCATGGGTCTCAGAGCCATACACCCTGTATTTAATTCCAGTGCTGTTAGATCTTGAAAAAATTACTTAACGTCTCGGAGCCTCCATAATTTCTTCATCCAGAAAAAAGACGGTAATAGAATAATAGTAACAACCCTCCAGGGTTGTTGAGGTAATGCATATAAAGTCCTAGTACATAGTAGGTACATAAGAAATATGTTTCTTCCCTTCCTGTCTCTTTCCCATTCCCAGAAACATCTTCCACAGGTATGCACTTCTCTTTAGCTCCAGAACCTCAAAGTCAGGCTCCTCTCCCCTGTGGCTCAAGCAAACTCTACTGCATCCTCATGCTGAATTCTCTGGCTCCTCTCCTCTGCCTCCCAAGGTGCTGGCAGGAAGAGAGAAGGGAGAACCTGATCTTGAGTGTTGAACATAAACATGTTATTCTGACCTGCACCCATGTGACACAAGTCTATGCAAAAATTGTTCTTGATGATTTCTTAATTAACACTGATTCAGATTCTGTTAAAATTTTTTAAAATTTATAGAGCTGTCCCATGCCCTTGGAAGTATTGACCCCACTGGTTTATAGTACCTCTTTAGCAGAACCTTCATCTTTCCCCACACAAACTTGTTCCTTCCCTGTTTTTTCGCCATATGTCTAATATCTAGAGGTCATCTTGAACTCCACTTTCTCTCTTGCCCTCACCCTCCATTCAGCCACCAGGTCATTGAGATGCTACATCTTTGTATCTCCAGATCCATCCCTATCTACTTTATCCCCACCCCCTCCCCCAGCCCTTACCTCAGCCCCGTATCATTTCTCACCTGGATTTCTGAAGTGGCTTCCAAAATCATTTTGTATCAGATTGTTTTGAGAATTAAATGAGATAATAAATTTTACATTTGTTAGCATAACAAAGCACAAGGCCCCTGCCCCCCAATAGGTACAAAATAAATGGTAACTATACAAAAGTTTCAGAAAAGAAGTTCTCCCTTAGTTTAAGAAGACTTTTGTAGGAGTAAAAGCTCCAACAATGGGATAGGCTTCTTCAGTTGATAATGAGCTACCTGTCACTGGAAGAGTCCAAGTCTTGTCTGAGTAACTCTTTCACTAGAAGTTATAGAGGAGAGTCAAACATCAGATGGGAAGTTGAGATAAACTGTGTTTAAGTTCCCTTCCAAGGAAGTCAGGACACTTTCAATTACAAGTGCCAGAAACCCAACTCAAAATAAGGAATTTATTGGCTCACGAAAGAGATAAAGTCCAGAGGTTTCAGGAAAGACTGGATCCAGAGCCTCGAATGCTTTCACTGGAATCCTTCAGTCTCTCACTCCATACTTCCACTCTGCTCCCTCTGCACTGGCTGCACTCTCGGGCAGACCTTCCCCACAGGAAGGACGCTGGCAGCTCCAGACATTAAGTTCAGCAACCTAGCAATGCCTGTGTCATCAGCTCAGAAATGTCAGTAAAAAGAGTTCCCCTCTTTCCCAGTGTTTCCTGTACAGTTCTGGTCCTGACCCTCCCTGAACGAACTACTGTGGCTGAGTGATGGAACCTGTTGTTAGGCCAGTGGATCACAGGTCCTCTCCATGGTCAGATCTTTCAGGGCTTTCTAGAATTTCATGGCTCAGGACTGGAGAGGTGGGTCCCCAGTGAAAAATCAGACTACTGGTAACAAAAGTAGAGGGACTGGGTATTAAGCAGGAAAAAACAGTGAATATCACCATACCTTCCTATCCTAAGATTCAGTTATTCCAACCCAAAATTATTATTTTAATATAATTAATATTAATATAATTGTTATATTAATATTAATATAATCCATATAATGATATAATTAATCTTTAAATAAACTAGTATTAAAATAATGATTTTAATATGTATTATGTAATTCTTTCTCCCTTTGTCCCTCTAGTATATTTCAGTACTCCTAAGGTACATTACTACAGAATTAGCATAATGACATACCTAATCACCAAATGATAGGCTGTCTTATCCTCCACAAAATCCTGTGGGGGGAAGAAACTTTATTATGAGTCTACTGTACAAAAAGTTACTGTCCACTCTCAGGTGCGTGGGCGCTTCTTCACCTACACAGCTTGATAAGCACACCAGAAGGTGCTATGGGAATGAGCTTTGTTATTTAGTTCAATTGATAAGTTGGAGTAGCCTCTTGATTCTGAAGGCTTATGAATTAATACTAGAGTGAACTTAATTCTTTGGTTAAATAATTATTGTGCTCCAGGTATTATGGTAGATTTTTTTACATGGGTGCACACATTTAATCCTTAAACAACATCCTTAAAGAACAATTATCCCTATTTTACAGATGCAGGAACTGAGGTGCGCCAAGGTTAGCAACTTGCTTAGAGCCTACAACTAGTAAATTATAGAGCCAGACTTGAACTCAGGTAGGAGCCCACAGCCTTCTTCTGTACATTACACCACCTCCTTAAGGTCTCCAATTACAAGTCTCCACTATGCTGTAAACCATATTTTTCTGAACAAAAAATCAGATCTCATGGTCTGACTCATTTAAAGGCAGCTGTCCTGGGAAAGCTGGAATGTACCGCCACTTAGTGAAAGAGACACCCCGATCAGATTACTGGAGCATTGTCTTCTCATAGCTAACTTTGAAAGTTGCTGCCAGTGTTGTACACAGCTGTTTGGTTGGCTAAAGGTGTTGTTAGAAGGATGAGGTACTTAACACCTGTGCTGTGAGGCTGAGACTGATTCTCAGGGGCTGCTTGTAAGCAAAGTCTGCAAGCGAATGTCTTAACTATGGCTCAGTGGAGCTGTATGTGGCTCAGGCCTTGAATGTAGTTAGCATCCAAAAGAAGTCCCTAGGTCTAATTCAGAAGACTGGGGCAGAACATTCCTGGCAGATGGGCTTCAGTGTTTACATTCATTCCCCCTGGATTCCAAGCCTGCTTGCCTTCAGGAAAAAGTGTAAAAGTCTCTTCTGCTCTGGGTTGTTAGCTAGGTAGTTAGATCTGTAAATATGCCCATGGATAATAGGCAGTCTATAAGTTGTTTTAAATTTACTATCCAAATAAAGGAATTTTTCCACAGCAAAAGTATGATCATGCAATAAAAATAATAAAATCTATGAGCATTGGAAGTCAGCCTATGCCTTATGTGTCTCATTAATGACAAGCAGGCGCTGAGTATAAGGGAGAGCCACATTGCTTCTGCAGTGGACACACACCGCCAACAGCTACACATGCCCAAACACCACTCAGAGCCTTCCCTAACGCTTACCTCTTGTGGAACTCGATTTTGTCGCTTTGCCGTTACACAGACTCTTTCTCTCTGACTCACGTGCCATGCCCTCTATCTACACATACCAATTTTTTTTTTTTTTACAAAATTTAAAGTCCCACTTTCCACATATTAGAAGGTAAAATTCCACAATATCATGATTATAAATCCATATTCATAGTGCTCCTATCTCTACAATAGCTTAGTTCTGAAATATCTTTCTGTTAGAAACTTGTTCACGTGGTTAAAATGATTTATTTGAGAGTGAGGTTTCCTGAAACTTTTCTATCTAGCCAGCGGGCCATGTATCATCACACGGTGTAAAATGGAAAATGTGGGCGCTGTCCAGAGTTCTGACCTCAAACCTTCTCTTTCGTAATTATACACGTGGTTCTATTTGATGGCAATTCCACTCCCAGGCCCTCCAACTACCAGGAATTAGCTGATACCAAATCATATTTCTTGCCCTCACCTCTCTCCTCAGCTCCAGATTTATATTCTGTCTTCTTTCTGCATGTGTCTATTTGGAAAGCAACTAAAATTCAATGTCTCAAACTTTCTTTCAAGTGTTCAGTAAATATTCGCCTAATGCCTATCTGGGGTCAAGAGCTGAACGTAAATTATCGCATAAGCAAGGTCCTTGATCACATGCAGTCTTATGAGGATATCCATAACTAAACTAATAATTACCACAAAAAAAAAGATAAATGCTATATTAGAAGAAGCAAAGTTACTATGAGAAAAAAAGAATTTTGTCTAGCAAGTGCAGGGCAAGGGATGTATTCAAATTTTCCTAGGGTAAGTTACATGTTAGTTGAAATCCATAAGGATTTCCAAAAGGAGTTACCCAGAGAAAGAGTTCCACAAAATTAGAGTCCATCTCTACTTTATCTTCCTATCCCTGAGCACCCAGCTCAATGTTTGAGATCATAGGCATTCAGTAAATCTTGGCATAATGAGAAGTATTTTTATCTCACTACCATTTAAAAAAATCACTAATATGGTATAAAGGATCACAGGACAGCTCTCTCTAGCAAATACACACACAAATACACAATTTGAAACATGTTCGTTGGTAAGACTGATTCTAAGTTACCAGAGCTTTAATAAAAAGTCAAAAGGTTCTCAGTCTCTCTCATCTCTTCATCACCTTTTAATCCTATTTACATCTGAGACAGCCTTCCTGGACTTTGTTTACTGATCTGAGGTATTTCCAGCTTTAAGTTTTGTATGCTTGGAATCATAACTCTGAAGGATAGAGGCAGCTTCTATTTAAGTAGGTTTGTACCATGCCTGCTTTTTTCATGGTATTTTTATTTTCCTTTTACTTAAAAATGCTCAAAACAATATAAAGGTAAGGAATTAAGAGGTACAAACAATCAGGTATAAAATAAGCTACAAGGATATATTGTACAATCTGGGGAATATAGCCAATATATTATAATAGCTATAAATAACCTTTATAACCTTTAAAAATTGTGACTTACTATATTGTGCACCTGTAACTTACATAATATTGTACATCACTATACTTCAATAAAAAAATAAAATTGAAAAATGCTCAAAACAAACTAAAACCTGTAAAACATAATAATGTAGAATACTAAGATAAGCCAACATTGAGACAAGAAAGATCTTTTGCTTTAATATTCTTAAATATAAGAATATTTCTTCCTCCAAGAATCTCAAAGCAGTTAAGTATATAATTCTAGTTGGCTTAAGACCAACAGTCAGAGATGAATCTATTACATCATGGAATCCCATGATTGAAGATCAGGTTTCTTCATAGTTTCAGGTGCTAAATCTATATAGGTCAATCAGAAAAGGAATGCCTGCCTTTTTGTTCATTGTCTTCCTAACCCAGAAAACCGTCCTCATACTAGATTTGCATGATTCCTCCACATAGCTCCGGATGGAATGATCAACCCTGTTGGCCTTTTCCCTTGTTTTTCTGGAAATTTTACTCAAACATTAAATCCCTTCCTGTTTGGGATTACTAACATTGAAGGTAATAGGTATCTATCCCTATTCTATCTCAGAATTCTAAGACATTTTTATCAGAGTGCATATCCCAATGCTGTGAATGTGAGAGGTGTTGAATAAAGGTTTTTAAACAAGAACATTTTAGCTAACATTTTTGGAGTGCTTTTTATGTGCCAGATACTATAGTTAATTCTTTACAACATGTATAAGTGAGGGTTCAATCAGAGAAGCAGAACCAGTGGGAGGTGTATACTAAGAGATTTATTGCAAGGACTTGACCCATGTGATTGTGAGGACTGGCTAGGCAAGTCTGAAATCTGTAGGGCAGGCTCTTAGGAAGGGCAGGCTTAAACTCTTTGGCAGGGGCTGAAACTGCGTTCACAGATGGAGTTTCCTTTTCTTTGGGGAAACCTCAGTTCTGCTCTTAAGGCCTTTCAACTGATTGAACCTGATTATCTAGGATAACCTCCCTTAGATAAAGTCAACTGATTATGGACTTTACTCACACCTACACAATACCTTTATAGCAACACCGAGATTAGTGTTTGATTAAGTAACTTGGGACTATAACCTAGCCAAATTGGCACATCAGAAAGACCACTCTACACGGGTAATCGCATTTCCTCCTGACCACAACTCTGTGAAGTCATTTCCTTTATTATCATACTCATTTTGCAAAGTGGAGAAGTGAAGCTGGAAACAGTTAAGTAACTTACTCAAGATCACAAAACTACCAAGTGGAATAGCCAATACTTGAACCCACTGGCCTGTTTCCAAAGCCGGGAGCTTAACTATTTGCATAGTACTACCTCCAAACCAATGAATAAATCATTGTAATTCTATTCCTCTAAATCTGTACAGAGGACTCAAATCAGTGTTTTATGTATCTGTTTGAAATGCTACCACCATCTTTAGACTTTCTGAGACTAGAATATTCAACATGGTCTTCTGGATAATTTTTTAAACACAAACTGGAGAATCCCAAATGTTAGTCCTTTCTGATATAAAATTGCTACTCTTAAATAAGAAGTTTATGTCAGAAGGGTTGCAATCCTGGTGACCTGTAATGGACTGAATGCTTTACATTTCACTGGAGCTATAGGGAGTTTGGGAATTTGCACTATAAGAGTCTTTTCTGAATTGTCTCATTTTTCAAGAAACAATGTATTACTTAATATAACCAGGGTACTAAAAATCAATAGATATCCTCCAAGTAAAAGAACACAAGATTATATATCATTTGTATTTTAAATAACATAAATTGGAACTTGACTGATTTTTAGCAAAAAATAACTGAAGGAAAAAATAATTCTGACATTGAATATCCTGGGGAACCATAGTATCATGGTAAGTGTCTGAACAAATGGCAAAAATTCATGGTTTTGCTCCACTTCTAGTTAGGTTAGGTCATTGGGCAAGTGAATTAACCGTTCTAAGTATCAATTTCCTTTTCTACAATATGAGAGAGTTTTAGAAGGTGATCTCTTACATCCTTTATGCTGTTCTAGAACATAAAAATGTCTAAAATTTCAGCTGTAAGTAGGCCAGAGAGTAAAAAGTCATTCTTCTGTGAATTATGCAATGTTTTTACTCCAACCAGTAGGAGATTATACTGAAAAGACCTTTATATTTTAATATGCATACCTGGAGGTCATCACCAAATTTCATTATTGCCATGCTGAAGTTAATTTCCAGGACTACAGTATTTCAGATGTGAGCTGATTATGCTGAATGGAGCATCAGTGACAGCTGCTCTGGACAGCAACTTTCCCTCCCAGTTCCCTCAAGAAGAGTTTTCGTTAGTCAAGCACAAATGCTGACAGGGAATTAGATTTCCATCATTCTCTAAAGGTGCTTCAGACACAAAATGGCCTACAGCCCCAAATTATTCTATAGTACAGAGGATTCGACACAATACAAAAATGCTAGCATAACTCCTTTCTAAAGAGCCTGCAGTTCATCACTAATAAATGACATCTCAGATAGCCCAATATTGTTACCAGAGAACAATATCGAGAAGAGAATGATGCTTTCTTTGGGAAAGCATTCTTTGGTTATTGGGAAATGTCATTCTTTGGTTATTTGCAAGATTGGGAAACTAAGAAAACACCTATTCCACCTCAAGTCACATGTGTTTCAGTTGCAGAGTGAGAAATAGAACTGAATGGCCTGACTTCCCAGCCCATCAAAAAGTTTGCTGATCTCAGAAAACAGACATCCGAAGAAGCCCCAGGCAAGAAGGCAGGTCATGTTCAGTAAGGAGTACACCAGTCAAGAAGGCAGCTCATGTCCAACCTGTTTCGCTTTCTATAGGTGTAAGACAGAAAATCAAAAAGCTTCACGAACCCCTTATGGAAATGAGAAATAGTTTCCATATGGCTAAGGGCTCACACTCTGGAGGTTGACAGGCATGAGTTTATATCCTAGCCCCATCCTTTGCTAGCAGGGTGGCTTCAGATACTGTTGCCCTGAACTTCACCAAAGCAGACAATGACATGACAGTAGACAAAACGGTGGACATTTAGTGCTTAAGAAAGTGGATGTTGTCCCATAACTGATAGTTGCACATCTCTCTAAACCTTTTTTTTATCTGTAAAGCGAGAATAATAATAAAACCTACCTCATAGGGCTGTGAGAATTAAATGAGATAATTCACAGATGTCTGGCAAATAAGTGCTCAGTAAACGTTACCTATTATTTTAAAAATCGATTAATATTTCTATTTCAGTGTCTGATGTTTTGCAGTTGATCAAAATCGTTGTTCTTTGGTTTTAAGACAATAAATGCGTATTCAAAAAGTTTTGAAAGAAAATGTGCCCAGAACAACAGGTTGATTATAAGAACCGTTTGGAGTTCATCATGTCATACATTTCCTTAAGTACTTTTATGTAAAGTTTCTTTATTCCAACCTATTTTTCACAAGCTCTTTGGGTGCTGTTACCTTGTGTTCAAACGTTGGATATCCTCTGTGGGAATCTGTGGTTCGTATCCCAGACTAAGTGGGCAACTCACGCTTTTGGATGGAACGCTGAAACAACGAGGAACTGAAGTGTGTGGGTTGCCAGATATGTTTATTCGAATGTTATGGTATTAAGCAGTCTGTAAGCCACATACTATTTTTATTTATTTATGGCAAGGAAACACTATTGGCATTAAAAACATATATACAGGAGGGGCTTCCGGAGGGGCTTCCCTGGTGGCGCAGTGGTTGAGCGTCCGCCTGCCGATGCAGGGAACACGGGTTCGTGCCCCAGTCTGGGAAGATCCCACATGCCGCGGAGCGGCTAGGCCCGTGAGCCATGGTCGCTACTAGGCCCGTGAGCTATGGCCGCTGAGCCTGCGCGTCTGGAGCCTGTGCTCCGCAGCGGGAGAGGCCACAACAGTGAGAGGCCCGCGTACCAAAAAAAAAAAGAAAAATAGGAGAAAGGCCTTGTCATTTAAGGTCAGATGTATTATACTTCATTTAATTGGCATAATTTTGAAGAGAAACCTTTGCCCAAGTTAGTTTCTACAACTGTTGGTAGCAGTACAATGATAACTTCTGTGGGAACTGGGGGTGGGGGGAGAGGTGTTTGAATCGTATCAAAATCTTACTCAGAATCTTAACTGCGACCCTCCAAGTCTGCTGGGGGCCGATCACTGCCCTCTGAGAACAGCTGGAACGCTAGTGGCTCCGGGTGGTGCGACCACCAGTAACCCAAGTTGAGGAATGCTGTGGCTTCTCCTGCGTCGTGAACTCGAAGCAGCTTGGTTAGTGGGAGGAAACTCGAGGTGGCCTCGGGGACAGAGCAGGACCTGCCTTCTCCCCCTCTTCCTCCTCC
>NW_006794332.1:1910394-1920651 GCF_000442215.2 Lipotes vexillifer | reverse complement strand
GCCGCCACTGCCGCTGCCGCCGCCGAGCTGGTCACCTGGGCGCCTGCGGAGCTGCCTGGCTGCTGCCTCGGCGGCGGCCTCTCGGAGGGCGAGGAGGGGGCGGCGAAGAGCGAGATATCCATAGTAACACAGGATGCGCCGGGCGCCGAGCGGGACCTAGTGCGGGAGGAGGAAGCCCCCGCGCGCCGGCAGCCCGCGGCGCTAGGCGCCCTGCAGCCCCCGCGCGCTGTGCCCGAGCCCGCGTCGCTCTCGCACTTCGGGTCCGACTGACTGGTAAGCCCTCCCGGGAACTAAGCCAACGCCTCCCACCCGCCTCGGCCACCCACCCCCGGGAGGCAACCTCAGAACAATAGAGAGCGCAGCCGGCCGCCCTGAAGACCGCGCTCGGGGGAGGACGCGCCGCCGCCGCGGACGACGCCGCCTCCCGGGCTGGCGCGCGCCTCGTGGGGCCGGGCGCGTGCGAGGGCGCGCGGCGGGGTGGGGGGCGCCGCGGGGGGCGCGCACGCGGGCCCGGGGACCTCTCCGGGAGAGCCCGGCGCTCGGCGCGGCGCGGCCAGGCTCGGCGCCTCTCCGCCCCGTTCCTCGGCGCGCTCGCCCTCGCCTCGCGGCTCGCGTTCGCTGGGGGCGCCCAGAAAGATGCTCAGAGGCAACGGCTAGGGGAGCGGAGGTTCCTGCCACATGTCCGCGTCCTCGGGGGCCAGAGCCCGCCAGCCCTCGCGGATCCCGGCTCGCAGCCAGCCCGCGACCGCTGCCGTCGCTAGTGCCGAGGGGCTCGGGTGAGTAGCGGCGTGACTGCGGGCGGCGTGGGGGTACGGCTACCCCGCCGTCCACGACCCCAGCTTGCCAAGATGCGGTTGTGGGAGAAAAAAAGGAAGCCGGGTCGGAGATCCGGAAAGGCTGCGATAAGGGTTGCCGGGGCATTTGTTGCAGCCAGGCTGGCGGTCTCCACTGTGTGGGCCTTTTTTTGTTTTTTTGTTTTTTGGGGGTTTTTTCCCCTTCAAAAAACATGGTTTGGTTATTGCTTTTCCCTCTCGGGTTGGGCGCATTTTCCCTTTCCTTTCCTCATCTTCGGGGTTGCAAGGAGTTTGAAGCGGTAAATTGCCGGATGTCTTTACAAATGGTTTGACTTTCACGAGTAGATATTTTCCAAAGGTCATTTGTCTTCAATATTAAAAAGCCACACCAATCCATGTAATTTCCAGGTGCGCTTTGAATCACTTTTCAGGAGTAGCAGGAAAAACAGACCCTGGAAGGGTTGCTGTTGAGCGTGCCCTCTCTCTCCTCGTATTTTTTTATACATTATTAATCGGAGGGGAAAGTGGGCTTGGACTTAACCACTCTGCGCCTTGGCGAACTGTATTAGAGCAGCAAAGACTGCAATTTGCTGCTTTCGTGAAGGTCGGATCAACATTTCCATTGAAATCCCAATTTCGGTGGTTGCAACTTGGGTGTAATTTTACTCCAGGCTAAAACTTGCCAGAGGCAAACAAGATGTTGTTTTTATAAGGATGCTGCCACCGCCGCGGTTTGGGGTTTTTTGTTGTTGCTGTTTCCCTCCAAGAAAACCAGCCACCTACAAACATGAGCCCCTAAAACAAATGGGTAGCCCAGGAAGGCTTTACATCTTCAGAGATTGGCCAGTAAGGCTCGTTCTCGCTGCAGTTATCATTTCTCCTCCCTGAGCGACTGAGATGTTAGTTTTAGGAGGCTAAAAATTCAGCCCCCAGGCTGCAGATGAGCACCCAACATATATGGGTAGATCGAAGGCATGTGAGCTTTGGGGTCCTTAACGATTCTTAAACACTTACTAGATAAGGATACTTGCTACTTGGACTCTTGCATGGAAAGGCAACGTGAGGAATTTAGGTACAATGTAAAGACTTTCCTCAACGTTGACACAATTACCAAAGGAGTCTATAAATCTGTCTGGGAGTCTTTACATTAGGGTAGCTTCACGTTGAAGTTTGGAGCCAGTTCTGAGCTTGTTTGGAGCTGGAAGGGAGAGAGAAAAGGAGATTAGGAAACCTCCCAGAGGTTCCTTCCAAACCTGTGTTCTTTGTACTCAGCAGATGAGCTTGGGCAAGGAGATGCCAGTGGTGTCTGGGTTATTGGAGTCCGTGGTGTCGATGACTCTGTGACAGAATAGACTATAATGACTGGTGCTGGCATTGTCCCACTGCAAAGACTTCACAAGTGTGCCATTCTGTCATTCCACCCTGTCAGCCCTGAATAGTGCTTGGTGTGGTTGCAGTGATCTTCCTGGACTCAGATGGAGGAGAAAGGAGTAAATGGTACAAATGAAATTAAAACAGATTCATGCTACCTGGGCGACTTTGTGACGTATTTTAAAAAACATCGTTACAAAGACTTTTTTAACTTCAGAATGCAGGGGGAAATAACAATGTTGGATAAAAGCAGTGAAGAGTCAGTGCTCCTTGCTCAAGGATAGGAACTTCCTCCTGCAGTTGCTAATTGCCAAAACTTAATTTTACTGCATTAGAGTCACTTTGCTTGAAGCACTTCGGCACTTTCAGTAGAAGTAATATTTTTCTTCTTAATCAGTGACAGTAGAGTGATAATATATCCATATATTAGGAATGAGAGACTGTATCATTACAGTTCCCCAAAGGGGGACCAGAGAAAGAGAACAAAGTCTCACCTCTACTTGGAGATCAAATCTCCATTAAAATACTTTTGAAATATAGATACAGCATGGTACACAATTTAATTAACAAGATATTTGGGGGTAACTAGTTTTTAACAAAACTTTGTAAGTACATTTATTTGTCAGCAGTTTAAAATTATAATCACTGGACAGTTATTATCAATCTAAAAGTTTGCAGGTTTAACTAAATTTGTATACATGTATTGAATTCTGATACATTTCTTTTCTGTTAATTTACTGTGTATGGTATAATTGGTCTGAAATGTTAGGGAATGGCTTTCTTTAAAATAGTAATATTTGTTTAAAGTTACTGTACATATTCTAAATAGAGTAAAAATTAGCAGACATTGTTCAGGAAAGGCATTCCCAAAAATCATTTGCGATGTTATTGTCCTCTTTTAAATGTTGGCAAATGTTTACCAGTTTATTATTAACTCATACTCATTGCATCATTCATTGAATGAGGATTTTTGAGCACCATGTGTTTTGAAGCAGGTTTATCCTTTCTCTAAATGGAAGGCAGACATGTTCTTTAAATATTATATTGAAATAAATGTTTTGGCATTATCAGTGTTTATAGCATTGGCAGAGTCTGTATAAACACCGGGTAGAGTTTACTGATGTCCCTAGTTCTAACCAGATGCTAATGTCAACATATGTCACATTAATATCCATCAAGCCAGTTAATGTCCCAGGAAGAATGAACAATTAGCAAAATTAATTAGGAGATCTGCTTGACTGAAGTCATTAATGGTCATCAGTAAAACATTTGTATTACCATAGGCATGTTTGATTTTTATACATTTTGGATTTATAGCAGTAATTCAGTTTTAGCATTTACAAGTGCCACTATCAGTAATCAAAGTACAAGGTCTTCCATAAGCCACCAGTAATTAACAGAAGTGTGAACAGAAACCAGATTTATTTATTGGTTACCTTTTTTTTTTTCCTTTCATGGACAATAGCCAGTAACAAAGCATAAGTGTTTGCGGTGGAATTTAATGGCAGTGGATAGCAGTAAGCCTTGGAAAAAGTGTTGCATGTGTATTTCTTTAAGTGAAAGGTTACATTAGCTGTGATGTCTTTACTCTTGTATTAATATTTGATTTCTTTAAAATGATTGTTTTCAAAGTGCAATGATGTCAATATATTTAATAATTTGCTTGAGAAAGAACATTTACATGAATGCATTTATCTTCCCACATATCTGTCAATAATGCATTGTTCCAGAAATCTATTTTTATGTAGATGGAATTTTCATGTAAAAATTAGCCTTTCTTATAATTCTGGTGTGATCTGAAAACCATTCTTGTTCATCTGATTTTTGCTTTCTCTCCATGAAATCATGAGACGTTTTTTTTAGAAGTCAAACTATGATTAAGCTGAGTCTTTTTGTTTCTTTAAAAAAACTGTGAGAATAGTTTGTTTCGAAGAAAATTCAGAATTAATTCCCTTAAAAATTTTATGTCTAGGCAGTATCTCACAATTCTGGTATTTACAGAGCAAAGACTTACTGGTAGTTTTCTCATATGGGAATAGGAAGGAGTGCAGAGAAGATCAATACAAGATTTGATCTGGAAGAAGCAAAAGCGCATGTTCTGATCCCCTCTGTTACTAAATGCTTTATAGTGTGTTTTTAGGTGAATCTCAAAACAGAATTTTTCTATAAATGGCTTTTGTGGATACATCTCTTTGGGGTTTGGAATTAAGGTAACTAAACTGAAATTACTTACTTCACAAGACTAACCCCAAGAACATGCTCTGGAAAATCAATGGCTGCATTGAGATTGTCCAGATACCCATGTTTACCATGTTCCAGCCCCTCTGTCACTATAGACAGCCACCTTTGAAGCACACAGGAATCAGTGGGCGACCCCAGCAGAGTCTCAGCACTGCTTGGCCATATGTTTAAGTGGTACTCAGTTCTGTAGCTCTTATAACATTGGTCAGGGCTAGGTTTTGTGACCCTGTGAAAACTAAGACACTTGGCAGGAGAAAATTGTATTTTAAGACTATTTGAGCATCCTGTCATTTGAGCACATTTCAGTTAGAAGAATTTTTTTGTAACTGTAAGTTTTATGGTCTGTTTTTGGTTTCAATTAAGGCTTGAGCGTGACTTGCACATAGTCGTAATTGCAGCAGGTGGTATGTTTTGTGTTGTGTAATGTTCATAAAAGTCTCGTTTCCTGATGTTTAGAAATCATGACCATTTTGTAGTTATTTTTCCAGAAATACAAAATGTAACTGTAAAACTAAGCTGCTTCTCTTTATCTCCATGATTCATTTATTCAGAAAAGATGTGCAGACCATATGCAGCATCTCTTGGCTCTTAATACGTTTTTTTTTTTTTTTTTTCTGTCTTAACTGTCAATTTAGTGTAAAAATAATTGGTTCAAATTGTTTTCTAGTAGTATAGCTTTCTCTCTGGAATGAAAGGTTTGGCATTGCATCCTAACTATCTCCCAAGGCTTGGTTGGTACTCTTGATATGAGTGATGCTATTTTTTTCACCCTACTGGTAGATTAGTCGTACACACTCATGCCAAACCAAATTTGGTACAAAGCTTCAAATTAGAAATAAATAGTCCCTCCCAAGTTTGAACATTATTTACACACTGGCTCTCCCTCCTTTTACATACCCAGAACTATTCCAGACAGGAACCAAGCTGTCTTGGAAGATGCAAATTCCTAGTAGCTAACAGAAGAAACTTTTTCCCCTTCATTTCCTGACCACTCATCACTGACTTTTTCTCTCCTCTCATTCACTGCTCTTAGCTCAGGTATCTTTCAAATCACATAATCTCTTTAATCCCTTTCATTAGGTTTCTCACTACTAAAACCTCCAGAATATCTGTTATTTCCTCTTTTACGTTTTTGATACAGTGACCCAAGTCATGGCTGATAAGTATTTAGGGTGGTAACAGTGTTATGTCTGTTATCAAAGGAGCTGAAAGCTATAAATTTTAAAGTTCTATGAATATAAAACCAAGACCAGAAAGCTCTACAGCCCTTGAAAATGGACCTGAAGCCCCCTTCAGAATATCCATAAATGTCTCCACCAGTATGAAAGATAAATACTAATTGTAATTTGTTCATATTAAATAAATTAAAATATTTCTTTTAAATTGTATATTGTGCCAGTGATAATTCATCATGTTGATTTTCCAGTATCTTTGTTGAATTTTCTAGAATTTTTCTAGAAAAAAATTTTATTTTCTAGAGTGTATTTTCTAGAATTTTTGTTGCATATATACAGAATTTTAGCCCAGTAGACATTCGTGGGCTCTAACCCTAATATTTAATTATTGTTTATACTGTGGCTTAGTTGAAGGAATTTGCATTCTGAATTCTAAACAACTGACTTAAAAGAGATTTGCCAACACAACCCTTTGAGAAACAGTATCTGTGTGTATTCACTTCATTCACTTGAGAAATTTTTACGGAATGTCTACTGTTTTCAAGGCACTGTTGTTAGGGCAGGAGATATAATAATGAACAGAATAGACAAGGTCTCTGTTTTGTAGAGCAGATATTTAATGGGGGAAGTTTAATACAAAACAAGTAAATAAATAAATGGAGAAGATGATCTCAGACAGTGGTAAGTGCTGTGAAGGGCATATAACAGGGTGAAGTGCTTGAGAGTGTTCTGGAGGGGAATGATACCACTTTTAAAAAGTTGTTCAGAGAAGGTCTCCCTAAGAAGGTGTCCTTCAAACAGAGAATGGTGAGCAGGAACCAGCCATGCAGAGAAACCTGGGGGAAGGAGCATTCAGTCAAATGTACCCACTCACCTAAGTGCCCTTGGGGGACAGTCACAGTATGTTTGGGTAACAGAGAGCAGTACAGTGTGCCTGGGTCCTTGCCCACTCAGGTCAGCCTTGCTGGTCATGGCAGAGGGATTGAGTTTTATTCTAAAAGCAACATGAAGCAAATGGAGAATTTAAAGCTGAAGTACGACAGCTTTACCTTTGGAAAGAATACACTGGCTGCCATGGGAAGACTGGACAAAATTAGAGGCAGAACGAACATGGAGGAACCACGTAGAAGGCTATTATAGTAGTCCAGGTGAGAATTGATAGAGATTTGGGTTAGGGTAATGACAGTAAACAAAGAAGAGCTGTGGGAAGATTCAGATGATCAAATTGTGAAAAGCTTTTGTGACGTTCTACAAATATAGGAAAATACAAAAAAGAAAATAACAGTTCTCTCAGTTCTCACCATCCAAAGTAATATCTTGGCATTTTTTAAGGAAAAATAATCACCACATTATTTTTGATATTTTGATATTTGATATTTGATCATAAGACATAATTCAGGCGATGCACATAATAAAAATACTATAATTTTTAAATTACGCTAAACCCCACCACCCAGAAATAACCATCTTTAACATTAGACTAATATCATTTAAGGCATGTTTCTATGCATATATACAGAGGGATTGGTAGATGGATGCATGAATAGAAAGAAATATTGATACTTTTATGGTAATGGCAACAATGGAATCATACTGGAGATAGTGTTTCTAAATAAAAAGTATTAAAATTTGTTTTCTTATGTTTAACAGCATTAAAAAATGGAAGTAAGAAAAGCTAAATAATTGTTGAACTTCAAACAAAGTTCTCCTTCCTACAAGTTATTTCCTAAAAGATCTCCCTTTATGTTTAAGAGAAATGGTTATGATTAATGGTTATTAAATGGCTATGGTTAAGAGAAATGAAAAACGTTAAGAGGTTTGAGCAGGAGTGGATTGAGATTTTGTAGGAAGGTTATTACAAGTTGGGACTCCTCTTTAAGAAAACAGAGTATATTTTACAAAAACATGATCATGTGAATGCTTTGCTGTGACCCCTCCCAGGGCCAACAAAAAACAAATCACCCATGTAGGTGAAAGGCCTTGAAACTTAAGTAGCTTTATAGTAAATCCACCTCAGCGTTGCAATTATTATGCTTTTTAGACTACATATTCCAGCTTTAAGTACATTATCACCCATCTCCTCTCCTCAGCTAATAATTTTAATTAATTTATATTGATCATGTTTTAACACTTGCTATTATGTAATCATAAAATCATAATTACTAAGCTTATTTAATATAAATTCTTCTATTAAAATAGACCCAATGTTTCCTAGTCCTTTAGTATAGCGTCTCCATTTCTAAATGAGTTATTTGATTCATCTCTTAATTGCCCGGATGTCATTGTCAATTGCTTTCTGATCTTATTTCAAGAAAGACTTGTAGCTACTGCATTTCTGAGAGTTTTTGTTTTTGTTTTTGTTTTTTTAATATTTGAGGGTATCTCTCCGTTACTTTTATAATTGAAACAACATTGAGGCTGAGTACAATATTCTTGTATTGTGCTCTTTTTCCCTTGTAGTTTTGCAGCCATTACCCCATTGTTGAGTAGCATTCACTATTACTGTGCAGTCTGAAGCCACCCTTTGTAGGTGTTTGCTTTTTCTGCCTGGATAGCAAAGAATTCTTTCTTTATCCTCATAGTTCAGTAGCATAGCTAGGATATGTCTTGTTGAATGTTCTGTTTCAGAATTTTCTGCAATACGATGTGCTCTTTAAATCTGCTGACATCGTATCATAACTTTTATTATACATTTTATTCCATTTGTATTGTTACATACTTTGGGGCCATCAATTATCCCTATTTTGGATCATCTTTGTCTCTCTTCCATATTTCTTAATTTCTTTATAATTTAATCTTTTTGTCATTTTCACCTGCATTCACAGTGATTATGTCAATCCTTTCCTCTGTGTTAGTAATTCCATTTTCAGAAGTGTCTACTCTGTTTCTTGATGTTTCTAATTTATTGATTGATTTTAAATGATGCTCTTTGGTCCTTAAATAGTTTCATTAGGTCCACAATCTCTCTTTTCATCTCATTCATTTGTTTCATTATTCTGTCTTTAGCTTCAATTTTTACTGAAATCATTCTTCTGTAGTAGAAAGTTTGTGTGAGGAGGTCCTTCCTCTTATTAGAATAAATTTCTTCTAGATTTACTTCCTCATGCTATGACCCTTGCATTTTATATTCTTCCCTTCCCTCCTTCCTCTCTCCCTCCTTCCTTTTGTCCTCTCTCCTTCTCTTCTTTCCTCCTTCCTCCCTTCCTTGCATATCTGCCTTGCTATTTTTTTTCATCCAGCTGGTGCTTGGGGAGCTTTGCCCAGACATGGTGTAAGTAACTCCTTAGATCACTTCCCACCTTTTGGGGGACCAGTTTGATTTTTTTCTTTGAGCTATGTTTTACTGCCTGGACCTGTCCACTTTTCTGAAGTGGGAGGGAGTTGCCAAGGGAGGTAGAAGTCGTGGAGAGAGGTAGCTCATGCCCTGTGCAGCCTTGATTACGTTTCCAGGGCTTTGCCTTCTCAGGTTTTGCAGAATGTCCCTGTTATCAGAATTCATTTCACCAAACTGGGAGGGGGTAGGTGGGAGATACTAAGGACAGTCTTTTTATAATCAACTAAAGGGTTCCATATGAGCTGGCAGCTACCCTGGAGGTAACCTAGGACTTCATGGGTCTCCTCATCACAGTGGGCAGCCCTGGAGTCTTCAATATCATGGAGTCAGCCCTTTACTCCCTTTTTCGCATTTCACATGTTTCCATCACTCCTCCATAGAGAGAGGAAACAGATAAGGATATTCACTGAGTGTGTGCTTTCTCTAAATTTAGGGTTATTACTGAGAATTCTCAGAGTTTTGTTGACTCTCTGGGCAGTGAGAACAGGGCTGGGAACCAAGCAACACTGTGCCTCTTCATCCTGCTCTGGAATCTTCTCTTTCTTTCCTTGGCTGCCAGTGTTGAAGGTTGTTTATATGTGTTTATGTTCCTTTCCTTGATTGGTTACTGTTGGTATTTTTTTCATACTTTTTACTGTTTTTTTTCCACATTTTGTTTGGTATTTGGGAAGGGAAGTTCTGTGAGGCAGTTTAAATTTGCCATCTTAAATCAGACTCTGGGATATATTTTGGAGATAGAATTTAGATGTCTTGCTGATGGATTAATTTGAAAGATGAAGGGAAGGGAGGAGTTATGGATGATGCCTAAATTTTTGGCCTTAGCAACTGGATGGGTGATGAACAGATTGGGCCAGTGTTGGGAGAAGGAATCAAGAGTTCTGTTTTAAGCATTTTAAATCTAAGAAACTTGATATCCATGTGGAAATGTCAAGCAGGTGGTTGGATCTACTAGCCTGAAACCCAGGGGAAAGATGCTCAGCATATAGGTGGTACCTAAAAGCACATGCCTGGCTGAGATCACCTAGGGAGAGAGAATATAATATTGGGAAATGTATAATGAATATGTACTAATCAGGATGTGTGGGTGTGTGGACTCTTCAGGCTCAGTGTAAACTCTTCTTAATCTGACAAATGTCTGAAATCTTTCAGTATAAATGTATCAGGTTAATGTTTGGTATGAATTAGTGAGGAATGTAGGTCAGGGAACATTTTGAAAGATGGGAAATTTTATACTTCTAGATCTACACAGTAACACAGTAAAGTACTGCCTTTCAAAGATGGTTTAGGGGGGCTTCCCTGGTGGCGCAGTGGTTGAGAGTCCGCCTGCCGATGCAGGGGATGC
>NW_006794332.1:1876591-1910202 GCF_000442215.2 Lipotes vexillifer | reverse complement strand
AAAAAAAGATGGTTTAGACTTGCTTTTTAGCTCTTACCACATCAATTATCTGTATTTGAGGATGATAAAGATTTAATTTTAAACAAATATATAACTTATTAGTTATGAAGACTCAATTTTTTCTGCTTTCAAAATGAATCTATATATACATTTTTATTTAATACATACTTTTACAATTAAAATATAGCTTTTGCTTATAGTAGATGTACATTGTACATTTTAAATCATTCCTATATTTGGAGGGAATGTGCTTAATGAAAAGAATACTGTTCTGAAAATTAGGAAACAAATTCTAGATCCAACTCCGTCAGTAATAAAAAAACAGCAGTATGAAACACACATAATCCTTTCAGCGTGACAGGTGCTGTTCTAAACACTTTACATAATATTTACCTTTTTAAGAAGTTGTATAGTCACACAGCTTTCAACTACTTAATCTCCCAGGACTTTAGCCTCCTCATTTGTAAAGCCAGTGTTCCCTCTAGCTCTAAAATTCAGTACGATTTATCTTTAATTGTACAATTTTATCAAGAAACATAAAAATGTTTTAATGATCTTATTAACCAAAGCAAATGGTAACAGACTCTTTTATAGTCAGGGGAAGATGAACCGTTATATCACAAAGGTTGACCAGTAAATTATGGAGATTTTGGTCGACTAGGATTGCATCCCAAACATACCTCCACTTATGCTTTTGGTCACGCTTTACCTAAAAAATAAGGATTTTTTTTTTTTTTTTTTTTGCAGTATGGCAGTTACTTGCCCAGTTGCTAGGTAACAAGGCAGATCTCTATAGCTTTATCTGAACACACAGCAGATCATTTTTTAGTGACAATTGTTTATATCCAAATATTAAAGTATGCTGTATTGATAATGATTAAACTGTTGATTTATCTACTGTGCATTTGCAAGAAAGTGTGCAGTAATTCACAAAGCTAGTTTTGTTGTAATCTTTCTCAAAAGCATTATTAACATTTGCCACTAAGAATGATCAGTTGTCTAGCAAAGAAGCAATAGCTAGATTGTTTATTTGATAATCCTTCCAGGTGGCTGATCACAATCAAAGCATTGCCATACCTTTCTGATTAATTATACTGTACATCTTCTGGGAGGGATGTTTTGTTCTTCTGTGGGGTCCATTCATATGTTATAAAGTTTGAATTTTGTGAAAATTGATATTCTTTATATCACTTGTCATTCCTCGTACTATAATCATTCAGGAGATCTAGCTCTACACTGAGAAGTAGCAGTTGATTTAGAAGTATTTAGAAGAATTGTTATTTTAAAACATTATCCAAATTTATTATTTTTTTTTGACTTTTGGTACAGAGGGGAGAAATCATAGCTGCACATCACCAGTGTTACATAATCAGCAATGGTGTATTGTTAGAGATCTTTTAACAAAAGTTACAATTAAAGAAAAGATCTGGGGGCTTCCCTGGTGGCTCAGTGGTAGAGAGTCCGCCTGCCGTTGCAGGGGATACGGGTTCATGCCCCGGTCCGGGAAGATCCCACATGCCGCGGAGCGGCTGGGCCCGTGAGCCATGGCCGCTGAGCCTGTGCGTCCGGAGCCTGTGCTCCGCAGCAGGAGAGGCCGCAACGGGAGAGGCCACAACAGTGAGAGCCCCGCGTACCATGAAAAGAAAAGAAAAAGAAAAGATCTGCAATTTAAGTATTATAACCAGTAAATTTCCTTAATAAGGAAGGAAAAAAATCTCTTTCCACTCTTTGTAGATTTTGTTCACAATATTTGCCTTTAATCAGGTGGATTTATTTGCTTGAATGTTTCTTAGTATATGCCAGGAAACGTGAAGTATATGCTTATTCCAAATTCATTTTCCTCCCAACATGTATATTGGTAAATTTGGATGATTATTAGATAGAAGTTATTCATTGAGTTAATAGTCATTTGTCACAGTCTTTTCAACTAAAAGTCAAAAGGCTATTTTATACTGTAATGGAGAAAAGGTATCTGTTGAGCATTGCACTTTTGTGGTAGAGTGGCTGTAATTAGTACATCAGCTATGGGATAATTCAAAATTATGGTACAATTTCCTTCGTAGCATAAGAAATATCACAATAGGTAATGTTAGGATTCAGGTTTGTCTTCAAAGATTTAGTTTATAGGACAGTGACATAAGAAAATTCTTGGAGATTATTTGTTCACAAGTTATTTTTTGATGACAGCAGAAAGAATGCATTCTGTAGAATCAGAAATCACAGAAACAAAAATGAGTTATTACCTGTCTCTTGGGCGAACTCAAGGTAACCCTGTCTTTACAAATCAGCACACCAGGAAGCTCGTTTATACAGAAAATAGTTTAATATGGAAAATTGCACTTTAATAATACCTACTAATTAAATGCCTGCATTCAATAAAATACAGTTGTCGCTGCCTGAAAGCTATAAAAGCCACCTGGAATGATTCTGAATTTCTGTAGTCTTGAGTAAACCACAGGCAAGGCATCTGTTTTATTGACTGTGGACTGAAGGCCTGAGCTATTTTCAAGACAATTAAACAGTAATTTATTTGACTCTTTACAGTGTTCAGTTATCACTGTGGCATTCAAATACCAAAAGTGAAATGGAAATCAGCCCTCTGATTTCTCCACTTTTCATATTCTCAGTGACATACAGTTTTGCCTAGTTTTTAGAAAACATGTTATTATACAAACCATCACTTATTATACATAAATTTTTAAATCATTTCAGGCAGGGAGTCGAAGCAGATGTCTGTTTGCCATATAACAGTAGTTCTCTCCGTATAGGGGAACTCACTGCAAGATTTCATTAGGTTTTTTTATCTTTCTCATAGTAATTTTGGGAAAAAACCAAACCTGTGTTTATACAGAACTTTTAGAAACTTATCCATCTTGTTAAGCTAGGTAAACTTGTGAATTCCAGTTAAGGTTGATTTATTTCATATTCTTATTTTTGATTGTCATATTGTTACCAAAACCCAACTCCATGTGATTGCTACCTTCTTTTGTGTCTTATATTAGACACATTATTTGAATGGACTTTCTTCATCATCCTATGTGTCTTTGTGATTATTGTTGCTATATCATTTTAAATGATTTTAATGGAAATCTTTTTTCTCTCTCTCGATACTGGAGCCTATCTCCTATAGAGAAACTAGGTAATCCTAAATGTGAGCTGTTATTGTCTCACTTTTAGGTTTTACTTACTTTTAAAAAGGGTTCTGTGGCCATAGAAAATAAAACATAGATTTGTCAGAAGTTCAGCATCCTAGGATATGAAAGCTACATTCTGCAAAGCATTGGAGTTGGTTCTGTTTTGTATTGTTAACATATATTTTATACTTTTAATCATTGTTTATCACACTGTGCAAAAAAGAAAAAAGCCAAATAATCTAGTGTTCAACTCCCTTTTTGTTTATCCAGGCATTATGGGAATTTTAGCTGAGGGTGAGACTAAATACTGAATAATCATTTCAAAAGCAAATGTCATTTCTGATTTTAAAAAATGATTCTAATTGTGTGTGTGTGTGTGTGTGTGTGTGTGTGTGTGTGTGAGTGAGTGACTATGAAGATTCTAAGAGAATTTATTTGTCCAATATTCAGGGTGCCTGAAAGCCTAAATATATTTATCCATATTATATGGATTAATAATTATTTTTAAGGATTTAAAGATTATTTTATGGCTCTTTTTCGCAGAACACCCTCAGACACTGTTTAAAGAATTTTCAACTGAGGTTTATCAAATGCCACAAAATCATAGGAGGGATAGGAATTGAAAAAAGGGAGGGGGGAGGGAAAGGAACAGAAAGCAGCAGAAATACATAAAGAAAAATGAGGAAGAACAAAAAGTTTAAATTTTTATTATGTGTCAGCAGAATACTTGGTACAAGTTGCTTCATTTCTTCTGAAGAATGGTGAGGAAGGATGGGCTTGGGAGTGCTTGTGATTCCTCGAATTGCAACTTACCTCCACCACTAATTGGCTGTGTGTGCTTTGGGGAAGTTACCAAACTGAACCTTTCAGAGCCTTATTTTCCTCATCTGTAAAACAGTCATGATGTTTACCTTGCACGGTTATTCTGAGGACTAAGAGGTTGGACAGACAGGTAGATGGATAGCCCTCTTATGCACAGTAGGTGCTGAATAAACCTCTAGCTGCTATTTTTGATAGTTCTTATGTTTGTTAGAGACATTTTCTTTCATCCTTAGCCACCAAATATCAATACAGAGCCAATGTTAGGACCATGAATGTTGCTTTCAAACCAACAGATCTGAAAACTTATAGCCAGGACAAGAACTTAAAGCCCAAAGCAAACCTAGAGTGGCTGACTGTGGCTTCCAGTTGTCCTCTGCATGGCCCCAGGGTGCCACTCCCACAGACAGTCTGTGCAATGTGATGCCAAGTCAGTTGATCTGTTCTTGGTCTCTGCTTTTAAAGAAGCATAAAAATCAAGGCATGAAGAACTTTTTGTTCAAAACTACTTATGTGTTGTAAGTCCCCTTGTATAAAAGATGGGAAAATAACTTGTTCCCAGATCTGTTGGCTTTGGCATCCTCATATGAACCATCATGTCTCAAGGGGGTGCTCTGGCCAACAAGAGAGTTGATTGAGCTGCAAGTCAGTGGCTGAGCTGAGCCAAATGTAGGGCTCCTGCTTCCCTGTTTCCCTAGACTCCTGCCACTCTGCCAGCTTGCTGCTGTTTGTTTAAAAGAATTTTTATTGAAATATAGTTGATTTACAATGTTGTGTTACTTTCAGTTGTACAGCAAACTGATTCAGCCATATATATGTATATATATGTGTGTATACACACACACACACACACACACACACACACACATATATATATATATAGAGAGAGAGAGAGAGAGGACACCAAAGCAATCTTGAGAAAGAAGAACAGAGCTGGAGGTATCATGCTCCCTGATTTCCGACTATACTACAAAGCTACAGTAATCAAAACAGTGTGGTAGTGGCACAGAAACAGACACATATATCAATGGAACAGAATAGAGAGCTCAGAAATCAACCAACACACTTAGGGTCAATTAATCTATGACAAAGGAGGCGAGAATATACAATGGAGAAAAGATAGTCTATTCAATAAGTGGTGCTAGGAACACTGGACAGCTACATGTAAAAGAATGAAATTGGAACATTTTCTCACACCATATACAAAAATAAACTCAAAATGGATTAAAGACCTAAATGTAAGACCAGAAATGATATAACTCCTAGAAGAAAATATAGGCAGAACAGTCTTTGACATAAATCATATCAATATTTTTTTTTAATCTGTCTCCCATGACAAAGGAAACAAAATCAGTGGGACCTAATTAAACTTAAAAGCTTTTGCACAGCAAAAGAAACCATCAACAAAGCAAAAAGACATCCTGCTGAATGGGAGAAACTATTTGCAAACGATATGACCAATAAGGGGTTAATATCCAAAATATATAAATATCTCATACAACTCAATATCAAAAAAAAAAAAAAACCTTTTAAAAATGGGCAGAAGACCTGAATAGACATTTTTCCAAAGAAGACATACAGATGGCCAACAGACACATGAAAAGATGCTCAACATTGCTAATCATCAGGGAAATGTAAATCAAAACCACAATGAGATATCACCTCACACCTGTCAGAATGGCTATAGTCGAAACAAATGTTAGCAAGAATGTGGAGAAAAGGGAAGTCTTGTACACTGTTGGTGAGAATGTAAATTGGTTCAGCCACTGTGGAAAACAGTATGGAGTTTCCTCAGAAAACTAAAAATAGAACTACCATACGACCCAGCAATCCCACTACTAGGCCTATACCCAGAGAAAACGAAAACACTGATTCAAAATGATAACATGCACCACAATGTTCATAGCACTATTATTTACAATAGCCAAAATAGGGAGCCAACCTAAGTGTCCATCAACAGATGAATGGATAAAGAAGATGTGGTGTATATCTACAATGGAATATTACTGAGCCATAAAAAAGAATGAAATTTTGCCATTTGCAACAACATGAATGGACCTGGAGGGCATTATGCTTAGTGAAATTAGTCAGAGAAAGAGAAATTCTGTACATTATCAATTATATGTGGAAGCTAAAAAATAAACAAATGAATATAACAAAAGTTACCAGTGGGGGGAAGGAAGGGGGAAGGGACACCATAGGGGTAGGGGATTAAGAGGTATAAACTACTATGTAAAAAATAAATAAGCTACAGTATCTGAGGGTCTTCTGAGAAGAAGAGCCATAAAGTAATCTTTAAATCCTTAAAAATAATCATTAATCCACATAGTATGGATAAATATGTTTAGGCTTTCAGGCACCCTTCACGTTCCCACCTAGGCCTAGAGTATTTATGTTCAGTGAATATGTGTAGAATAAATAATATTGGAGATTGGGGGACAGGTTTGTGCATAATGGCTATATTGTTTTATCTCTCACTTAAAAATCTAAAATAAAAAATTAATTGTTGCCCCATTAGCCAGTATGACATTTGCTAGATTCTTCTTGATAAAGATAAGGGTAGCTAGACAGTTCCTAAAGGATGCCTTCTTGTTCCTAGCTTGAATCCTAACAAAACTAGAATGCCTTCATATACTAAACAAGCAAACACAAACAAAACCAACCCCCCAAAACAAAACACAACAACCAAAAAAAAAATCCTTGATCATTAAAAAAGAAATAATATTTCTTGTTTGTGACTTTATTAATTCACTCATGCTTACCATGTATAAGTCATCAAAGAAGAAGGGAGAAAGCCATTTTGGACTTCCTCTGCCACTAGTTTCCACTTACTAAACATTCAACCTGTTGTACTACCCCAGTAATAGGTCAGGAAGTATTTCTTCAAGTTGATTTAAAATAAGCTTTGACTGATGTTGTTTTACTATTATTTCTAGTAATGGAAGGGTCAACCTGATAATGTTGATATCAGTTGTTTGGAGGTAGTTCCTATCTCATTAGAAGTTTTAGATAATAAGAATCAAGATGGCATCACAACTCCTACCTGGGCAGAACTTCCAATGATACTGCCCCATCGCTGAGACCGCTCTTTCCATATCTCTTCAGTCTCAGGAGGGATTTGTTAGGCTGTAGGTAGACCGCAACTCATTGTCCTCATAGGTGCCTATAGCTTAACTACATAGTGTTTTTATGAGCCACTCAGACCCAAACTGGCCCCATTAGATTGGCCGTGTTGCTATTTTGGTTAATTACTTGTCATCTAATTGCATTATTTAGCTATATATGCATAGTGACCCGAAGGCCAAGTGCTTTTCTTTATTGTACAATTACTCTGAATAAACTCACCGTGAAAGTAGAATTTAAATACCTGTTGTAAAATACCACTTCTAAAAGCCTGTTTTGGACTTTTTGACAATGCTTTGATGCATTTTTAAAGAAAGCAATCTAAAAATATCATGTGATTTCTACCTGTTCCCTAAAGCCATTAAATATTATTTTCTGTGATTGCTCTTATGTTCAGTTTATTTAACTAAAAAGTTTGGTATCACCGTAGTTTCTGATTGTGAAGGTCTTTCTGCACATTCTTGATCATTTTAGTTTATTCTAATAATGTTCCCTATAGTCAAATGAAACACAAAAGTATAACCACTTTAGTTTTTCAGGCTTTCGGTAAGTGTTCTCTTCCATGTGAATTCAACAGATTCAATTTATTGAGTTCTTTTTTTTTTTTTTGGCTGCCTTGGGTCTTCGTTGCTGCACGCGGGCTTTCTCTAGTTGTGGCGAGGGGGGTGCTGCTCTTTGTTGTGGTGCGCAGGCTTCTCACTGTGGCGGCTTCTCTTGTTGTGGAGCACGGGCTCTAGGTGTGTGGGCTTCAGTAGTTGTGGCACGCGGGCTCAGTAGTTGTGGCTTGTGGGCTCTAGAGCGCAGACTCAATAGTTGTGGCGCACGGGCTTAGTTGCTCTGTGTCATGTGGGATCTTCCCAGACCAGGGCTCGAACCCAAGTCCCCTGCACTGGCAGGCAGATTCTTAACCACTGCGTCACCAGGGAAGCTCCATTTATTGAGTTCTTGATCTGGGACGAGCATTATGCTAGAATCCCAGAATACAAAAATGTGTTAAGTCCTGCCATGTGGGGAAGGAACAGCATGTAAACAGACAATCTATTCAATTACATGGTAGATTACAAGGTGTATTGGAGGCACCAAGGAGGCATTTCAGCTCTACCTAGAGAGTTCATGGAAGACTTCTCAGAGGAGGTGACAGTTGAGATGAGACTTTAAAGATGATCAGGAGTTCACCAGGAAAACCTGAGAAGAGGATGAGGGAAGAAGGCACTGTAGGCAGAGAAAACAGCATGTGCAAAGGCACAGAGGAGTACACCATGTGGTGCCACTAGCAATGTAGTGTGGGTGGGTATGAGGAAGAGGAGAGAAAGGAGGCTGTTAGACTTCAACCTTCCTATGATGGGAAGGTGTGAAGCAAAGGTGTGATGTGATCATGCTTGTAGTTGGGAAGAGTCACTCTGGTGCAATCTGCATTCCTCATCCTCTGTTGTTTGTATTTAAAGACCAGCCCCTCCTTCAGTTTTTATTGCAGTTTCTGCAAGGCTTGATCTAAACTGTAACATATTCCAGGCCAGATGAGCTGAGGAAGGCTGAATTTAAGGGCCACAGGCCAACAGGTGCCTATAGCAGTTATCCCCTACCTTGTTATAGCAACGTTTAGGTTGCATCATCCCTGTGGTTCTTTTGTGGGCCATTCCTACCTCCTGTACACTGCTCACAAAACCAATGAGCTTTGGATCACAAGCCCAGACTTGTCTTGATATTGGGTGCAGCCCCTGATTATGTAGTTGATCTGGGTCCACTCACTCAGCATATACCTGAGAGCCTGCTATGTGTCCCAGGCTGGGAACACAGAGCAGTGAGACAGCTCCTGCCTCCCACTGTTTATTTGCAAACATGTAAACAATTCCAATAGAGTACAATAAATGCCATAATAGAGAAACTAAAGGAACAGAAAGGAGAGGAGAAAGACCAGGAAGGCTTCCTGCAGGAGATGGCATCTGTATCTCCTGAAGGAGGAGGCAAATAAAGGTGGACAGGGTTGTCCAGGTGCCAGGCAAACAGACTGAAGAGCTGCTGAGAACTGAAGTGTGTCAGGCCAGAGTGTGATAAGAGAAGGAGCTAAAAGGTCAGAGGGGACCAGAGCCTCCAGGGCTGTACACAGTGCCACCCGGAGGGTTTTAAACAGGGAGAATTAACACATTCAGCTTTGCAGAAAGATTGTTCTGAGAGCAGAGAGAGCAGATTGGAGGACAAGATGGAGACAAGGAAACTGTCTCTGTTTCCCTCTGTTACTGATCTCTGAGAGTGATGCTGGTAAAGAAATTAATGAGAGCTGTAGCCAAGTTAGCATCTACGGAACGTAGAGGTAAAGATGGGTCTAAAAGAGAGGCAAGGAAGCAGAATCGCCAGAGGCTGGAGGTTCAGTGGATGTGGAGAGGAATAAGAGGGCCAAGCTGAGGATGAAGAAGGGTGGTCCATAGTCCACAGATGGTACAGTTTTTCAGTGGCTGCCACTGTTGTGATAGTTACATTACTGGCTGGATTTGAATGCCACACTGGAATCCTGTTACCCTTAATATGCCTTCTCCTCCTTGATTCATTTTTATATTCTTGTCCAAAAAACACTTCTTTTATAAGCCCTGAAAATTGTTTCCACCTCTTTTATATCATTTTTCCTTCAAAACCTGCGAGGAAGTTTAGACAAGTGTCAGTTTCTTCATTTTGTAGATACACGTCATGCACAAAATCACACAGCTAGCATGCAGAGTAGCCTTAGAATCCTTGACTATTTCTTGCTCCTAGACCACATTGTCTGCTTTGAAGATACGTCATTAGATTATGTAATTCTAACAAAACAGAATTCATTTTTTGGTTTTCAGCAAATAGTCATCAATGAGCATCCAGAGCCAAATACGTTTTTCTCTGAAATTCATCTCTTTTAAATGTGTTGTCTGCTCACAGTGAGTCTAGCTGGGAATGGCTAACATTTACAGGGGGCTCACTATGTGTGTTACATAGCATCCATTCATTTAATCATTTCACCTGTGGACTGCATACTAGCGTTAGCCCCTTGTTAAGTGAGGAAACCAAGGCACCGAAATGTTAAGTGACTTACTCAAGGTCACCGGCCAGCAGCAGTTGAGCCAAAGTTCACGCCAGGCATGGTGACTTCCAAACTTCTCACCTAGCTTCTAACAAATATGTGAACTTAAGAGTGGACAAGTCCAGGACACAATCATTATTTTTCAGAACCTGCTCTGTTTGGTTAAGGTTTTTTTTTTAAACTTTGAAAAGAGATTTCTGAAAGCAGCAGCAGCAAACCTTCACAGGGGTGCTCGGGATCCTTTTAGAATTGGTCACGACTGCGCTGGAGAAGGTTCATTTATCCAGAAATAGTTACAGGCGAGCTGGGCCTCATCGAGGACCAGATAAAAAGCAAGAGAGCATCTCAGAGAGAGACTGGATGAGTTGTCCCTGCCCCAGAAATAGTTCATTTCAACTGTTCTAGTAGTTTTATTGTTGAACTTGAGGGTTCATATTCATAATGGTAAAATCCAAAGATGAGTAAAAATCAGCCCTTTGGCACCTAAAAAATTATTTTGGGGTGAGTACATAATATGTCTTCATTATGACATGGTATAAGTCATTAAAATCTCTACTTTTAATCTGTGTTACAGTTCACGTAAAGAGCTTCTAGGTAACTTTCAGTGTTATTAATTTCTGGTTTCTTCTTTTATGTGTGCATTTTTACAAATATGTTTCCAACTGTATTTACTTTTCTAAATATATAAATATATTTGTTAGCTCTCATTTTTCTCTATGTTCAGATCATTTTAACCGTGTTTCTCATCCCTTTGTCCATTAAATCTCCGTGTTTCCTGTCCGCAACTCTCATCCTTCCTTTTGCACAGATCATTAAAAAGAATATTCTGTCCACCCTACACAGCAGGGACCCTCATGCCACCTCTTAACCACCTTCCTCCCAATGAGATTGATCGCACTGTATTGTTCCCCTCATTTATTATCTCCTCAGTCCTGGTTCAAGCCAAAGTTATTTCGTTTTATGTAGGAAGTTGTATGAGATGTTCTTCCAAATGCTCTAATAAAATTCAAATATATCACATCTGCTCCATTCCCTTAAACTAATAATCTTGTAATTCCATCAGAAAAGCCATCAAATTTGGCGTGCCTTTTTCTTTTTTCCTTCCTAAAGCTCACCTTCTTATTTGTTTTGGGGGTTTTTTTTTGCAGTACGCGGGCCTCTCACTGCTGTGTCCTCTCCCGTTGCGGAGCACAGGCTCCAGATGCGCAGGCTCAGCGGCCATGGCTCACAGGCCCAGCCACTCCGCGGCATGTGGGATCTTCCTGGACTGGGGCACGAACCCGCGTCCCCTGCATTGGCAGGCGAACTCTCAACCACTGCGCCACCAGGGAAGCCCATCACCTTCTTATTACTTTTGGTTTATTCCCTCTAGATGTTAACAGATTTTTTATTACTCTCACAATATTGCAAACTTGCCAAATTACAATTTCCAGGGTCACTTTCATCGTTTGAAACTCGGGCTCTCTTTTCCTTTTGCCTCATTTCGTGGTGCCTAAATATGTGGATTCCTGTCGATTTTGTGTATCCTATATTAACCAGGCTCATTATTGATTGATAGGGGATGGTGGTAAAAGTGAGGAGAGGCGGGCAGAGGCTGAGTCCCTGCTGCCTGTTATCTGAAGCCACCTTCTCACACTACTCCCCAGTCACCCTGACTGACTGCATCGTCTCCTTCTTACCACCTGCTGGATCTCTGCCCCATTCCTGAGTTCTGTGATTTGTAACCTCCTTTCCCCCTTGCATGATCCATTAACATTCGCTCATCTGCTTCTGCTACCCTTTAGAAGAAAACACACACAGTTCATTTTTATCTCCTTGTTCCCCATTGTCTCATGGTTCTGTTTATGGGTAAGGTGATTTTTACCTCCAGGGCTATGACTGTCTTTTTTCAACTGCACATGGAGTATTCTTTGAATCTGTGCTTCTTGAACTTCATAATGAGGGCGTTGTTTTCAAGCTGGATGCTCGACGGCCTGGTTCAGAACAACGGACCCTGTGATTCCTTCCCTCAAGTGAGCGTTTGTCTAAACAAATCTACACCCAGGTGTAGCCCTTTTGGGTTATGTTGTTCTGTCCCAAGCTCTCTGCTTCCACTTTTTTCAACTTCTCATCCGCAATTACTTTCTTCACTGTTCTTAAACTCATCGACAGGCACTTTTTGTCTGTAGAGTTTACTACATTTTTTTTTAGCTTCATATAACTTAATACTTTTCTTCCCCCAATGAACACACACAACTGTTCTTCAAACTGTATTGGATATTTATTACTCTAGGCTTATTCCAGGAGGAGTGGAGGCCTTGTTATTTCATTTATTCATTCCTTTGTTCATTCTTTCAACCAACATTTGATGAGTACCTTTTAGGTTTCAAACACTGGGCTACAAAGATGAGTCTCTCCTTTGCAAGCAGTCACAGGATCTCGAAGGGAGGCAGCAGTGGAAATGATTCTAACATGGTGTGATAGGTGCTATGACAGAGGTGGATTTACAAGTATAGCAGGGGCACCACTCTGAGGAGATAAAAGCTCTGAAGAAGTATCTAACCATAGATCTGGGGGAATTGGGATGAGTTTTCTAGGCAGACAAGGGGGGAATGGCATTTCATGGGAAGATGTAGTCTTACAAGACGGTACTCTCAACTTATCCTGATTCCTCCTTCCAGATCTGCCCATCTTTGTATTATTGGCGGATCAAGGAGAAACTAAAAGTCTGTGGGAAACACAGGCACAGAGACTGGAGAGAGAAAAATAAGTATTAGATTTGTGTATTAGTTTGTTAAGTTGCCATGCAAAATACCACAGACTGGTTGGCTTAAACAACAAATTAATTTTCTCACAGTTCTGGAAGCTCAAGAACAGGGTTAAGGTGTCACCAAATTTAGTTTCGTCTAAGCCCTCTCCCTTTGCCTTGCAGATACACATCTTCTCACTGTGTCCTCACATGGTTATCTTTCTGTGATGTCTGTGTCCTCACCTTCTCTTCTTATAAGGACATCAGTCTTATTGGGTTAGGACTCATCCTAGCAACCTCATTTTAATCCAGTTACCTCTTTAAAGGCCCTATCTCCAAATTCAGTCACATTCAGAGGTACTGGGCTTCAACACAGGAATTGTGGTGGGGAGACACAATTCAGCCCGTAAGAGTTTGGATTTAGTCTTTGGTAGTGCTTGAACTAATGGCATAACTGAACTTCAGAGTCACTTGACGTAACTAAAAGGGTATATGATGAGCTGTTATCTGCTGAGCAAAGCTATTTAAATGTTTTAAGTTTATACTGAATGTTACCATCTATGTCCTAGATTTCCCATGTTGCTCTGTTTAGAACTAAAATATTACAGAAGTCCTACCTCATTAAGTACTATGTCCCTGAAGGCCCAGGACACCTGACTGTGTGTGAACCCTTTCAGTACTGCAGTGGAAGCCACGTCATATTCAGTAGCGCTGATAAAATGATTCAGCGTCACATTGCTTAATTTCCAGTAATTTGTTCCCACTGCAGAGATAAATTCATTTATCTTGATTTGGATGGATCATTGTATAGAATTTCAATATAGATAAGAATATAGTTATTTAAAAACAGCTCCTCAAAGAGTGTAACTGCTTCTTGGATCTCCTTTATGGAAAAAAATATATATATTGTTAAATATGAAAGTTTGAAAGGTCTTTGCATTATTAGATGTTCATAATTTTTCTAGTTTGCCCTTGGTGGTCTGACAGGAAAAGCGGTGTAATGATCACGTGATGTCAGTTCTGCTTTCAGCTGGGCGCCACACACCTTCATGACTTGTGCAAGACATTTAATTTTCCTGAGCTTTTGTTCTTCATTGGGCAAATGTGGATGATTATATCCACATCCATCAAACTTATTTCATATTTTATATTCTTGTGCATTTTTCCAGTGTAGAAATTGTTATTGAAGTAATATGCAAGACAGTACTTAGATTTTAAATACCAGAGCTTATTTTTAAATATGAATATAAGTTATGTTTTCTAATGGAAGAGAATTGTGGATGATAGGATTTATAATGGGCAAAAAGTAACAATGTCTTGCCAAGAGGGAACTGATTTAGAAAAAAATTGGAAATTCAAAAAGTGTAAGAAACCTCACAGGTCGCTTATATTACGTGAGGAAGCAGTCAAAAATGAGACCATTAGAGTCATTCCTCAGGTAAAATGAAAAAGATGTCTTTGAGGCAAATTTTTGAAAGGGAAAAAGACCTGGGCCCGGTTCAAAGAGGTAGGAGGAAATTTTGATTCACTGAGAAAGGAAGAAGTGAAATGGTGACACCTTTCTTGCCCCTATCCCAAGTCTGAATAATCAAAGGAATGACACAGGCAAGCCCAGAGTAAGTCTCCTCTTATAAAATCCCCTGGGAGGGACCTGTCTCATTGTCACGCAGAAGCATTTTGTAAGCACCACTGGAGCCGGCACAGCATTGAGCGTAGCACACAGGAGGTTGTGGTCCTGGTCCTGCCTCCTTGTGCTGACTCAGGTGCAGAAGGATGTGATGGATATCCAGGCCATTGGATGCTGACAGCCAAGTGTTTGCATTTGTTATAGAAGCTTTGTTAGGAGCAGAAAGTGGAACTTTGTTAGGAGATCACTGCCTCACTTCCAGTTAATTGGGGAAGATTGAGTGGATGGGGTGGAATAGCAGGGGTTTAGCCTGTTTCCTCATCAACTCACAGCTGGACTCCCAGCTGCCCTAGCATCTCCTCCTAGGCAGCCCTGAATTCTGCGGCTTATTTAAATAGAGAAGAAAACATAACAGGAAGGACAGAGGGAGGGAGGAAAAGGAAATAAAGGGCACATACCCCAAAAAGTTCTTCTCTCTGGGTCCTCTCTGTCTGGCAAAATGACCACCTTTATTGGATTGTGGGTGGGCCTGGGTCTGCATACCCCTCAACCCCCCCATTACTGGGGACAGCTGTGAACAGCCCCTTCCAGTGCTCAGGAAGCATGTAACTGGCCAGAATCGACATTTGTGTGCTGATCGTGAAAGCAGAGTAATAGTCACAGTTAACATTTTTTTTTAACATTTCTCATGGGTTGGGCCTCTTCTGCCTTCTTTAGGTGCATTATCTTGAATCTCTTTAACAATTCTAGGAGCTGAGTCCATGGTTACCCTCCTGTTACAGATAAAGAAACTGAGGCACGGGTTCTCCTAAACTCGCTTGAGAACACAGCCAGCAGGTGGCTAAGCCAGGGCAGGGGCCCAGGGCCTCCCTCTTAGCTTCTGCAGCCAGAGTGAGAAAGATAGACAAAGCCCTGATGTTGACGAGACTATTTTCTGGTTTTCGGGGCATTTTACCATATTCCAGCATGCACTCATCACATGAAGCAGAAGGTTTTATTATACCCATTTCACGGAAAGAACTGAGGCTCAAAGGAGTTAAATGACAATGAGTGGTTGAATAACCAAATTATTAGAAAAGTAGTGATGGACATGGTTTCTTTTTGTTTTAAAATTTGATTCCCCACATAAGACAAGGGTTGGCAAGTATATATGTGTGTGTATACTATTGTGTGCTATTTGTAGCACAAAATCAGAATATTGTAAAACTTTAATTAGATTGTTGGTTGCTAAACCAATTAAAGATGGTTGTCACAATTCTGGGAATCTCTAGAGCTCCAGGACTTTAGTTATTTTAATTTTCATCAGGACTGGGAAATAAATAGTAAAAGACAGGCCCCCAGGCATATCTTCCAGATGTAACTCCTTCCCGAGTCTCCCAGCTCCTTTGTCATCTGGGTTGACCCAAGTCTTATCCTGACTAAGGAGTCCTTAACCTCCCCAGTCAAAAACTTCCTTCTCCCCAGGAAGGCTTGGGCTCAGGCCCTGCCCTCCTAAGGGAAAAGCTCACTCTCGTATGGATGGAAAGTGGTGCTGGGGGCAGAACACTCCTCCCCAGGCCCGGAGTCTGCTCATTTCTCAGCAGGTATTTACTGAGCACCAAGCGTGGACTCACTGTGGATGGCACTGAAGGTGTAAGTAATGATGAAGAGAAGCATAAAAGTTCCTGTCCTCGTGGAGCTTACTGTCTGTCTTTTGGACATCCACAAGAGAAGAGGCAGATGCGAGGTTTGCTCTGCAAGAGAACAAAGCAGTCTGGGACTCAGCAGTGAGGCTCCTGATGGAATTTGGAATCAGGCACCTGCATGCATATCTTCACTCTCCACCAGTCATCTTTGTGCTCTTGGACGCGCTTAACATCTCCAGAGCCTTCTTATAAAAAATGGGTATACAGGGGCTTCCCTGGTGGCGCAGTGGTTGAGAATCTGCCTGCTAATGCAGGGGACACGGGTTCGAGCCCTGGTCTGGGAGGATCCCACATGCCGCGGAGCAACTGGGCCCGTGAGCCACAACTACTGAGCCTGCGCGTCTGGAGCCTGTGCTCCGCAACAAGAGAGGCCGCGATAGTGAGAGGCCCGCGCACCGCGACGAAGAGTGGCCCCCGCTTGCCACAACTAGAGAAAGCCCTCGCACGGAAACGAAGACCCAACACAGGAAAAATTAATTAATAAACTCCTACCCCCAGCATCTAAAAAAAATTTAAAAATGGGTATACAGCATGTCTCTGAAAGGACAGTTTAGAAGATCAAATGAGAACAGCACATGAAGCAGCTAACAGAGCGCCTAAAACGGGCAAGGTATTGAGTAAAGGTTAGTTCTATGGCACCAAGTCCCCCATCCCTGCTTTTGTTCAGGCACGGAGGCTTTTCCCATCCCAGTGCTCAGCTGGTAGGCTGTTGGACAGCTAGTCATAAATCGTAATAATAATCGCCCACATTTGTCAAGCATTTCTCACACAGGGCCAGGTCTCATGCTAAGTGTGTTAGCTACATCACCCCATTTTGTAGATCTGCTTTTGGTGATTTCAAGTCTGTCTGGCGGCTTCTCTTCCTTCCTAGAGCTACCCAGCACATTCAGGGAAGTCTGCGTTTCTTATATTTGGTATGTTTTCCCAAGAGTCAGTCAGTCATGCCATCAGTATTTGAGATAATTTGGGAAACCCCTTGTCTGCATGGCCAGAGATTAATACCTGAATGCTCTGTACTCATTTAAAGCCATTAGAGGGTTTTTGTTGTTGTGTTTTTTTGTTTTTGTTTTTTTGAGGACTTCTTTCCTAACATGTGCATCCTGCAAAAGATTTTGAAACCGTGTCTCTGCAATATGCACCATCCGTGGATCCTTCCACCTCCAGACAGCTGGATTCCTAGTCTGTAACACGAGGCAAGCCACTCCTGGGGCGTTCCAAGCAGCCCACTCCTAACACCAGTGTTCCCGTTGCCTGTGCAGCCCACACTTGGTGGCTCCCGGCTCTCCTCCAGCCTCCTCAGGCCCAGGGTGTGCTCTGTCGTGAGTTATGGCTTTACTTATCTGAGTCTAGACCTTTTTCCCTCTAGACCTGGAGTGCCCAGAGCAGCTAAAACATGTTTATTAATCAGTCAACACAGAATGCCTTTGTCTCCTATCAAACCACTGATGGTTTGATAGGAGACGAAAGGAGAAGACTGTCACATTGAGGTGTTCGGGGAAGATGCTCTGCTAAAAGAGGTGGGCTCTTCTGAAGAAAGCGCCTGGGTGGGATTCCGAGGCAGTTTCTAACTGGGTGTGGGGTGGGGAGCAGAGAATGCTTTACCTTCCATAAATGGCAGAAGCATTCAGAAGTAATATCCAGAAAGGAAACTGACTTATATTCCAGAAGATGTAATTTGCTTTAAGAAGTTTATGAAAGGAATGAAGATGACAGCTGCCTTTTTCCTACTGTTAGTTGCTGATTGCATTTGGTCATATTTCATTTTTTTGGATTCAGCTCTTTCCTGTCTGTATGATATTACCATTACATTTTTATGCCGTTTTAGATTTTCTTTTGTTGTCACGTGCAGGAAATGGATTACATTCTTCTTGTCTGTGAAGCCAAAGAGACTGTTTTGTTTGAGGATAGTCTCACCCCGTGAGTACTAAGGAGTACAAAAGCGATCAGGTGCTAGAAACGTCTGTGCTCAAGATGAGGCTTATTGTAATGGGTCTGGGTAATCCAGTTGACCTGAAAACTCATCCTAACCCATAGTGACAAAAGCAGCACAAATTATTCCTCTGCTCCTCTAGATGGCTGACTGTGGTTACAGATTCTGCTTCTCTAAGAAATTCCTTTTTAGAGGAGGTTATATGCAGTTTCTACATTTATTTTTTTCCCTATCTTATCCACCTATATAATCCTCAACTTTCTGTGTGGGGATTATTCATTTATTCATTCATTCAAGAAACATTGATGTAGCACCTCCTATGTGTCAAGCCAGGTGCTAAATGCTGGGACATTAAAAAAAGCACAATCCCCACCCTTACTTATAACCTAGCTGAGAGACCAAGAGAAGAAGAAACTGTGGAGATACAGTGTGAATTTGCTGCAGGAGATACGCAACAGTTCTCCTGGAAGCATGGTGGAGGGGCACCTAAACCAGAGAGAGGAAGGTCAGGAGAAACTTTCTACAGAAAGCATCGTTGCAAGGGGAAAGGGGAGATGAGGCTGAGCTGACCAGACCATGCTTCTTAGCATGAGGAAGGTTCAAGGAAGGGATGAGGGAGGGTTGGGGAAGGTGTTTCAGGCAGAGGCAGCAGTGCTCCCAGAGGCACAGGTGCCAGAGAGAATGCATTGTGTTCAGAGAATCTCATGCAGGGCCACGTGGCTGAGCACCAAGGATGGGTGAGGCATGGCAAGAGATGACAGTGGAGCGGTGGGCTGGAGCCAGGTGGGGGAGGGTCCCTAAGCCCTGCTTGAGGACCGCACACATCACCTCACAGGCAGTGGGGCTCCATGGGCCAATTCTAAGCTCATCTTAGCTACAGTGCTGTGTAGGAAACAGATGGGTGTGGGACAAGACTGGACAAGAGAAAACCACCTGGAAAATCAGCATATTAGTGGAGCTGAGAAAGGACCAGGGCCTGGATTGAGGTAGTAGTGAGATGGACAGATTGGGGCTCATCTGAGTGCTACGAAGGAAGGAGCATGGCGGCTCTGCCCAAGCCACACGGGCCTCTTTGCTGCTCCTTAAACGTGCCAGGGACATTTCTGCTTTGGACCTTTACGCTAGCTGTTATCTCAGCCTGAAGTGATTTGCACCCAGATATCTGTATGGTTCTCTCCTAATTTCCCCAAGTCTTGGCTCCAATACCACCCTCTCATCGAAGCCTACTATGATCACACTGTTTAAAACTGCACCCCACCTCCCCCCTCCACGTACCTGAATTCCCATCACCCTGTCTTTCCCTGTGTCATTTGTTCACCTCCTAATATCCTCTGTAAATTTAATTTTTTTATGTTCATTGTTTATGATCTTTCTCCCCTGCCAGAATATAAGCTTCTTGAGGGCAGGAGTGGTTTGGTTTTGTTTGTTCACTCTTATATCCCAAGCTCTAGAACAATGCCAGGTGCATAGTAGCCACTCAACTAAGTAACATTTGTTGAATGCATAACCGGATGGATATTGGGATCAAAGATGAAAGAAGAGGCATAGATGATGCCTAGTTCTCTTCTGCTTTGGACAGATGAATAAGGAGAGTAGGTAGCGAACTCCTCAAAATGGGGAAAAGAGAAGAGGAACAGGAAATAGGGAAGACGGTGAGTCCCACTTGAAGCATTTGCCAGGTGGTCCCATCAAGCATCCCAAGATAGAAATGGAAGAGGACCTGAGGAAGAGCACAGAAGGTTTAGGGTAAGGACTCGGGCGGGGCTGACTCGGAACCACAGTTAGCCATTAGACATCATGAATATGTAGTGGCTGGTGGTGGGACTTTTCTCCAGTAGAAGGCAGCTCTGTGGGAGTGGAGAAGATGCTTGATTTGATTAGAGGCTGAAGACTTGGAAGGCCTGAGCAGAGGAAAGACAGGGGCAGTAAGCTGCAGGTATAAGCAGCATCCTGGGGTTTATCCTGGCTGAGGAAGGAGAGTGAATCATGAACAGGATAAATGGCAGGGAAATCAAGGAGGAAGTGAAGGGAGGGAGGTCTGGATGAGGTCTAACAGCTCGGGTACTGAGTCCAGGTGACAGCTGGGAGGATAGAAGGAAGCAGCCAGTCATTTTTCAGTCATCAGTCAAGAGATTTTTATCAGGCACTACATTAGTCAGTGTTCTCCGGAGAAACTAAGCCAATAGAATGTAAATACGGAGAGGTTTATGTTAAGGAATTGGCTCACATGATGATGGAAGCTGACAAGTCCAAAATCTACAGTTGAAGTGCTCACGCCTTCAGGCTGGCAACCCGTGGAAAAGCCAATGCTGCCAGAGTCCAGCCTCAAAGGCCATCTGCTGGCAGAATTCCCTCTTCCTCGGGGGAGGACGGTGTTTTGTTCTCTTCAGGCCTTCAGTTGATCAGCTGAAGCCCACCTGCATTATGGAAGGTCATCGGCTTTACTCAAAGTCCACTGATGTCGATCTCTTCCAATAACCCCCTCACAGAAACATCCTGAGTAATATCTGACCGCATATCTGGGTGCTAACTAGGAATCCAGCTGTCTGGAGGTGGAAGGATCCGTGGATGGTGCATATTGCAGAGACACATGAGAAAACCTCTAGTGGTTTTAAAGGAGCACAGAGCATTCGGATATTGATTTTTGGCTGTGTGGACAAGGTGTTTTTCAAAATATTTTAAATACTGATGGCATGACTGATTGTCCCTTGGAAAAAAAAATAGCAAATACACGAAAAACAGACTTCCTTGAACGTTCTGGTTATCTTTGGGAAAGAAGAGAAGAAATCTAGCAGAGCTGACACTGAAAATTCACCAGGCACCTGCTCTGGGCCAGGTCTTGTTGGGGAAACAGTAAGGATAAGATAGCTCCTTCCTTGGAGCAACATAGAGTCTGGAGGAAGACAGTGGCTCCTATGGCTACTGAGGCGAATAGCACTGAAGTCGTGCATCCAGGCCACCTCCAAGAACATGAACGTACTTTTATGTTTAAGATAAATCTGGTGCAGTGCATGCCTGTGTAAGTAATGCAAAATGTTGAAAGATATTTATCCAACCCTTTTGTATCATTTACATTACAGTTAACTTTCTATCAAGATGACCATGGAAAGAGAATTCACTGATATTTGTGCACTATTTCCCTACCCCCAGAATTTCGCCAGTCACATCTGTAGCATTCTGTTCCTCAATAACTAATATTCCAGTTTTCTATTCTGGTTAGGTCTCAGTGGTCCGTAGATGACATGAGAAAACAACATCTGTCAATCAAGTTGACATGAAAAGTAACAAGTTTTATTTATATATAAGAATGCCCTCTTCCGCTTTTTCTCCTAATATTGAACCTATACAACCAACGTACGTTATTCAATCCCTCCTTTAGAAAAGGGGGAGTAACAAATAACTTTCATGTGCCCTGTAAAGGAATTAAAATTTTATCGCCATAATCTGACTCATCAGGGTCCCCACCTAACTGGGCATGGGACACAGAAATGCCTCACTTGGCTTACTCAGGGCCATTTGGGTTTTGCAGCCGATAGAACATCAGTGCTCTAATTTGCATAGCTGGTGTCTCCTGTCCATTGCCTGTGGAGAGGCTGTTAGCAGCAGAGGTCACAGAGGCTGGGGTCACACAGAGCTGCAGGAGAACCCTGCTGTTTTGTTCTTCTTAGGTGAGAGAGTTCAGAACCTCTTTATTATTAGTTATTATCGTTAATAAACATTTACTAATCCATTGAGGGGGTGAACTCCACTTACAGAACCTACACAAACCTTATTATGCAGGGCAAGACTGGAATTGCTTGTATCCCTAAAAGTAGCTGGAAAAGCCTGTCTTTATATCTTTGTGATGAGGGTCTCCAGTCATACGTAAGTCAAGGACCTCACAGTTGGTGAAAACCCCCAATGACATGAATGAGCTTTAGACCGTGTGGTCCACTGCAAGTGTGTTGGAGGTTATGTTTCATGATCTGTCAGTTTTCACATAGGGACTATACTGGATCATTAAATTGCGAAACTGCGGTGGAGATCTATTATTTTGTACTAGGGCCAAGAAAAATCTGTGGGGACATACTTCTATCAAAATGCTCACGTTGCACATCGCATTTCGGAACTCTAAATGAGTCTTGAATCTGTGTTTATATGTATAATATGTAAAGCAAGGTTTTCCTGAACAGTTTTTTGGGGCGAGAGAAACAGAGAGAAGGGGGTGGGCATCTTGATTCATGCTTGAGAGTTTAAGCCTATTCTTTTTTTTTTTAATTTCTATTGGAGTATAGTTGATTTACAATGTTGTATTAGTTTCCAGTGTACAACAAGGTGAATCAGTTATACATATACCTATATCCACTCTTTTTTAGAGTCATTCCTATATATAGGCCATTACAGAGTACTGAGTAGAGTTCCCTGTGCTATACAGTAGGTCCTTATTATCTATTTTATATATAATAGTGTGTATATGTCAATCCCAATCTATCCCTCCCCCCCTTCTCCCCTGGTAACCATAAGTTTGGTTTCTACATCTGTAACTCTATTCCTGTTTTGTAGATAAGTTCATCTGTACCCTTTTATTAGATTCCACATATAGGCGATATCATATGGTATTTGTCTTTCTCTGTCTGACTTACTTCACTCAGTATGACAATCTCTCAGTCCATCCATGTTGCTGCAAATGGCATTATTTCATTCTTTCTCATGGCTGAGTAATATTCCTTTGTATATATGTACCACATCTTCTTTATCCATTCCTCTGTTGATGGGCATTTAGGTTGCTTCCATGTCTTGGCTGTTGTAAATAGTGAACATTGGGATGCATGTATTTTTTCAAATTATGGTTTTCTCCAAATATATGTCCAAGAGTGGGACTGCTGGATCATATGGTAGCTCTGTTTTTAGTTTTTTAAGGAACCTCCATACTGTTCTCCATAGTAAGCCTATTGTTTTTCAATAAACAGATTTTCAGACTGCCAAACTTGTTCATATTAATACATATTAATACACTTCCCCAATATCTGAAAGTCAGTCGTTGCTGAGTTACATTATTTGAGCAAAGGATTTTGTGTAAAAATTATCTATTCAGATTTAATAATGAAATTTCATGTTCTCATAGTGTGCTGTGAAGCAGAGTTCCCACTAATATAAATAATAACTATATAAAATTATTTTTCTTTTTTTATAAATTTATTTATTTATTTATTTATGGCTGCATTTGGTCTTCACTGCCACGCGCAGGCTTTCCCTAGTTGCGGTGAGCGGGGGCTTCTCTTCGTTGCAGTGTGCGGGCTTCTCATTGCAGTGGCTTCTCTTGCTGCGGAGCACGGGCTCTAGGTGCGCAGGCTTCAGTAGTTGTGGCATGCGGGCTCTAGAGCACAAGCTCCGTAATTGTAGCACATGGGCTTAGCTGCTCCCCGGCATGTGAGATCTTCCCGGACCAGGGCTTGAACCCGTGTCCCCTGCATTGGCAGGCGGACTCTCAACCACTGCGCCACAAGGGAAGCCCCTCAATTTTTCTTTTCTAGTAATAATAATAACTATGTTGAGTACTTACTATGTGCCAGTCACTGTTTACATACTCTGCATTGATAAGCTCATTTGATTCTCACCCAAACAACCTTATTATTAGCATTTTACAGATGAGACAACTGAAACGCAGAGAAAGTTAAGTAGCTCTCCCATGGATACACTGCTGGGAAGTGATAGGATAGGGTCTGAGCTCATTCCGACTGACCCCAGAGTCTGTGCTCTTATACTATGCCAAGGTCAAGTCATTAGTTTTCTTTAAGGAAAGGAAACTTCAAAGTCAGCATAACCACAACAAAATTTTATTACACTGAGGGATGACTAATGCAGTATAGAATAAAAGAGAACTGACACAAACTCTTAACCTCTAGAAATTGATACAGCAAATTTATCTGAATTTAAAAAAGAAGGAAAATGAGATTTAAAATATTAATAGCATTTTAAACATGGGGAAACAGGAAGGTCAAGATATTTTTTTAAATCATCTGTTAGAGGAGAAAGCTAACCCCAAAATGACAGTGTTACTTTATGTTGTTCTTTTTCAAAGTGTGAATCTCAAAAACTGTGACTTGCAGTGGAAAAGCAGCATAGCAGAACTCAGAAGCCCCAAGATTCACTCCCCGCTTTTCTGTTAACTCTGGGTGACCTTGAACACGTCACCCTCTGAGTTTGTTTCCACAACTTTAAAATCTTTTTCTTCTACTAATTGCCAGAGTTCATGCCAGCTCTAATACTTTATATCTTCAGACTAGAAATTAGTGGAGAACTTGTACATGTTGTCTTAGAAGCAAAATGCATTAACCTCTTTTCTGAGATGCTTATTCTCTTGTTTTCCTGATGAGGTCAACAGCTAGACAGACTTTTTTTTTCAAACATTATTAATTGGTCACATTAACTTCACCATCAGTGGCTCTTTGGTCATTTGATGAGGCTGGTGAAGTCTTCTATTTCTCCTCAAGAAGGTACTGTCGAGTCTTCGGAGCCATATGGAACCGTTAGAGCAGCAAGCAATAAGGATGATCTAGTAAATAAGCAGTGCCTTCTCTTCCTCCCTTCTTTTTTTTTCCCCAAAGACACTAAATCTGTTTTCTCTTTGTATCAGAAATGAGGCTCCAGAAAGGTCCTCCCAGGAAATTGATAGGAGAAATGTTAAAATCAAGATACGGAGCCTGATCCATCTATATTAACACCACCTCTCCTGAGAGCTGGAGATCATGAAGGAGTAGCATAAATTTGGAAGGAGAATCTGTCATGATTTTACCATAAGAGAATCTAGTGGAAAAATTCGGGGTCCTTCCCGCCTCAGTTAACCCAGGCGGGGGTGGGACAGATGAACTATGAAGCTTTTCAAATCGCTACAGTTCTGTCAATAATCCTTTTATGGACTTAAACCACTCTGTTCCCGTTGCCCCTTCACCTCTCAGAAAACAGTAACAATAGCAACTCATGTCAGTGAAGGAGGAATGAGAGCACTTTTCATTTTTAGGGCCTTCAGCAGAAAAGCAGTCTGAGGAAGTCTTTTCAATGCGCCTTTGACACTGTGACTCTCTTCTTCCTTTGACCGGCCTACAAAGTCCTGATCTTTTTCAACCCCTTCTAATTTTGTGCATATTTTAAGTGAGGGCTGTAGTGTGCTTCTCTATCAAGGTTTAATTAAGACATTAGTATTCATTCAGTAAGCACAAGGCAAGCTTGTATCTCCAAGGAGCTGAGATAGACCACAAAGGGTCAAACTAACTCAAGTAAAAGTATGGCATTTTGTCTTGAAATTCAGAGGCCCTGTGTTCGGCATTTGTGTGAAAAGCTGACACAAGACAGCTTCAGCATACAATGAGAAATTTGTGGCCCCTTTCCAATTCCTTTGTTCGAAGAATATATTTCAGTGTCTGTGCTCAGCATCCAGGTATGAAAACTGTGTGTATTAGGATGTTCAGGACTGTGAAAACGCATAGGTTTTTAAATCTTTGAGATTGCAGAAATTGCATACGTACATGAGCAGAACAGGTTTTTAAAGTCATTTTGGAATGAGGGGAAAACGTGAGTAGCCCATGTGAAACATATGGTAAGAATTGTTCGTTCCATTTGCGTTTGTTTCCGAGAGCTGTACTTATTGCAGCTTATAAAATCAATTAAATTGGGCTTCTGTTTCTCTGGGCAATAAATTATTTTCTGTGTAATAAAGAAAACATGAGCCCAAAATATGTATGTGAAAATGTTTCTGTCACAAATAAAAATGTCAGCATTTTGACGCAAATATAAGCAAGATTGAAAAGTCTCTCTCCCAAAAAGCCAAAATATTAGGGAGCCTTTCCCATTTTGCTTACACTGATCTTAAGAAAAATAGAATATATAAATGTCAGTTGTTTAGAAGACCACATAAGCCTGTACTTTTATATCTCCTGGGCTGAAGTGATCTAAATGTCATCTCATACATTATCAATTTTAATTTGATCAACTAGAATGCATTGCATAAAAGATAATTTGTCCCTATTGTTACCACTGAAAACATTGAACCAACATTCAAATTATACTTTTCTAATCAAATTCTTAGTCTGATGAGTCCTGTTTGTTGTCATTCATAGCTTTACTTTTGATTCATTATTAATCACAGCTCACGTGTTCAACTCCTATAAACAGTTCATAATGGCTTATTTGTAGCTTGTAGGTTTTCTTTAATCTGCCCACAGTGAATTGCAGTAGAACTCAACTCATTTGCTGGCATTATTAAATAGTTGATTAATGCCCAGGTTTTATATTGTTGGTCTTTGCTTTTTTTATATAAAGAACTGAAAAATCAGGATTTGCTGTTCTTGCCAGAAGCCAGTGAGAATTTTCAAAATATTTCTCTTTGAAGACTTGGGCTCTGATACTCTCACATGTGAATGTTCTGTTAAAGTCGCTTTTGGTAGCTTGAGCTCCCGTAACTGTCTGTTCTTACTTGTCAGGTCAGAAGTGCTGGCATTAGACCCCAAAGCTCTTCTAGACCTCAGCCCTTATTTTCCTCAGGAACCAAATGAGTTCACGGGGATGAAATGTCTTTGGCAAAATGTATCACAACAAGCTAGACACAACATTCTTTAGCAAAAAGAAAGTCCATGAAAGTAAGCATTTACCCACTTGCCTGAAGTTCCAGAAAGAGACAATAACCCTAAGAGAGACAGGAAGTCTTTTCAATAGAATTGGGTAATATATGCTTCTCTCTCATCCCGTGGGAAACAGATGGCTCGCAAGACTTGCTTCCTCAAGGAACACTGGGATAAGCGAAGGCTGTGTTTAGTTAGATCTGCCGGAGAGCCTAGGTTCAGACATCAGTTACCAGCAGTGCAAGAGCAGCATCCTGTCCCTGTTCCGTGGCTCCTTATCACCCATGGAGTAAGGGTCAGATTCACGAGCAAAGCATTAAGACACCGAGTCTAACCCCAACCTATTCTTCTAGCCTCACCTCTCAAAGCACGGTTGAAAGAACCTTCTCTTCCATTCAGCTGGCCAGCTTTTCCTCTGAACATGCTGTGCACGTCCCAGACTCTCTCTTCTACTCTGAGCTATGCTTTCTCATTGATTCAAAGAGCTTTTTTTTTCTAGAGCTACAATCCAGTGCTGTCTTCTCAGTGCAATCCTCTCTAATCACCCCCATTTCCTTTTGGGGAGCACTGTAGTGCAATAGGTCCCAAACTGTGACCTGAAGACCCTGGGGGTGGGGAGAGGGCTTCAGGGAGAAAGTGGAGAGTACACTGAACTACTAAAACCACCCGAATCTGTCTGTGTACCAGACATTGTTAGGAACACGAATACAACTAAAAGTACAACTAATGTCACATAGAGGCAGGCTATGACAGTAAGGCGGGAAAAACTCACGGAGAAAAATCAGGATACATCATAGTGTATTATATAAAATGTAGCTACAAACTTTTCCCTTTGAATATTCTTATTATTTTATGAACCATTCATTAAACTTTCTCTGCTTTGAAAATATGTATTACGCCCTTACATATGTTTCTTCAACTCACTTGCAAATACCTTGAGATCAGAAGCCATGCCATGCCTTCATTCGTTTCATGTTTACTGATCCCCATAAATAGCTCTCCAAACCTTTATTTTATACTTCTTAAGCCTTTACCCCGGCCACCTTCATTCATTCATTCAATGACATTGCCTCTTACCGCACCAAGAGCGTGATGGTAACTAGACACGTTCTCTTAGAACTTACTGCCAGAGGGCAGAAGGAAACTTCTGGGGGTGAGGGGTATGTTTAGGGCATAGGTAGTGGTGGCAGTTTCACAGTTATATACTTACCTCCAAACTCGTTGAGTTATACCCATTAAATATGTACAGAGTTTTGTATGTCAGTCATACCTCAATAAGGTGGCTTTTTAACTAAAGTATAGTTGATTTACAGTGTTACAGGTGTACAGCAAAGTGATTCAGTTATACATATATATATATATATTCTTTTTCAGATTCTTTTCCATTATACGTTATTACAAGATAGTGAATGTAATCCCCCGTGTTCTACAGTAGGACTCTGTTGTTTATCTACTTTATATATTGTAGTGTGTATCTGTTAATCCCAAACTCCTAATTTATCCCTCCCCCACGTTCCCCTTTGGTAATCATAAATTTGTTTTCTATCTCTGTGAGTCTGTTTCTGTTTTGTAAGTTCATTTGTATCATTATTTAGATTCCACATATAAGTGATATCATATGATATTGGTCTTTCTCTGTCTGATTAAAGTGATATTTTTAAAAAAGAACTTACCATTGCTCCATCTCTGGACTTACTCAATTAACACCCAGACTCACCTGCTCACAGAAACATGTGTCCCTCCTTCTCTCCAAAGCTAATCATTCTCTCTGTGTGCTGGGTCCATCCGCACCCTCCCTCTCCAAAGTCCATCCGTTCTTCCCTCCTTCTTTTAGCCTCAAGGCTCCCTGTAGTGTCCCCCTCACCCAGGTCCCCACTGCTGAAATCACTGTGCCTCCGCAGTATCAGAATATCTGCGATGCTCCAAGCATTGCTCACACCATATCCCGTTCCTGACCCCCTCCTTCCCTGTGATCATCTTATATCTCCTCCAAGACCTAGGTTAAAATATCCTTAGCTCCTTGGAAATCTCTTTTTAAATACCTTTTGTTATAGGACTAATCACAGCCTGGCAGGTGCTTTCTTATGTACATACAGCCTTCTCCATTAGATTGAGAACTCGCGTACACAGGGGTTACGTCTTATGAATCGTTGTCTTTCCTGTTGTGTGGCTTTCTCATGGAGTTGGTATTTTAACAAATGCTTGTGGCATAATTTTGCTTTCTTTTCTCTCACCAGGTAGGCCTTAATAAAAGTAAACACTCATGCCATATGCCGTTTGTGTTCTCAAATATAAACTTTCTTTTGATAACGTGCCTTCCTAAAGATTCTTCTAGACATAGAAGAAAGTATGCTTTAAGAACTATTTTGTTTCATGTTTCTTTTGTTCCTAGCTGGTTGCAATCATCTGCCCTCCTAGGCTCACAGAGGTTATTCTGGATCTGCCTGTGGCCACCCTCCCTCATCTTACACAAACCATCTAACCTCTAGAAGGAAAAGGCAAATAATAGCACTCACCACTGTCCTCACAGTCATAGTAAATCATAAAGCATAAGGGAAAGGCAATATTTACTACTCCTGCACCAGACACATGCACACATGTACATGCATGCACACAGCAGATCTATGAAGGAGGTATGAATATCAGCTCCATTTCACAGATGCAGAAAACGAAGCTGGGAAAGGGGATCACCTTCCCTGAGATACAACCTTAAATATTAGAGCTAGGAATCAAACTTGGGTCAACTTTGCATCAAAGCCAGTGTGCTTTCTATTCCTCATACTGCCTCAAAAATTGGGGGAAGTGATTAACGTTAATGGTTGTAAGGCTCATATGTACGACTGTGGTAGATTATTCATAGCTACACTGGGTATACATCATAAAAATATAAATTAGTCACTAAACCATGATGTATCAGGCCTCACATATGTTCCCAACTGCTGATATAAGTACCTTGCAGAACATCATTCGCTGAGGCATTATGTAATCTATGTTTGCAACCTTCATCTGAGACAGAGGACACTCCATGATTCAGATGAGAAAATCAAGGCCCAGAGAAGAGCAGATGCTTCCCAAAAGTCAGAACGATCGTCTCAGAGCATAACTCCATCCTGGACTTGAGTGTGTAGGTCTGACTAGCCATGCTTTTTGAGAAGCACAGTGCATCAACCAGTTTTTCTTGAGGGAGCAAAGCTGACACTCCCCATAATTAAGGATTCCAAACCACAGACTAATTTGGAAGGGACACCAGGTTCATACGACAATACCAGTTGTAAGAAGAGGAGAGCAAAGGCATTTTGCAGTTCAAAAATATTTGAAGACCTTGTTTTTAAAAAATCACCGGCCAAGAGCCAGTTTTGAATTCTGCATCCCACTTTCCCAAACTTTTCACACTGCTTATATATTTATATAAGTGGGCCCAGTTTTTAAGCCAGTGCCATTCTAGATATTGTATATGGGTAGAATTATGAAAAAACAGGTTATTTTAGCCTCCATTTATTTTCTTCATTTAGTACCTACTCCCTGTCAGCTATTCCATATAGTTTGAGTGAAGAACCAGAAATGATCCTTTTCAACATCAGAAAATTAAATATGTTGCAGAATATGCTTCTATTTTAAAAAATTGATGAATAAGCACATTAAGCAGTAACAAATGATGTGTAGGGATATTCAAGGCACTGAAGCCCTTCGGGATGAGAAGCTTAGCAAAATACAGCATCAGAAGAACAGGTTTTGGTGCTATAAATATGGCTACTGCATATTTCGACTCTCTTGGCAACTATAGCTAGGATGCAGAATTCATGTACCTTTATTTAGAATTGTCAGAGAAGATATTTACTGAAAAACACGTATTTTGCAAGGAAACAGTTTGTAAGGAGATAGTTTCTTTAAAAAAAAAAAAAAGGACTGTTTAGTAGGATTAAAATCATTCAGTGGGAAATGGGTGAAATTCTCAATGACTGCCATTGTAGTCAACACTGAGGAAGTAAAACTATTGCTTCCCTAATGTGTTTCCAAATGGAAAATGCACCCCACCTCTTGGAAGCCACCATTTTTGCAATGTCACTGGGCCTTCAGAAATGTATTCCTAGTATATCAAAGGTGTATAAAAAATACGTAAGAAATGACATTGCAATAAGGAACTTAGAATTCTGTTCTGAACAGTGATCTGGCTTTGGCTCCAATGGTAAGGAAAGTGCAAGTGTTGAAATGTAACAGACTCAACTGCTTGCATAAGCTCCCTGAACCTCTTTCCTCACTTGTAAAATAGGGGATAATACTACTTTCCATGCAGGTTGTAAGGATCTGATGTGATAAACTATGCATAGAGCCTGGCTGTAAACTAGTCTTACGTGGCTTTCCAGCCATATCACTACATATCATCTACTCATTTTAACTCTTAACAATTTATTTCACTGGTAGAAATGCAGGGGAACAAATGCAGTTCCAGAACCTCCCATGCCCTGAAATATGTAAATTGTTTCCTACAGTACCATTTCCTGGAGTAGTTTCTGTTCCCACCCCTGGCACATTCCTGATTCTCCTAGCAGTCGCACCACCCACTGAATGGTCCAAACACCTTCCTGGTCTACTTTGAGCAACTGTGAGTCCTTCTGTCTGCACAATTATTTTTATATGCCATGCATATTTAACTAGGAGAGCAAGGAAACTACTCCAAGGTTGAGGAAGGGTGGTGTTTCTGTGCTCCTCCTTTGGGGCTTGTGTGAGGATCTTTCAGTTCCGTTGGTTAGCATGTCTTGCTAATGAGACCAGAGAGGTGGCCTCGGTCCACATGTGAGCCAATCCACTGCTCCATTCCTGGTCCCAGATCATAACGAAGCCTAACTGTGGGACAAGATCCCCCAGGTGCTGTGTGGCCCTCTGATTTCCTGTCACTTGTCTCACCATCTCAGGCTTAGCATCATTTGTTCATTAGAACACCACATAGGTTCTAACAGCCTTCAACATGCCAGGCCCATGCTAGGTGCTGAGTTGAATCAAGTAGAGACACATCACCGTACTCTCCACGGGCCCTCAGTGGTGTTCAAAGGCTTTGTCCGGCACAAGGATAACGCACATCCCACCCAACGGCCACTTGCTCCCCACCCAGTCCCCGAGGGAATTTTGCAGACACAAGTCGTATGAATATAGGTTTATTCAGAACCAAGACTCTTTGAGAAAGTATTGAAAGCAAAAGAGTTGTAAACTCTCTGACTTTGGAAGGCAAAATTCATTCTTTTCCCATGCCTCAAATCCAGATTTTCATGTTTTAGGAAAATGGACAGACAGGTAAAATTGACAGAAAAAACAACTCAACAAGTTCTCTGAACTGTGGTTGCCAGTCAAATGGTCCTAATACAGCATCCAGCTCCTCTCATCTTTTGCACTTTTCTAGAATTCCTTAGCAGGAATCTGAGCATATTTTCTTCTTTTTCTTTTTTATATCACCTTGCTTTTATAGAATGTTTTATATTTTTCAAAAGATTTCCATGTCTTTTTTGGTTCCTCATAATAACTCTGTGAATGAGGAAGTCAGGTTGTGGAGTATTAATGGAGCAAAAGTTAACAAGTTATGCTTTAGTTTCTTTGCAAAGGTACCTGTCCTCCCCAGCCACAAGCTTTCTGAATGTGGAATATACCTTATTCCAAATGTTCACTTTAAGAGGGGAGGCAATGTGATGGACTGACAAAAGCACAGGCTTTGTGGCAGAAAGATGTGTGTGTTTTTAATCTGGACTCTGCCACCAAGTAAATATGTCATCTTAATTCCTCAGTTTCCCTACCTGTAACCAGGGATAACAATACTGAACTCAGCGAGGGTTTGTGGGGATTAAACAAGGTGCCTGTGAGAGGCTCCTTTGCCCTCCCACGGCCACTTTTTCTCAACACTCAGGAGAGGCTGAACCCAGCAGCTACATGGAAAGAAATCCTCATTCACAAGAGCCTTGTCTTCCCCACCGACGCTGTTCCTCCCCCTTTCTGCAACACTGTTCTCCCAAGCCCAGTTTTCTGGAGTCATCCTTAAAAAACTTTCCTTTCCTTCACCATTTACAGCCAACACTCCCCATCCCTGCCCTTTCTGCTGCCAAGTGTTTCTCAGATCCGCTCCCTCCTCTCATTGACACTCATTTGTTCATTCAGTGACTATGTATTGGGTACTTACTACATGCAGCCACTTCACCGGACTCTGGGAGTACACAGTGAACAAGAACTCATTCCTGGCCCTCATCCTCACTCACTTGAATTACTTTAATGCACTGGCCTGTGGACAGGATCTCCTTACTCCAATGCATTCTCAGTACTGACATCAAATTCAGTATTATAGAGCAATAGTGATCTCTGATCTCATCAACTCTGATCTCATCCTTTCCCTTCTTTAAAACTTTGGTTGACTTCCCAGAGATTTCACCATAATAAAAAGTCTATATTTACTGAGCATGCACACCGTGCCAGGCATTCTTCTAAGCACTTTACACGTGTTGTCAAATATAATATATTTGATATAATATAATATATAATATAATTAAGTTGGAAGACCAAATTTCTTTCAAATGCCCTTAAATCTGGCCGCATCCCACCTTCAAGCCTCCTGTCCTGCCACTCACATATACAGTTCTCCCTTGCCCAAAATGAACAGGGACATGAATAAAATTGTAAAACCATAACCAGACATGTCATGTTCTTATGTTCTTGCACACGTCTGCACTTTTGTACGTAATATCTCTTTTGCCTGAGTTCCCTTCCCTTACTCCTCTACCTGGAAAACTCCTACTCATCCCTGAAAGCCTGTCTCCTACACCATGAAGATCTCCCACAGGCAGAGATCGTCACTCCCTACCCTGAGCTTTCTTTTTTTTTTTTTTTTTTTTAAAAAATTTCCCCTCTCCCTTTTTTTTTTTTTTTTTTTTTTTTTTTTTTT
>NW_006794332.1:1862294-1876576 GCF_000442215.2 Lipotes vexillifer | reverse complement strand
AGATGTTGGGGTAGGAGTTTATTAATTAATTTATTTATTTTTGCTGTGTTGGGTCTTCATTTCTGTGCGAGGGCTTTCTCTAGTTGTGGCAAGTGGGGGCCACTCTTCATCGCGGTGCGCGGGCCTCTCACTATTGCGGCCTCTCTTGTTGCGGAGCACAGGCTCCAGACGCGCCGGCTCAGTAGTTGTGGCTCACGGGCCTAGTTGCTCCGTGGCATGTGGGATCTTCCCAGACCAGGGCTCGAACCCGTGTCCCCTGCATTGGCAGGCGGACTCTCAACCACTGCGCCACCAGGGAAGCCCTGAGCTTTCATAACAGTGAAGATACTCACTTGGAGCATCTGTCACTTCATTTTCCCCACTGGACCGAGGAGCATCTCGAGGCAATAATTACGTCCCATTCATTTCTGTATGCCCCTAAGCACGAGACAGCCGATGCTGGATACATATTTGCTGATGGATAACTGCGTGCTACAGGCTGCATTGTTGGGGTCCCTCACCAAGGTGTGACTCTCAGAGCAGAAGCTGCCAGTAAGAACCTAGAACTGTGGGACCGTAATAGTTCTGTCAAGGGCACAGTGACCAACTTCTGTACAACATGCTGTGGTTCCTTAACAAGCTTTCTTGCTTTAGTGTTTTGCACTTTAAGTAGCAAAAGTAATAGAACTCCACGCTTAATTAAAACGTTGCTCCCCAAATGTAAAACAGGTAGCTAGTGGGAAGCAGTCCCATAGCACAGGGAGATCAGCTCCGTGCTTTGTGACCACCTAGAGGGGTGGGATAGGGAGGGTGGGAGGGAGATGCAAGAGAGAGGGGATATGGGGATATATGTATATGTATAGCTGATTCACTTTGTTATAAAGCAGAAACTAACACCACTGTAAAGCAATTATACTCCAATAAAAATGTTTAAAAAAAATACTTAAAAAAAAAAACAAAAAAAAACGTTGTTCCCTTGTTCATTGTGAGGTTAGGTCTTGGCCGGCCTGGGTGCTGTGAAGATGGCAGTATTGGCAGGCTGGGCAGAAAGAACTGGAGAGAGTCTTTTTTCCACTTAAATGTTGCCTCTATCATCTCCATCACCTCCATTACGTGGAAAATAACTTCCAAGCCTCCAAAGGAAGCCTTCTGCTGAAATTTTAATCAAAGATCGAACTGAACATTTTGAAGAGGAGTATTTGCTAACAGAAGACCCGGCGCTTATAATTTCTGATATTTAATACCTAATTATCCATCTTCCCAAAAGTCTCCAGTTGTGGAGAACATGACAGTAGATCAGGAAGGATGGCAACACGAAGCTCTTCCACTTCCTGAGAGGTAATTCGGCAAAGAAATAAGCAACAAAAAATGCTTAATGCTGAGCTTTTGAAAATTGACTTTTTTAATTTAATTAAGATAGGGTTCTAAATAGTAAGTATGTCATGGGGGTGACTGTCCGTCTGTCTGTCTCATTTGGAAGTCAAGTAAATTTTCTGCAGGCATAATGATTTAATCGTCAAGTAAACTGAACTAATCAGACAAAGCCCATTTGTTCTCCTGTCTTAATGATCAATTCAGATACTCCAGCTTCCTAATAAATTGCTTGGCAGTCAGTCCAAATTAACCGGAGACATAAATCTATTTTGACCTTGTACATAGACAAGATACTAGCCATGAGGCCATTCCAAGGGATAACTTCAAATTCTAAGTGTAAGCACTCCTGAACTTAAGCCCTTTCATATTGAAGCAAATAGTTTATAAAACTCTTCTCCCTGCAAAAATCCTCGTAAATGAGTGCAGTGTTACTATTTTAAAATTAAAACCATCTTTTCCAGCTTCTGCGTGACTAGAGATTTTGCAAGTAGCCATGTAAATGGTTATAAAATGGGGGGAAAGTGTTTGAAAGTCGCATTTTATTAAATTCCTAGCTAGATGCAATTTTTTTTTCTTTCAAATTCACAATTTAAATTTTTCAGCTTTTGGTTTGCCCAAATGCCGTCTTTTTTTTAGGAAACAAAAACTAAGCCATGCTTATGTAAGATTTCAGTGCTTCATAAAACCACTGTATTAATAATACTTGGTTTTTAAATGTTGTGTTTGGAAAGGTAACATCTCTTTTCTCCCAGCCTCCTTAATTAGCATCTCTCATAAGCAACATTTCCCTAAGAGACACTGCAGTCAAGGAGCTAAGGATCTTGCAATATTTACCTCTGCTCATGGTTTTCCCACAGGGAGGCTTCAACACATTCTGTCCGTGTTCAAGAGATATAAATACCATTTTTTATGAACCTCGATGAGAGAAGAGATTTAAACCTAAATAAAAACAAGAATGAACTGTAAATGTCAAGTATCCTGTTTGGGTTTTTTTTAATGCTTTATTATACTTTGTTAAAAAGGAAAAAATTGTACATTTTTAGAATGTTTTTATCAGTCAGTTTGATGTTCTGAAAATAAAAATTTTTTTTAAATGCTGGGAAAGGAAGCCACTTTCATCTCAAGGAATTAAAATATGAGATTTCAATAATTGAGGCATTTTGCCTGAAATACTGTTAGGAAATTCTTTTTTAAAATTGAGATTAAATAATTCTGTGGCGAACAGTCATTTTTCATATATTGGAAATAAACTTTGGCATTTAAATTCGTCATCAAAAATGACAAATTACTTGAATCCCATGAAGATTGAACCAGGAAGATTTAATTTAAGCATGGGTGGAAAATTGTTGATGTAGTCAGTAGGTTTGATATTAACACTATGGCATTTTCATCATTAATTATGCATTTCATGGCTATCAAGTGCCCACTATGTGAATAGCATTATATTAATTAATTATTGACATGCCCGGTACTATCATCATTCTAGGGCAACATAAGACTGAATTACCAAGTTTTCATCATATGTTGTTTTCTGTCCAGCTTAATATTAGGATTATCTTGAAGTAAAAATGAATAACCTCTCACTGTGCGAATGACATTATATGAAGGTGTAATGAGTTCAGTGACAATTGCATATTAAACCCTGTTTTCAACCACATACTAAATCATTGTTTATTGCTTTGTTTTCACTGGAGGCTTGTAAATTATAATGAATTATATTGACAAGTAGGGATATAACTTTTCCACTTGATAGTTCAGCATCTCCTTTTTAGCATTGCTCTTCTTTTTGCTTTTTCGCCTTGAGCTCATATATTTGATCAACAAGCTTACAAACCTGATACAAAATAAATATACTTCATTTTTTCATATACTGCGCTAAGTTGATATTTTTTTCTTGGAGCATGACTAATTTGATACTGTCATTCAAAGGTCTATTGCTGTGATTTGTTTTGAGGTTTCTTTGTTTTGGTCTGGTTTGGTTTAGTTTTGAGCCATTTTGTAATAGCTGCATGTAAGGAACACAAAAAGAATAAGACTTATTTCTGCCTTCAAGATTTTGGTCTAGAGAAGGAAACATGCAAACACCTAGCTGTAGTACAGTATGACAGGTGGCAGGGGATGGGTGACAGGGGTGTTGGTAGAAGTTTCATCTTTCACAAAGTAATATTTGAACTTGGTCTTGACATATTGAAAGATGAGTAGAGGTTCACCAGATAGAGAAGAGGTGAAGGCCATTCCAAAAAGAAGGCACAGCTCATAAGCCTTAAAAACCTGAAGGACGAGTCCCATTTTATCACAGATTAAGTGCTCTGGCCCCCAAAGAATCCTTCAACACCAGAAACATTACTTCTTTGCATATCTTTATAAGAGAGTTTATAGCAGAGGTTCTCGTCTCATCCACTGCACAGGGCAACCTGGTCGCTCACCATGGCTATCCCTCTCTACACCAGGATGGGAGAACAGGACTAGCACTGCCAGCCCCTAATGGCTCCGTCTTTTTAATGACTCTCCATCCTCCAGCTTTGTGAATCGTGGCTGGCCTAGGCAAGGAGAAGGAAGGAGAGAATATTAAAAGGAGCTTGCCCCTCTCCCTCAAAGAATTTTTTTTTTTTACAATAAACCCTCCATTAACTGGGACTTTTAGATAGCTAATGTTGTCAGCCCTTGCTTTTGGTGCAAGAGACAATGACAAACAACTTCTCCTAAGTATTTATTAAAAAGAGAAAAACCTGGGATGCTGCTGGGGCCAATGTGCATTCCTCAGCCACCTTCTGCAGCGGCACTGTGGCCCAGTGACAAATGGTCTTCACACAGCATGAATCAGGTGCTATGTGATATTCCAGATATCAAGGAAGGAATTAAGGGCCTTCAGTTAACTGCATTTAGGCAGGGGAGGAGCAAAAGTTGTTTATGTATATATATTATATAGAGAGAGATTATTACATATTATGTATAATATATATCATATATAATATTTAGAATTCTTCCTAAATATTTACATATATTATACATATAGGCAATATATATTATATGTTTAGGAAGAACATATATATAACATTTGGAATTCTTATGTATTTTATATATTATATTTATATGTATGTTATATTAATATATATATTTAGGAAGAATGCCAAATATAATACATATAACATATTATGTATAATATAATATATAAGGTATATATATTTAGAAAAAATTCCAATCAAGGCTCCAACAATGGGAAAAAAGTGTCATATAAACCATAAATACACTAATTAAATAATTGAATTAGGTGAAAATTTTGTACATTTTATATGCATATCATTATACTAAGGTTACTTAACACACCACCCCATTATCTAAAGATAATTGAGGTTTTTCCATGTAAATATGCAACAGTGAACCACTAATGCAGCCCTTGAAAATTACCTTAATTAAAAAAAAAGTTTTTATTATCTAGGAATCATTACTGACTGACAGATTTCAGATTGCCCTCAAATTTCCCACTACCTTTTCCTGGCCAGGGCTTCCCCTTCTGGCATGAAGGATTTTGGAATACTAGTGAGAGTAAAACGAATATAAGAAAACAGAATCATTTCTGTGGTAGGTATATTAACGGATAAACTTGAAAAGACTTAGAATAAACTTCAGGGTTCATACTGTAGTAAATAAAGTACCAGTCTTTTAAATAAGTGCATAGCCTTACAGCTAAATGAGTCTCTGGGGAAAGACCAACAACTTCTGAGCAGAAGATGTGGGCCGGGCACCATGCTAGGTACTTCTTTTAAAATTGTCCCACTTGAGCCTCACGGCGCCTCTGAGAGAGAAACGACAGCAGGATATAAAAAGTATAAAGACTTTTGGAAGTCAACTCCTGACTTTGTCACCTACTTTGGCAACTTCCTAAAATCCCTGAGCCTCAGTCTATTCATTTCTAAAATGGAGATAATCACCAAACTTGTAAGACTGAAACAGTAAGGTAAATGAGCTGATCTGTATTATATGTATATTCCTTTCCCCTTCTGACCTGTCGTCTTATGTTCTTTCCACTAAAAAGAGGCACTAAAAGGCCTCTTTTTTGTGTTCAACTAAAAATTCAGATATTTCTCTGAACTGTGGCAAAGCCATATATTCCTCCATCTTGAACTTGAACAATTGATTTCTTTTGGAACCTTAATGTAAGACATTACATTTATCCGTGTTAAATTGCATCTTTTCGGTGTCACCATGGCCTGTCGGCCTGTTGAGGGAATGTTGAATTTTGCATTAGCCTATTACCGTATTAAATATCCTTCACAGCCTTATGTCATTGAAAACTCTGATAAACATCCCTCTTAGGTCTACTTTGATGCCATTAATAAAAATATTGAATAGAGCAGAATCCAGGGGCAGAGGCCTGTGGCATTCAATCAGTGGTCCCCCCCTACAGGCTGTGACAGAGTCACTCATCAAGCCTCTTGGGTATAGCTGTACAACCAGCCGTGAATCCACTTAATTTTTCTCTCATAGAGCCCACCATCTTATAGATAATGAAAGACTTCATCAAGTGCTTTATTGAAATCAGAGACACTATATCTATGGCATTCTCCTGGTCTGTCAACCTCATACTAATATCCCTGTCAAAAAGAGGAAATTAATATAGTACAGCAAGAACTTATTTTTAATGAGACCACTGAAGTTTGAAGAGAGGCTGATGGCAGAGGTGTTCTTGCCGGAGAAAAGGTGCCTGGCCAGTTGCCGAGGGCTTCGAGTTGTAACATGATGTCGATGAGTGACCAAGTTCCAGGGGTGGGCTCAGTCCTTCTGGTTCAGAAACTGGACTAAATCACACACTGAATGAACTTACCCTTTATTGAGACTCATTCTGTTCCAGGCACTGGGCTAGGTGCTTTTCATGTATCTCATTTAATGCCGACACTAAGAGGGTAAGTACTATTTTTTTAACCCCATTATTCTGAATGAGTTAGGTGAAGCTGAGCGAGGCTAAACAATTGACCCAAAGCCATATATAGTTAGTGCCAGAATCAAGGCTCACGTCACCCTGACACCAAGCCCTGCTCCCAGTCACTATGTTCGTCTGATAGAATCTTGTGCTTCCACGGTGTTGAGTTAGTTGACTCGAGAACAGCGTATCAACAAGATTTGCAGTCAGTTAATGTATGGTGGGAAGGCCTCCCTAACTGTGGTCAAAGTCTCCCCGCCCTCCATCTTTCACACTTCCTTTCCTGGTATCTGGGTACCAAGAGAACGGATTCTCTGATTGCTTCCTGGTGCACATGGTATTGGAGGAAAGGGAATTTTGAGAGAGATCTTGTTTGGATCAATAGGAGACCTGATGAAATAGCCTCTGCCCAACGGCAGAGAATGCCTTTTAAGTGATCAAGGAGCTTCCTTTCTCCAGATTCAAACTCTCTGTCCCAACAGTACTACCAAGGCTAGGCTTTTTAATTGTGTTTTATCCACTGTTTTGCTGCTTGAATCTGCCCCCCACCCTTTCTTCCATGCCCACCCCACCCTGACACATACCTTCTTTGTTCAGCTGGGTTTCAGTATCTAAACAAAGTAGTCAAATTGCCAGTCTATTCCATTGGTGCTTTCTGAACCAAGTCATTCTGTCTCCATTCATTCTGTTGGTGTGATTAATTTAGTGCTTAGAATGCAACCTTATTCCCTAGTGCTGAGAGAATCTCATTATCACCACCTGCTACCCCTACAGAGCCCATCATGGCTTCTAGTGAGCACTTCCCTCTTTTCAAACATTCACAAACCATTTGCTGCAAGCATTTAAAAAGCATAAACATTTTTACCAAAGTGTCATCGCTAGGAAGATTAAGACTCTTAAAATATACATATTGAAAGCCATAGGTCCTAATTTACTGTAGACATGTAACAGAGAATGTCCTACTTACCCATGAGCCTGTAGCTAAACAGCACTCGGTACCTAGAGCAAAGCTGCCCTCTGGGTCACATTTCCCTTGAAATATCGTGGACACCCTGCAGTTCGAGTGTTGCTTACCCTTTAGTCCAGGTGGAAAATGGTACATTCCTAGAGGACAGCGGTTTCTCTCTTGAGCAGCCTGAATTATAGCCTTCAGGAATGGCCTATTTACACCACACTTGCTGAATACTGAATACTGAGGGCTTTCTCCCAGCATTATTTTTTAAACAGCTTTATTGCGATACAATTAGGGGTCATAAAAATTACCCATTTTAAGTATACAGTTCAGTGAGTTTTAGTAAATTTATACAGTTGTTCACCCATCAGTGCTCTTCGGTTTTAGAACATTTCCACCACTATAAAAAATTCCCGGGCTTCCCTGGTGGCGCAGTGGTTGAGGGTCCGCCTGCCGATGCAGGGGACACGGCTTCGTGCCCCGGTCCGGGAAGATCCCACATGCCGCTGGAACCGTGAGCCATGGCCGCTGAGCCTGCGTGTCCGGAGCCTGTGCTCCACAACGGGAGAGGCCACAACAGTGAGAGGCCCATGTACTGCAAAAAAAAAAAAAATTCCCTCACAGCCGTTGCAGTCAGTCCTCACTCCCATTCCCACCCTAGGCAAACATTGATCTGCTTTCTCTAGATATAGTTTTATATTTTCTAAAAACATCAAAAAATGAATCATACAACATGTAATCTTATGTGTCTGGCTTCTTTCACTTAGCATAATGTTTTTGACACTCATGCATACTGTAGCATGTATCTATAGCCTGTTCTTTTTTATTTCTGAGTAGTACTCCATAGCATGAATAGCATGAATATACTAGATTTTACTCATCCATTTGCCAGTTGATGAGACATTTGGATTTTTTCCTGTTTTTAGCTATTATGAATAATGTTGTCTAAACATTCATTTATAAATCTTTGTATGGACATGTCTCCATTTCTCTTGGGTTGCTGACTAGGAGTGTACTTGATGGGTTATATGATAAGAAACTGAGTCATAATGTGAGATATTGGCAGTTCTCCAAAACGTAGAGGTACCATTTCTTGTTCCCACTAGCGATATGAAGGTTCCAGTTTCTCCACATCCTCACCGCCACTTGGTATTGTCAACCTTTTTTATTTTAGTCATTCTAGTGTGTATATAGTGACTCCAATTTTATTCTGTTATGTGATTCTTCAGGAGATAAAGATGATGAGATAGCTGATGGGGGTGGGGGAAAGCAATGGAAGAAAAGGATTATAAAAAAAAATCTCTCTCTCACTACCATCCTGCTTTCTCATCTTGAGCCAGTCCTTGGGACTAACAATATCTGCTTTCCTTAGAAATACTTTTTCTTTTAACCCTTAACATCCTTTTTCCCTCCATATAGGGACTGAAATACAGTGAACACCCAATTCTAAAGTGCAGTAGTAGCTAGGTAGGCTAAGTAAAATCCATGCAAGCATTTTTTAAACCTTAATTTGAACTAGTTTTAGATAGATTTTTGCCTCCTCCCATACCAAATTCTTTTATCAGAGCTGCTGACAAGAAACAGAATTGACTGGTTTCAATTCATTGTCCCTTTCACTGTCCTACCCTCTGATAGAGGGTGTTACATGACGATAAAGTAGCTAAACAGAAAGAAGGAAGCAGCAAAAGAGCAGAAAAGGAAACCATTTATAATCCAAAAATTGGATAACCAGGACCTCACCTAAGATTGCCTCTTGAGATTCAGTTTGTCTTAGAGCTTTTCTACAAATATGTTATAGTCATGTATTTTGTATATTTCAGTTTAATTTATAATAAATGGATGTGTGTTAATAATGAACTTTGTTAAACATAATTTAATTTACAATAATGAGCACATTGGGCACACAATATAATAGACCATAAGTTTTATGATCTCAAAAACTGAAAAAACCTAAGTTGAAAAGTACCCTTAATAGCTGTAAATATCTTGCATGGTTAGCAAACTATAAGCAAAATTGTGGCCTTTCTACCTCTTCAGATGCAGAGCATTTTTATGTATTAATAATACCGCAAAGAGATTGCAGCTTTCACATGCTATTAGCCCATCATCACATCTCTAAGAATAACTTCACATGTGGGATATAGCACATAGTTCCCATTTTCTTTCTTTTTTTAAAAAAATACTCTATTTATTTATTTATTTTTGGCGGTGTTGGGTCTTCGTTGCTATGCGCGGGCTTTCTCTAGTTGTGGCGAGCGGGGGCTACTCTTCATTGTGGTGCGCGGGCTTCTCATTGTGGTGGCTTCTCGTTGCGGAGCACAGGCTCTAGGTGTGCAGGCTTCAGTAGTTGTGGCATGCAGGCTCAGTAGTTGTGGCTCGTGGGCTCTAGAGCACAGGCTCAGTAGTGATGGCGCACGGGCTTAGTTGCTCCGTGGCATGTGGGATCTTCCCGGACCAGGGCTCAAATCCATGTCCCCTGCATTGGCAGGCAGATTCTTAACCACTATGGCACCAGGGAAGCCCCCCATTTTCTTTCATGACAAATTTTTCCTTCAATAATCCCAACAATTGCTCAACTGCAATGCAAACCAAATTTCTCCTATGAAATTCCGATTTGCAGCAAGCTATACTTACAAGTAACTTACAGGGAAATTAGTTAGGAACGGATTCGTTGGTTGGTTGGTTGGTTGGTTGGTTGGTTGGTTGGTTGGTTGGTTTGTATTTTTTTTAAATCTTCTGGAGCAATGTTTATATGAAAATATAATCAGAAAATTAGTACTTTCATCAAGAGGCAATTCAGAGAGCTTTGCAAATAAGCCTAAGATTCTCATTGATTACAAAAGAAGGCTTTCTACCTCCAGAACCCTTAAATGCTCAGAGGCAATTATACCATTAAGGCCTCTCTTTCTATGCAGAGATTATCTTGTTTCCTCGTAATTAGTATTTCCTGTCTACTGAGACAGACTGCATTCAGAAAACACACATATCCCCAACGCCCAGCCCACCACCACCCCCGTCTCACACTCTCCCTCTTTCTCACCACCCTCTGCTCTCTCTGGAATTGTGTAACTTGGAACCTCTTTTCCTTGCCATAGGTTAACACAGTTGTGTTTTGGGTTTTGTTTTTGTTTTGTTTTTTATTAAAGTATAGTTGACTTACAATATTATATTAGTTTCAGGTGTACAACATAGTGATTAGATATGTTTATGGATTATACTCCACATAAAGTCATTATAAATTATTGGCTGTATTCCCTGTGCTGTACATTACGTCCTTGTAACTTATTTATTTTATAGCTTATAGTTTGTACCTCTTATTCCCCTTCACCTGTCTTGCCTCACCACCACCACCCCAACTTCTCTCCCCTTTGGTAACCACTAGTTCTCTGTATCTGTGAGTCTGGTTCTGTTTTGCTATATTCATTTGTTTGTTTTATTTTTCAGATTCCACATACAGGTGAAAATATATAGCATTTGTCATTCTCTAGCTTATTTCACTAAGCATAACACCCTCCAGATTCATCCGTGTTGCAAATGGCAAAATTTTATTCTTTTTTTATGGCTGAGAAATATTCCATTGTATATATATACACCATATTTTACCTTCTTTATCCATTTATCTGTTGATGGACACAAGTTGCTTTCATATCTTGGCTGTTGTAAATAATGCTCCTACAAACATTGGGGTGCATATATCTTGTTTGAATTATTGTTTTCATTTTCTTCAGATATATACCCAGGAGTGGAATTGCTGGATCATATGGTAGTTTTATTTTTAGTTTTTTGAGGAACCTCCATACTGTTTTCCATAGTGGTTGTACCAATATACATTCCCACCAACAGTATCCTAAGGTTCCCTTCTTTCCACATCCTCACCAACACTTGTTATTTCTTGTCTTTTTTACTACAGCCATTTTGACATGTGTGAGATGGTATTGTATTATGGTTTTGATTTGTGTTTCCTGGATGATTAGTGATGTTGAGCACCTTTTCATGTGCCTGTAGGCCAACTGTATGTCTTCTTTGGGAAAATGTCTATTCAGATCCTTCTCCCACTTCTTTAATTGGGTTGTTCGCTTATTTGATATTGAGTTTTATGAGCTCTTTACATACTTTGGATATTAACCCCTTATCAGACATATCATTTGAAAATGTCTTCTCGCATTCAGTAGGTTGCCCTTTTGTTTTGTTGATGGTTTCCTTCACTGTGTGAAAGCTTTTAAGTTTGATAAGGTCCCATTTGTTTATTTTTGCTTCTACTTCCCCTGCCTAAGAAGACAGATCCAAAAAAATATTACTAAGACCTATGTCAAAAATTGTACTGCCTGTGTTTTCTTCTAGGAGTTTTTTGGTTTCAGGTCTTACATTTAGAATTTTTTATAAAATAAATCCATTTTGAGTTTATTTCTGTATATGGTATAAAATGTTCTAATTTCATTCTTTTACATGTAGCTGTCTAGTTTTCCAGCACCACTTATTGAAGAGACTGTCTTTTCCTCATTGTATATTTTTGCCTCCTTTGTAGTAAATTAGTTAACCATATGTGCATGGGTTAATTTCTGGGCTCTCTGTTCTGGTCCATTGATCTATGTGTCTTTTTATGTGCCAGTACCACACTGTTTTGATTACTGTAGCTTTGTAGTATAGTCTGAAGTCAGAGCATGTGATACTTCCAGCTTTGTTCTTTTTTCTTAAGATTGCTTTGGCTATTCGGGGTCTTTTGTGGTCCATACAAATTTTAGGATTATTCTAGTTCCATGAAAAATGTCATGGGTATTTTGATAGGCATTGCATTAAATCTGTAGATTGCTTTGGGTGGTATGGACATTTTAACAATGCTGATTCTTCCAGTTAACAAACACAGGATATCTTTCCATTTATTTGTATTGTCTCCAATTTCCAACACAGTTGTGTTTTGATGGCATCTGTCATACAAACTGTTATTTGCTGATTATTTAGTAGCAGCTGCTCTAAAAAGTAATAGCAGAAGGAAAGAAAATCTGGAAAATCTAGTCACAGATTTTTGATTTTTCAGTTGAAGTGGTAGAGGTATAGCGAAGGACTTAGAGACCGTGGGAGGTAAGGGAGTTTTACATCACCCTTGGCAAGGCTGTGTAAAGGAATTTGGTGCTAAAACTCAGAAGGAATAGAAAACTATTGAGAGTAGAAAGGAAAAGAAATAGGGTATAGTTGTTCCTTTCTTCTCCTCTTTGCCTTTCAGAGGTATCTCCCCTACTTCGTTTGTTGTCCATTGCAAAAGGGATCAGATTTGAGATTTCAGGGATGTCCCTTTAAGGTGTACTTGCGTGCTAGATGCCATGAGGGACCCTAGGTTACAGTGACGCTGTACCTGACTTCCCAGAGCTTACAGTCTGGTTGAACAGGTAAGGCACATACATGTAACAAGAGAGCTAGCAGTACACACCCTTCTATATCAAGTGTCAACAGCACAGGGCAGCCCACAAATACTAGAGAAGTTCAAAGAGAGAAGTGAGCAAGGAAGGCTTTAGGTGAATTTTAATTTCATCCTTGCAACATTCTAATGATAAAGAAGACAGGGACATTCTAGAGTATGCAGAGGTGTTATATGTTTGGGCCAAAGAGATGCACATGACACAGTTGAAGACATGGAAGAGATTTGTCTGGTTGGAGTTAAAGACATTTTAGATTAATAGGAAGAGGGCTGGAGAGGTGAAAGGCATGGTTCTTGATCTAAATCTACCCAGAGGTATCCATAATTGCACATTTAAGTAACAAAGATAATATTCAAAATTTTGCTGATAGGATTATTCAAGGATAGGGTAAGAAAGTTTTAAGTTTCTGTTGTACTTAAAAGAGAAATAATGCCCTAATTTAGTGCTTTATCATTTCCAGAGCAGCTTCCTAGCCATTCTCATTCAGTCCACAGAAATCCCTTTTAGTCTTGGAAGGCTGTGTAGTCATATATATTTAGATAGATGGGTGGATGATAGGTAGGTAGGTAGGTAGATGGATGAATGGATACATGCATAGATAATATGCAATAATATATACACACACCCACATTTTAAAAAATATTTTTTCACCTACTGGATTGAGAGCCCTAGAGGACTGAATTTTTTTCTTCTTTGGTGCTCCCAAATTGCATTATATGTGGAAAACATCCAATAAATGTTTGCTGAATAAGATTATTATTGTCCCTTCAGTATCACACCTGAAAGATGTTAAAGATCACTGAGCTAGAGAATCAGGGCAAGGACAAAACGTCATGACTGTCTGCTCCAGAGGCCCTTCTATCCACCACACCATTCCAGACATGGATTATTACAGCCCAAGAAATGAAAGAGCAAATGTCACAGTCAGAAATCGAATGCAAGTTCAAATGAGGATTTCTGGAATTGTGGGAGTTGAAATTGAATGACACACAGGCACTTTTGCCTTGAGAAATTATTACCAGGAAGGGGGGAAAGCTTTCACATTTAATTGCGATTCCTCTGAGTTCTGCAGAGGAGAACAAACCTGATAAACTTCCATCTGAGCTTCCATTCTGGGCATTCAGAGCACTAGGAGTTTTGTTAGAAGAGGCCCCTCTGAAGGTAGATGAGCTCTCTAGACTTGCATGGGAGCTGCTGTCCTCACTTGGCAAATATCTAGAAAAGGGAAGGGGAAAATAATCTACCCTTTTAAAATGGAAGGGGGGTTCCGCATGCAGCGTGGAGCTGTTTCATCCAAAATACCATTTAAGTAAAACTAAAATAAAAATCCCTCCCTAAATAAAAACCCAGAAATAAGAAGGATGCAGTCCCACGGTGATAACCAGAATCGCCTGTGTGCTCAGCACTGCCGCACGTGCAATCTCTGGAGGATTCCAGCTACGTGTGTTATTTCGCGTCTGTCAGCTAAATCTGAACTCCAGAATATAACAAATGCAAAATGTGCCACTGAGGAACATTATGTGGGTTTGTGATTTCTCCCTGGAGGACTGGGTCCAGCCGGCAATAAACGGATTATTTCATGTGGAACATGGAGACAGACTGTCGCTACATGACTCTTCTTCATGACTCACGTGCATTCCTG
>NW_006794332.1:1853279-1862284 GCF_000442215.2 Lipotes vexillifer | reverse complement strand
TTCCTGCAGCGTTCTCTGGTGTTTTTCGTATTGTGTCTACGCAAACATGGCAACGAAAGTGGAAGTTGTAGGATGATAGCATTTATAAAGCACGTGGAATGTTTGATACTGAGAAAAGAAGCACAAGCTAAATTTCCAACAGGGAGGGGGGTGGTTAATGAATTATGACATACTTCTCAAAAGCAATAATATGGTAACATGGAGTTACTTTAAATGCCTGCTGAGGGTAGTATAAGGAGGAAAGTTCTTTAGGCTTAATATTGAGTGAAAAAAAATTACAGTGAAAATTTTACTTACAGTGTGACAACCACAACACGTAATCATGGGGACAAAATGAAAGGAAATGTACCTAAACACTAAGAGCCTAGGATAACTCATCCTCTTATTTGTTTTTCTGTATTTCCTGTCTCTATAATGGGAACAGAGTATTGTTATTATAATCAAAGCATTGATTTTTAAAAAGAGAAAAACATGCTTAATTTATATCACATTAAATTTAAAGAGGGAAAAAAGAAAGCAGTCTGGGTACCCTGACTTCCAGTTTGCTGTGACATATATTCTGATGTGACCTATTCAGTGTGAGGGTAATGTCATGATATTGTCTAGCAGAATTCCCACAGCTAAACCCAGAATCATAAATGACAGTGACATAATATTATAGCACTGTCACTCAGCACAGTTATTCTCCTATTGCCGTGGTGTGCAAAGGGGTTTCTGAAGTTGTCTTCTTTAATTGATACCAGAGAAGATTCCCAGAGGCAGCTCCTACTCTGATGAATGAATACCAATATGCAGCAGGCCTGTGTTGTTTCAATTCCTTCACTTTAACCCACATTTCTCATGATAGTTGTAATAAAAACCATCAAGAAAACATGCACTAACTTTAATTTTTTACCCGTTGGAACTCAGCAGTTGGAACCACTTTCTTAGCCTCATATGTATAATAATTTATTCTTAGTTAATAGTTTGGCTCTGTAGTTTTTTATGCCCAGTTTCTCTGTGTTTCCTCTTTGAATCCACCAAATAATTTGTGGCAGAAACTTGATACTGGTATTTTGTTTGTTTGTTTTAACATCTTTATTGGAGTATAACTGCTTTACAATGGTGTGTTAGTTTCTGCTTTATAACAAAGTGAATCAGCTGTACATATACATATATCCCCATATCTCCTCCCTCTTGTGTCTCCCTCCCACCCTCCCTATCCCACCCCTCTAGGTGATGACAAAGCACCAAGCTGATCTCCCTGTGCCATGTGGCTGCTTCCCACACATTTGGTAGTATATATAAGTCCATGCCACTCTCTCACTTCATCCCAGCTTACCCTTCCCCCTCCCCGTGTCCTCAAGTCCGTTCTCTACATCTGCATCTTTATTCCTGTCCTGCCCCTAGGTTCTTCAGAACCTTTTTTTTTTTTTAGATTCCATATATATGTGTTAGCGTACGGTATTTATTTTTCTCTTCCTGACTTACTTCACTCTGTATGACAGACTCTAGGTCCATCCACCTCACTACAAATAACTCAATTTCATTTCTTTTTATGGCTGATTAATATTCCGTTGAATATATGTGCCACATCTTCTTTATCCATTCATCTGTCGACACTTAGGTTGCTTCCATGTCCTGGCTATTGTAAATAGAGCTGCAATGAACATTGTGGTACATGACTCTTTTTGAATTAGGTTTTCTCAGGGTATATGCCCAGTAGTGGGATTGCTGGGTTGTATGGTAGTTCTATTTTTAGTTTTTTAAGGAACCTCCATACTGTTTTCCATAGTGGCTGTATCAATTTACATTCCTACCAACAGTGCAAGAGGGTTCCTTTTTCTCCACACCCTCTCCAGCATTTATTGTTGGTAGACTTTTTGACGATGGCCATTCTGACTGGTGTGACGTGATACCTCCTTGTAGTTTTGATTTGCATTTCTCTAATGATTAGTGATGTTGAACATCCTTTCATGTGTTTGTTCGATATTGTTTTTTGAATTGAGCAGAATTGGCTCAATATCTTGGAATAGCTAAATCCTCAGTAGGTTACCATTACTTTACCTTTTACTCTGATGGGGTTCCTTCCTTTTACATGCAGTTAACTTTTCACCTAAGCAGTGATGAAAACCATACAGAATTCTTTTCTACCACAGTAACCATTGCTCCAGCTTTTAGAAAACTGAAGGTTTACAGACTGACTGGTCATGAATTACGGTGCCTGGGGTGGCAGGATCTCACTGTTTCCCTACCTGCTTACAACGATGATCAGATGTTAAGCTGTTCTCACTCAAGGCAAACCCAGCTGCCTTTGGACTTAACTTTTCCATAATGACTATCTTTCTTTGGAATAGTCTCTCCGTTGTTTTGCCAATTGGATCTCTTACTGTCAACTTTGGAGTTTTGAAGCCAAATGTCACCCTCCCTACCTCTCTAACATTAGTCAACTTGAATTGAATCTTAGGTTCATGAGGACTTCTTGTCCTTTGTGTATATATGCATTTCATGAGGAATTCTGTAAGGTACACCCACCTGAGCTCTTTTGGCTTGAAGCTTTAACCCTGCCTTGAGCCTTGTCCAAAACTGAAACTGTGTTATTTTAATGTTTTCAGATGATCGAGACCCAGTATAAATGTTTTGAACATGATAACTCAAAATAAAAATCACCATCTTAAGAAGCATCATAATGTGTAACTAATAGTGTAGCTAAGACCAAACAGTATAGAGGTTGGTAGCAAGAAGAAGAGTGTGGGGAGTGCTAAAGAGCAGGTTAAGAATCAGGTGCAGATCCCAGACAGGACACCTGTTAGCAGTGAGATCTTCAACCAATTACTCAGTATTTCTAAGTCTCAGGTTTGGTATCTCTAAAATGGGAATGATACTGTTACAAGAATCAAATGAGATATTTACACATATATAGTACACTTGGAACAGTTTCTGGCACACCTGGAACATAGCAGATGTTCAATATATGTAATCATCAGTATCTTCTGTAATATGGGATCATTTCTGGACTTCCCTCGTGGCGCAGTGGGTAAGAATCTGCCTGCCAATGCAGGGGACACGGGTTCGAGCCCTGGTCCGGGAAGATCCCACACGCCGTGGAGCAACTAAGCCCGTGCACCACAACTACTGAGCCTGCGCGTCTGGAGCCTGTGCTCCGCAACAAGAGAGGCCGCGATAGTGAGAGGCCCACGCACCGCGATGAAGAGTGGCCCCCGCTTGCCACAACTAGAGAAAGCCCTTGCACAGAAACAAAGACCCAACACCGCAAAAATAAATTAATTAATTAATAAACTCCTACCCCCAACATTAAAAAAAAAAAAAAAAACATTTCTTGGGACTTCCCTGGTGGTCCAGTGGTAAAGAATCCACCTTAAAATGCAGGGGATGTAGGGCTTCCCTGGTGGCGCAGTGGTTGACAGTCTGCCTGCCGATGCAGGGGGCATGGGTTCGTGCCCCAGTCTGGGAAGATCCCACATGCCGCGGAGCGGCTGGGCCCGTGAGCCATGGCCGCTGAGCCTACACGTCCGGAGCCTGTGCTCCACAGCGGGAGAGGCCACAACAGTGAGAGGCCCGCGTACAACAACAACAAAAAAAATGCAGGGGACACGGGTTCGATCCCTGGTCGGGGAACTAGGCTCCCACATGCCGCGGGGCAACTAAGCCCGCACGCCACAGCTACTGAGCTTGCGCGCCTCAGCTAGAGAGCCTGCATGCCGCAAAATACAGGGCCCACGTGCTCTGGAACCCATGCACCACAACTACAGAGCCCACGTGCCCTGGAGCCCACGCGCCACAACTAGAGAAGAGAAAACCCACACACCACAACTAGAGAGAAGCCTGCGCGCTGCAACGGAAGATTCTACATGCCTCAACGAAGATCCCACGTGCCGCAACTAAGACCTGACGCGGCCAAAAATAAATAATAAATAAATAAATAATAAATCTTAAAAACATATATCTTTAAAAAAACCCAAACATTTCTTAGCAGGTTTTAGGGGCCCAAGGCAGCACCATCAGCATCAGGTTCAGTTCCCTACTGAGAGAAAGGCAGTGGGGATTTGGGGGGAGGAATTTATATCTAATAGAAGCTTTGGCAAAGTAACTGAGAGTAAGAATAAAAGGGAATAAGAAAATGTAGTGGTTTTTAGACTTGCAAATACACTTGAAAGGGTTAATGTTGTAATTTTCTGAAATGGAGGAATTCTTTGATCTTGATGCTTAAAAAAAAAAGAAACAACGAAAGAATATAAGGGTATTTCTCTGGATTGTATGAACAGTATTGCCTGCAAGTAATCAGCCCCGGGGACCACACTTAGCATATTTGTAAATCACCTGAAAAAAGGAGTAGATGGTGAAATTCCCAAATTTGCAAGAACTACTAAGCTCCTCTGGGTAGTGAAATGCCGAGCTGGCTAATATGAATATAGAAGGATAACACAGGGTTACATGAGTGGGCAGAAGCATGGCAGATGGGCTTCTGCATGGACAACTGTAAGATAAGGAATGTAGGGAGAAATCATTCAAACCATCCTTCCAAGATTAAAGGGCTTTCAACTATCAGCTGTAACAAAATGAAGAGGTTTTATGGTCAGTATATATTTTTGTGCCTAGTTATTCCTACTGCAGCTAAAAAACCAGCCAAAAATCAGGAGTGCTTAGAAAGGGCATTTTTAAAGGGGCATTAAAAGCAGGAAATAGTAGCCCACTCATAAGGCCATGGTTCAGTTATACCTGGAATGTTGTGAGTAATGTGTTCAGCAGACCTGAAGCATTTGGAATACAGGAGGAGAAGGTACAGAGAGAGTGGACTAAAAGGACTGCTTTATGAAAACAACCTGCAAAGATGAGAGGATTTATCAGCCTGGGAAGATGAAGGTTTATAAAATCAGAGGGATGTGGTGCAGGTAGACACACGCTGATTAACATTTACCATCCCCATCTTCGACAGACATGGGTCAGAGAGTGAGTATAAAAGGAATAGAGCAAATTTGTGGTTATCAGAGGGGAAACATGGTGGGGTTAGGGATAAATTAGGAGTTTGGGATTAACATATACACACTACTATATATAAAACAGACAACCATCAGGGACCTACTGTATAGCACAGAGAACTCTACTCAATATTCTGTAATAACCTATATGGGAAAAGAATCTGAAAAAGAATGGATATATGTATATGTATAACTGAATCACTTTGCTGTACACCTGAAACTAACACAACAGTGTAAATCAGCTATACTCAAATATAAAATAGAAATTAAATTAGAAATTAAAAATTTAAAAAATTGGGGGGCTTCCCTGGTGGCGCAGTGGTTGAGAATCTGCCTGCTAATGCAGGGGACACGGGTTCGAGCCCTGGTCTGGGAAGATCCCACATGCCGTGGAGCAACTAGGCCCATGAGCCACAACTACTGAGCCTGCGCGTCTGGAGCCTGTGTGTCTGGAGCCTGTGCTCCGCAACGAGAGGCCGCGATAGTGAAGAGGCCTGTGCACCGCGATGAAGAGTGGCCCCCACTTGCCACAACTAGAGAAAGCCCTCTCACAGAAACGAAGACCTAACACAGCCAAAAATAAATATAAAAATAAATAAATAAATAAAAAAGATTACTATTAATCAAAGAAAACCAGACATCCCAAGTTAATGAATTTAAAAATAAGTAAATAAAATTTTAATTAAAAAATAAATAAAAGGAATAGAGCATCATGCTAGTTTAAAATTGAAATCAGATTAGGCAGAAAGGCCAATAGGCTAACTGACAAATAGGCCAATAATAGTTCAAGGTAGCACAGGATGAGTGCCAAGGAAATGCCCACTTCAACCCCTTAAAACTTGAAAAGAGAAATTTTTTTAAAAAATCATTTTCACAATGGGTCATTTACTTTGGGAACTAGTTACCCAACAAGGGTTGTTCTATCCTGCTACTACACTTGTGCAGAAAGAGGTGAATATATTTCTTATGAGTGAATTTATAATTTGTTGTTTTAAAAAAGTCAGGGGCTTCCCTGGTGGCGCAGTGGTTGAGAGTCCACCTGCCGATGCAGGGGACACGGGTTCGCGCCCTGTCGGGGAGGATCCCACATGCCGCGGAGCGGCTGGGCCCGTGAGCCGTGGCCGCTGGGCCTGCGCGTCCGAAGCCTGTGCTCCGCAACGGGAGAGGCCACAACAGTGAGAGGCCCGCGTACCATAAAAAAAAAAAAAAAAAAGTCAGTAATATTTGGAGATATGCCCAAACTTTGCTGTTTGCCTTGGCGTAAAACAAGTTTTGGAGTCAGGCAAACCATATTCAAATCCCAGAGCCACCACATACTAGCTCTTAGGTGGGCTACTTAACCACTCTGAACCTCAGTCTCCTCCTCTGTAAAGCAAGAAGAACACCTTCCAGTTAGGAATGTTGGGATGAAGGAAAGAGTAACATTTGTAAAGCTCTGGGAAGGGCTGAGGACAGAGGCTGTCTGCAAGGCTTGGTTTCCTTTGTTATCTCTTCTGCACTATGCCCTTTGCAGCCCTGTCAGACTCAAAAATCCCATCCTGGGGAGTCTCTGGTCAGGCAGTACTTGATTCTAATCCTACTTTGCTACTTTCATCTGTATTAACATGCATTCTTTCATATTCATTGAGCCCCCACTATTTCAAACATTGGTTTAGGTGTTTGGGAAATAGTAATGATAAAGATATACCTGCTGTCTGGAAGCTTACCTGGGGGAGAGGGCTACACAAACACTAAACCTGCAAATAAAGTTATTTCAGAGAATTATATGAAGAGGATCACAGGGTAGAGTGTGACGGGGTGAGGGCTCAGTTCTTCTAAGGAGGAGATGGGAAGGGCCTTTGTGAGAAGACAGATAACACTTAAGCAACGTCCAAAGGGATGAGAAGGTGTCATTTGAAAATTGCTGGGGAACATTCCAGGCAGATGGAGAAACAAGGGTGGAGGCCCCAAGGCCAGAATGAGTGTGGAATGTTCAAAGAACAGAGAAGGCTGGCGGGGAGAAAGGAGGGGACACAGAGGAAGACAGAGGGCAGGCAGCCTTGTTGGAACTTGAGGCCAGCTCAGGACTCAGATTTTATTCTGAGCCGTAGGAAGCTACTAGAGGGATGAAGCTTGACTTCTACTTTGCAAGGGTCCTGTGGCTGCTTGGTAGAGAGTTAGACCCTAGGGCAGCCTGAGTGACAGCACTGTCCCTGCTTTCTCTTCCTACCCATGCTGCCTTGCCACTCTGTTCCTCTCTCTCTGGGTCCGAGGGGACACACTGTTTTCACACCACATCTCTCCCGGTGCAGAGGTAACTTTGCACAAATCTCTTTCCACTCCTTTATCTTTTAGGACACGTAAAAATTATTTTTCTCAAGTGAAATATTTAACCCAAATATATGTCTTTTCAGGTTTTAAAAATCAATTTGATTGGCCACAGGAAACGTATCTTGGCATCTCTAGGAGACAGGCTGCACGACGATCCACCACAGAAGCCCCCTCGGTCCATCACCCTCAGGGTAAGTACCCAGCATGCTTGTTTTGTCCTCCACTCTTATCCTCGAAAATTATTTTGTGCAATAAAATAAAAATGATTGAAGCAGTGGGTCAGGAAGTACAGTCTGTTTTCCACGTAGCCTGCCTCACCTGTATAAAAAACTATCTCGCCTTCGATAGTGTTTTCTACGACAAGATTTGTTTTTCTCGGTTGGTTAAATATATATTTTTGAGATTTAAATTAACATCTGAAAACCACCACCTTTAAAGAACCTCTCCGCTACCCCACATCCCACACACCCCTCTACACCAAGAGAAGAAATGAGTTTTCTGTCAAACTCCTCAAACCCACAGGTAGAAAATCGATGAGGACCAGAGTTAAGTAAAAGATCAATTTAAAATTAACCTTAGGGTCTTCTGTTTTTTAAGAAGTGAAAAATTTTCAGCTTTGCCCACTTCAAAAATTAAGAATAGAGAATCTAGGACTTTATTTAGTAAACGGTTTCAGCTGTATTTTAGAATTATGGGGTAGAAAAACTAGGAGGAAGAGAGAAAGTGGAAGAGGAAGGAAGGCAAAGAGAGAGCAGAGGGAAGGAGACAGAGAGAGAGAAGATTGCCAGGCAGAATGGCAGCGGAAGGAGTAGCCAGTGGTCGCTGGTGTTCCTGAGGCCTGTAGAAACTTTTCAAAAATTTACCATAAAGGCAGGATCACCATGACCAGTTGGAGAGTTCCAACTCTGTTCTCTTTATTGAGTCCTGCACTTGCTTGCTTCTGATTCCTTTTCTGCAAGTGTCAGAAAGGGTAGTGATAATAAACGAACACAAAAGTAGCCCTTAGATGTCACTGCCAGCGATGAAATGCAGTCGAATGCCTCTTATCAGTGGACTTCAGCAAACAGTAACTACTGTCAGTATCACAGAGGATCGAGCAGGAGAGGAGCTGTTAAGATTTTAAAGCTGATTCAGTTTTAAAGGAGAAGAAAATACACAGAGACTTCAGGAAATGCAAGAGAATTGGCTCCAGGAGGGCCATGAGGAAAACTGACGACTGGGGCAGTTGGAATACACTGGTTTATTTGGAGGCTAGTGAAGGCTTAGGGAGTAGTGAAGATAGAAGAGGACCTATTTCTCCCTCAGTAAGAAGAGCCTCAAATAAATTGGGGGAAAATCAGGCTAGAAAGGCATTATCGTTTTGCCTTTGTTTTGCTACACAAAAGAGGAGAAAGATACAGGCACCATCAGTGTAACCATCCTAAAAGGACCCTTTCGAGGAGTAATTCCCTGCTACTTACCCTACTGTCTTTCCTTCCTCTGCTGAACCTCTCCCTCTGGCTCTCTGGAAGAGATTTAGGGAAACAGACAAATCACAGACAGAAGTTCCCAAGAAAAAGTGTAGGACCTTAATCCATCAAAGGAGGTCCAGAACATCTTGGGGAGAAATAGCCTGGAGAATCGGCACGATCCAATCCTCCACTTACTTGCACGCATCAGAGCCCAGCTGTCTTCCACCCTTTATCTTACCTTTTTTTTTTTTTTTTTTTTTTTTTT
>NW_006794332.1:1837094-1853181 GCF_000442215.2 Lipotes vexillifer | reverse complement strand
CCTGTGTCCCCTGCATCGGCAGGCGGACTCTCAACCACTGCGCCACCAGGGAAGCCCCTATCTTACTTCTTGACCAGTTTCCCCCAGTTCTCTTTGCCATTGAAGCCCATCCTCTGTCATTACATGCATTGCTCTGCAGTCTGTGCGTGTGACATGCCATTTCCATACTGTGTCCTCTTCCTGGCAGGGATTGCCAGGCCACTCGTTGATGGAGGATCAACACCCATGAGGTCCCACTTTAGCTTTCTTGTCATGGCATCTACCATGGTGAGGCCCCTCTGTCCACATAGAGACACAGTTCCTTCCCTTGTAAACACAAGTGATAGTGTCAGGGGTGCCCAGCAGATGTGTGCCTCTCTCCTGGGATCATCCATGGTGCTGGCTTAAGAAAAGAGAGCCTGATTGTTGATATTGTAAACCTTCAACCTGAAATGCTTAGTGGGGAGGTATTGATTGTGCCATTAATAAAATGGTAGAATGTCATCAATTCCTTGGCAGTTGATTCAAAAATGACTCCCCACCCCCGCAGTGTATCTTGTCAGTATTTCACAGTTTTGAAACCAGAGGTCAGCCACAAGAACATGGTATTTATTTCATGATGTATTTCCATTCAGGAACCCAGTGGTAATCACACTCCTCCTCAGTTGTCTCCATCACTTAGCCAAAGCACTTACACCACTGGTGGCTCCCTAGACGTTCCTCACATTATCATGCAGGGCGATGCAAGGAGGAGAAGGAATGAAAACTACTTTGATGATATTCCCCGATCAAAACTGGAGAGGCAGATGGCCCAGGTAAGGTGTTCAAAGCGTCTGTGATGTTTTTGTCTTTCACCCATATCAAGTAATGCATTCCAGTTTTGAACAGTTGCTTACAATGGATGCCTGCTGTGCACAACGTAACTGGAGTTTTATCATTTTATGCCATGACTTTCGTTCTCTGCTCAGTTGAACTAGAATGAAATGGACCTTTCTGGGAATGGAATGTATACACTGATCCCTGTTATCCATTTCTTTACTGAAGAAATTATGTCTGATCTCTTTGCACCCAGAAAGTCTTTGCCCTAAAGGGAGTAATACTGTGTAAGAATCAAGTCATAATGAAAAAATAAATCATAAAAGTCTAGATTATAGAATGTAAATTGGTCAGATGACAGGGCAAAAGTTGGGGGTGGGAGAGTATTAACTCCGAGAAATGTGGTTCATTTTCTCTCAAGTTTACACATTTGTGTAGAATTGTACAATGGGGACTAGTTGCATCCATCTCATACTGTCACCTTGAGTGGTTGAAAATGATGCTGCTGCCTGACACAAATAACTGAAGAGAGAGGTCTGTCCTGTTCAGACCTTTCCATGTTTTGGGTATGGATGTCCGTGTTTCACCTGTCCGCAGATTGCTGCTCAGGAACTCAGGTCAGCCATAACCAAATAGTGGTGCTCTTCCTAAAGCACATTCAGATGGGCAGCTAGCTCTGCAGTGTCACCCCGAGGCTCACAGCTATGCATTTGTTGACAGCTGTTGGCAGAATCAACCCTTTTCATCCTCATTCTAGGTTCAGACTCAGCGTTGAGAGGCTTCTCTGCCTCCCACACCTAAGATGAGAATCTTGAGGTGAAAATTTGACTGCAATTGCGTTGCCTTGGTTGTTAAATATTTTTCTCAGCTGTTTGGTGCGGTACTGTTTTTTTAAAGCCTTTGGTAAACATTCAGTGCTGCCGCTCACGAAAGAAAAATGTGAAGAGAATGTTCTGGAAGCCATGGCTATTCTGCCTGCATATGCCCTGGAGAGAAGGGGTCTGAGATATTGTGTCTCCTTTCAACTTGCTCAATATCAAATTGTTCTCAGGGTTCTTTGTGCAAATAATAGCAATGTTGGGATTATGGAGAATCTTTTATTGAAGGGAGGTGGAAAATGTGGGAGAGACTAGAAAAGAATAATTTTCCCTCTCTCTCTTGTTAAGTATTGTCTTTTAATCCTTATTACTGTTTTCACTGATTTTTTTTAAAATAAAGAATCTAAAAGCTTTTTTCCCCAAGATGTTCATACATTTCCTGCTATTTGTTAGTATCTGTGGATCACATATGTGGTTAAATTTCTCTAATGACAGCATTTCAGAGACATGGTTTGTTTTAACCTTGAACCATGTAGTCTTTATGTATTAATGCAAACTGGGTCTTTCCTGGACCCTTTTCTTCCCTGGATAAGGGCGGATCATCCATTAACAAGCATTATCTGTTATTGACTGTGCCAAATTCAGCAAGAGAATCACCTGTCTGAACTGCTCATGTAATTTATGCGAGTTCTCCACATAGTGCAGTTTTTTTCAGAGAGGAAATTAATTACTCTTTTGCCTGAGTATGCACACTCAGAGGTAATCTAGCAATTGCTCCCTTATGGTCTTTGTGAGATTCACAACCTAGGGGCAGTATTACCGTCTGAAGAGCCTAGATCTTTTTCTTGTCATTCCAATCAGAATGCATCCCTTTCTGGAATTGTCTTGCCCTTGAGAAAATTGAATGAACTTTTATCTGGCCAGGTGAGAAAGGCCAAAATGCACAAAGAGAAATGAGGTAAGCAGTGGATGAGTTGGGAGTTATGGGAGGTCTGTGTGAATGTGCTTATTTCCCTCCCGTGTACTGTTCACAATGATCGGATGACTGATGGAGACCTAGGCCTCCATCAGCAGCCAGGAGCTCATTAGAAGCTTTCTAATATCCCACTGCTCAATACAGCACTTTTGCTGCAGAATAAACAGGAGATGGCACTACAGGAATCCAATCGATAAGAAAAAGGGATTCTGGGATTGCAGCTCTTTAGGCTGTGTTAATTGCAGTTTTTTATTTGTCTTGAGGCTCTTTCCCAGTCTAGAAATGCCAAAACTCGTGGAGAAATGAATGGGTACCTTTTAAAAAATAGAACCATTTCAAAGCTTTAACCTGTCAAAATATGAAATACTCGGTAATTTTGTTGTTGAACAGTTTTATTTATGTGACTTTTTCACCACTCAGCCACCCAATTGATGTTTTTTCTTATTCTGTTTCTGGTCATTTGCTGTAATAATTTTTGAAATCCGTTCGCTTTTTTTTTTTTTTTTTTTAGAACCCATCAAACTGTCTCTAGACCACATCTTCCCCAATGTTAGGCCTTTAGCCAGTAAAGCTGAATTCAAGTCTTCTTCCTAAGGACTTGAATTAGCAATTTTAGCAATTAAAATTCCTGTAAGCAAGCAGCTAGTTACACCTCCTTCCAACCAGGAGCTCAGTCCCTGAGGTTCCTTCCCAAGGGGTTTCTCCCAAGGGGCTTACTTGAGGTCGGGTAACGCATGCCTAACCAGCCTGTTTCCCACTAAAAGGCAGAAGTCCACCTTCAGGCTTTCTTACTTACTTACTAAAAGAAAGGAAAACGCAATTAAAAGAAAATCACCTGGACAAATCCTTGTTCTCAGAAACCCCTTTACTGCTTCAGGTTTACCTGAGCCCCCAGAAGAGTGATTTGGAATTCTAGCCATAGGCCAGGAACCTTAAGTTCTTGGTGGCTGCAGTAATTCGTAGGAGCATAGCTTTTGCCCAGCAGATGTGTGGAAGTGCTTTAACTTGAAAAGCCAATGCTGAAGGTTAAATTGAGATAAATTTAATGTCCATTCCACCTATTAAATTTGTTCGTTAGCAAATATTTTTTTAAAAGGTAACACAGTGTTTGATTACTTGTTTTCAATTCGAACCAATGTTTAAAATACTTGTCTTGGAATCCAGAGGATTTTAAATAGTACGGCTATTGTTTGCTTTTATTCTGATGTAAGCAATACTGTGGCATCAAATTGTCTTAAGTAAATACGTGAGAAACAAAATCAAGTTCAGTACTGATAGGATTTTTGAAACCATGAAATGTAATGATGTAAACACATCTAAACAATGGATTGCCTGTCATGCTGAAAACGTAGCTTTCTAGCCTATAATTCTAAATTGGACTCAGCTCAGAAGGTCTGAAAGGCTCCCCTATTTCCATATCCCTAATAAATAAATGTTGCATTCACATTTGTATAGTAATACCTTAATGCGTATAGAGCTTGCTTTTAAATTTCCAAACTACTGTCATATCTTGTCATCTCATTTTAGCACAAACAAGGTATCCTACACAACTATTTATGTGTGTGTAGCACATGGCAGATCAGGTTTTAAGACCAAGTTCTGTGGAGATGAGATAGTAAGTGAAAATATGAAAAATAATAACAGAAGGAGGAAAAATATTTCCAGTATTTAGGACCTAACTGCAATATTTAGAAATTTTCTTGAGTGATATTTAGGAGAAGTCAAAACATTCTTAAAATGAATAATAAATGAGAGTAATGGAATTAATAAAGTTTAGGGACCACATTCTCCAAAGTTATGAAAAAAGGAAAAGGAGCTTCCCAAAGTGAAACTTATAACCAAATACTTACAGAAAAATGAAATAATACTTCTATTTTCACAGAATAAAAAAGACTCCTAAACAGTAAGAGAAGACCCACACTATAGAAGTTCTTGGGTTTTGAATACTCTCATCTAATTAGAAATATCAGTATTGCCTGAGGCAGTTACCTTACCTGATGCATACAAACCTTAGAAACAGACATTATCCACATTTCAAAGACTGGGAAACAGAAATTATGTGACTTGGTGGGGGTAGCACAGCCAGAAAGAAACCAAATCAGAACTTGCCTGGGGCAATATGTCAGGCGCTAGAAAGGCTTTGTCTAAATTGCTTCTAAATCACTAGAAAGTTGATTCAGTTGAAAGTCTAATATATCTTGATCCAAACAGTATTAATAAGTATGACTAGATCAATTACTTCTTTATTTGAAAGCACTTTACATATTATATTAGTTCTACAAATGGTCGTTCTTTTGATTCTGTTAGAGGAAGAGAAATGGAAACTGGGCCACATAGAAGCCCTGCCATGGCCCCATCCATGTCTGAAATTCCACATGCAGTATCTTATTTAAACCTTACGGCAGCCCCTTCTATACTCAAGGAACCCAGCTGGGTGAGTGCTTTGCCTTGCAGCTGCTACATGGCAGAGCCAGGACTCAAGCTGTCTGCCTGACCATGTCCTGTTCTATGGCCCCTGATGCCCGGTGGGCTACTTCTATTTTAAAATGATATAGAATATCTTAGTAACAGTTCAGTACATACTAATTTCCCCTATGCTCTAACAGATTATACATACATAGGAACAGTGAGCAGAATGAGGATAAAATTGCTAGTAGTTTAGTGGAAACTTACTGAATCAGCTCATGGTTCTCACCATAAAACCCTTTTTTAAAAAAATACGTAATTTGAAAAATTTTATTTTATTGAAGTATAGCCGATTTACAATATCATGTTAGTTTCAAGTATACATGAGTCTGTTTCTGTTTGGAAAATAAGTTCATTGATATCTCTTTTAGATTCCACATATAAGTGGTATCATATGATATTTGTCTTTCTCTGTCTGGCTTATTTCACTTAGTAGGATAATAGTAGTAGTAGGATAATCTCTAGGTCCATCCATGTTGCTGCAAATGGCATTATTTCATTCTTTTTTATGGCTGAGTAATATTCCATTGTATGTATATAACCACATCTTCTTTATCCATTCATCTGTCAGTGGACATTTAGGTTGCATTCATGTCTTGGCTATTGTGAATAGTGCTGCTGTGAACATAAGGGTGCATGTATCTTTTTGCATTGTGGTTTTCTCCAGATATTTGCCTAGGAGTGGGATTGCTGGGTCATATGGTAGCTCTGTTTTTAGTTTTTTAAGGAACCTCCATACTGTTCTCCGTAGTGGCTCTACCAATTTACATTCCCACCAACAGTGTAGGAGGGTTCCCTTTTCTCCACCCCCTCTCCAGCATTTATTGTGTGTAGATTTTTTGATGATGGCCATCCTGACCGATGTGAGGTGATACCTCATTGTAGTTTTGATTTGCATTTCTCTAATAATCAGTGATGTTGATGCATCTTTTCATGTGCTTTTTGGCTATCTGTGTGTCTTCTTTGGAGAAATGTCTGTTTAAATTTCCCGTCCATTTTTTGATTGGGTTATTTGTTTTTTTGATATTAAGCTTCATGAGCTGTTTATATATTTTGGAGATAATCCCTTGTCGGTTGCTTTGTTTGCAAATATTGTCTCCCATTCTGAGGGCTGTCTTTTTGTTTTGTTTATGGGTTCCTTTGCTGTGCAAAAGCTTTTAAGTTTAATTAGGCCTCATTTGTTTATTTTTGTTTTTATTTTCATTACTCTAGGAGATAGATAAAAAAAGATTATTTGTAGACTTTTTGATGCTGGCCATTCTGACTGGAGTGAAGTCATACCTCATTGTAGTTTTGATTTGCATTTCTCTAATAATTAGCAATGTTGAACATTTTTTCACGTGCCCATTGGCCATCTGCATGTCTTCTTTGGAGAAATGTCTATCTAGGTCTTCTGCTCATTTTGTGATTGGATTGTTTGTTTTTTTGATATTGAGCTGTATGAGCTGTTTGTATATTTTGGAAACTGATCCCTTGTTGGTTGCATCATTTGTAAACATTTTCTCCCTTTCTGTAGGTTGTCTTTTCGTTTTGTTTATGGTTTTCTTTGCCATGCAAAAGCTTTTGAGTTTAATTAGGTCTCATTTGTTTATTTGTATTTCCATTCCTCTAGGAGATGGATCTAAAAAGATATTGCTGCGATTTATGTCAAAGAGTGTTCTGCCTATATTTTCCTCTAGGAGTTTTATAGTATCTGGCCTTACATTTAGGTCTTTAATCCATTTCTGAGTTTCTACAGTGTTTATTTGTTGATCCTCTTAGTGGAAACCCTTCCTGCACATTTGGTAGAACTCTGCCCTCCTCACATGTTTGTGAAAAGCTTTGTAGGTAGCTGTGGGGTTTACTGCATATACAGAGAAGTTCTTGCCTGTGAGGGTTTCTCCAGTTAGTGGATGCTGTTTCCTTAGCAGCATCTTCAGTTGGAGTTTTGATTTGGTTTCTTTCAGGCTGTGTGACCTGTACCAAGTCATGCGATTTCTCTGAACTTCGGTTTCCTTGTCTTTAAAACATGGATAAAGACTGCCTCGCAGGCTTGTGTGTGTCAGATAATTTATGTTTAAGTATATTCTAAACTGTAAATCACAATGTATATATATAGATAGATAGATAGATAGATGATATGACTATCAATTCAGATATATCATCTATATCAGTCCCTAATTCAAAGGTCCCTGATTCATTGTAGGGCCAGTTAATGCCAAAGACATTAGAAAGGTAAGTGCTCAGATGGTTGTAGCATTCTATAAAGGCTATCCTTTTGTTCCAGTATTATGTCCATGCTTAGAATGTATATTGAGAATGGAATTGGAATTTTCCTCCGTATTATTTTAATTGTATAAGTATGAAGGCTGCCAAGGAGGATCTTTCATGATGGAAAAGGGATCTGTGAGATGATCACAAAGCCAGGGAAAGCAGAGGAGAGATGGAAGAGTTCTCTGCAAATTCAGCATACAAAAGTATGTAGCAAAGGATATCTTACAGTAATAACACGTTAATATTGTAACATGGTAAGAGAAAACATTAAGTGAGAAAGAAAGGATTGCTTTTGACTTAAATGAACTTTAAAACTTGTTTGAAATATAAAGTACACAAAATTGTTAACTAGAAAGCATGGATAGCCTCAAAATCCATGAGGCAAACACTGAGCCAGCCTCTGAGAAATAAGGGAGTAATTTATTCTTCTGTATTTTCTCTGGGAAAGGAAGCCTGGTGTTCCTAGAAATTCTACCCACTGCTCTCATGTTATGGAATGTACAGGATCAGCCTTCAAAAAATGGTACAACTGTGTTGAAAAGAACAGCATTTTACAAAGTGATTTTTCCCCCACTAAACAAGTTTTATTACTGAGTTACATTAGATTTTTTCAAATGTCCATGAGTTAGTGGCTAATTTTTAATTTAGATTTTCATCACGTCACCACTGCTCAGAAAAGCTCAGCGTGTCCATGACTTCAAAAATTTTTCCCGTGAAGGTCTAAAGAGCAGCTTCTAATACTTAAGCACAGACAGATAATGCATAACCCAAAAAAGGAGGTTAAGAATAAACTCAGTGAGCTCTTCCGTCAGGAGCCTCCCATGTGACAGCTTGTTGAGTTGACAAGCTAACACCCCAGCTTCAGTGATAACTTGGGATGTTGATGATATCTGTGCCCTGTTTCAAGCCAGGAACTCTGGACCATCAACCATCTATGCCCAAAGGCATCATGCCAAGCAAAAGTGGAAAACGGTGCTTTCATACTTGGAATTTAAACCTGATGTGTTGTATACCTAGTTTGTTAATGTGGATGCTTAACTGCCTTTTCTCAAAATATATGCTCTCCCTATACTACAAAGCTACAGTAATCAAGACAGTATGGTACTGGCATGAAAACAGAAATATAGATCAATGGAACAGGATAGAAAGCCCAGAGATAAACCCATGCACATATGTCACCTTATCTTTGATAAAGGAGGCAAGAATATACAATGGAGAAAAGACGGCCTCTACAATAAGTGGTGCTGGGAAAACTGGACAGCTACATGTAAAAGAATGAAATTAGAACACTCCCTAACACCATATACAAAAATAAACTCAAAATGGATTAAAGACCTAAATGTAAGGCCAGACACTATCAAACTCTTAGAGGAAAACATAGGCAGAACATTCTATGACATAAATCACAGCAAGATCCTTTTTGACCCACCTCCTAGAGAGATGGAAATAAAACCAAAAATAAATGGTGCCTAATGAAACTTAAAAGCTTTTGCACAGCAATGGAAACCATAAACGAGACCAAAAGACAACCCTCAGAATGGGAGAAAATATTTGCAAACAAAGCAACGGACAAAGGATTAATCTCCAAAATATAGAAGCAGCTCATGCAGCTCAATATCAAAAAAACAAACAACCCAATCCAAAAATGGGAAAAGACCTAAATAGACATTTCTCCAAAGAAGATATGCAGGTTGCCAACAAACACATGAAAGGATGCTCAACATCACTAATCATTAGAGAAACGCAAATTAAAACTACAATGAGGTATCACCGCACACCGATCAGAATGGCCATCATCAAAAAATCTACAAACAATAAATGCTGGAGGGGGTGTGGAGAAAAGGGAACCCTCTTGCACTGTTGGTGGGAATGTAAACTGATACAGCCACTATGGAGAACAGTATGGAGGTTCCTTAAAGAACTAAAAATAGAATTACCATACGACCCAGCAATCCCACTATTGGGCATATGAACTGAGAAAACCATAATTCAGAAAGAGTCATGTACCGCAGTGTTCATTGCAGCTCTATTTACAATAGCCAGGACATGGAAGCAACCTAAGTGCCCATCGACAGATGAATGGGTAAAGAAGATGTGGCACATATATACAATGGAATATTACTCAGCCATAAAGAGAAATGAAATTGAGTTGTGGTGAGGTAGATGGACCTAGAGTTTGTCATATAGAGTGAAGTAAGTCAGAAAGAGAAAAATAAATACCGTATGCTAACACATATATATGGAATCTGAAAAAAAAAGGTTCTGAAGAACCTAGGGGCAGGACAGGAATAAAGATGCAGACATAGAGAATGGACTTGAGGACATGGGGAGGGGGAAAGATAAGCTGGGCCGAAGTGAGAGAGTAGCATTGACATATATACACTACCAAATGTAATAAAACAGATAGCTAGTGGGAAGCAGCTGCATCGCACGGGGAGATCAGCTCGGTGCTTTGTGACCATCTAGAAGTGTGGGATAGGGAGGGTGGGAGAGGGGCTCAAGAGGGAGGGGTTATGGGGATATATGTATGCATATAGCTGATTCACTTTGTTATACAGCAGAAACTAACACAACGTTGTAAATCAATTATACTCCAATAAGGATACTAAAAACAAATTGTTTTTAAGTTTATATATATGCTCTCCCCTTGACAACTTTGGTGCTGGAAATTCCAGTATGATTATCGTCTTATGGGCAACATTGAAGTGTTACCGTCTATCCTGTACCACAGTCGAAAAAATAATAATAATAGGAAGAAGTGGGAGAATCACTCAGATGGAGTCGCTTTCACGTTTTGATACTCATCTTACAAGTCTCAATTCTTTCATTCTCTGTCAAGTCCATCAGTGAGGCACATTAGATGACCAGGAGTTTATTCTGACCGACGCAATCAGACCTAAACACCTCCACTTCTCTTTGCTAGGGAAGCCGTGATGTCTCCACCTACCCATCATGTGCTGGTACTTAACCAGGGAGAATGTTTCCAATTAAAACCAGGTCACGGATTTTTTTAAAAAACATGAACAGAAAGGATCCTATTTTCAACTGAATAAATAATAAATCGGACAATACATAAAAACCCTGTTTTAGTGGAATTGACCTTGTGATATTTCGTGGTGCCTTAGGCTGGCTGACATTGAGCGGCATGTTTGCAGAGAGGCACACCAGGCTCTCTTTTTCCACTTGTTAAATTTTTGGAATGTTTCTCATTAGATTCAGTCCAGTTCTTGGGTGCACAGGGCAGTGTTGGCTCTTATAACCTGACCTTGGTATGTTTTCAGGGTAGGAGAATTCTCTTCTCCTTCTGCCTTTTCTTGTCCAGTGTTAAAGAAAATAAAGGGAAGGTGTTTAATGTCTAGAGGAAATGGGGCTTATTGTGCGGTCCTGTCTCAGTTACTTCCGTTTATGTATGACTAAAGTAATAAATCAGTAGGGACTCTTCTGAGTGCATGCAGGCAACAAAAATCCAACTCAAGATGTCTTAAGCAGAAAAGGGCACATATTTGGGTCATTTTTGGTACAAAGTCCTGGTAGCCTGGGCTCAGGTGCTCATGTGACATCTTGGTCTCAGGTTCTTCATGTCTTAGCTCTGCTGTCCTCTGGGTTGGCTCTTTTCCCAATCAGGCTTTCTCCACCTGAGGGGAGTTTCAAGTCCAATTCCTGTTAAACTGGAACCTGTGAGAAAGAGGGTTTATCTTACCAAGAGTTCCCCAAAAAGCCCCAGGATTGAGTCCCACTGGTTCAGATCAGGCTGGTTTGGATCTTTTATGTGTCCTGAGCTAGTCACACAGGAGAGGAGCATATGTGTGTGTGTGGTGTGTGTGTGCATGGTGTGTGTGCGTGCGCATGTGTGTGTGTGAGATGCGATTAGCCAGGCATAGGTCACACGCCTGGAGATGGTTTTAGCTCCACCTGAACCACAGGAACTGAGGGATGGCAAAGAAACTCCTCCTGTGGACAGGCTTTCATGAGCAGAAGTGGCCATGGTTTCTGGGCAGACAAAAATAGCAGTGGTGGGCACCTGAATAAACCCGCTCTGATGTCCGAATTCCAAGAATATCTGATGGACAGTTGTTATATTACATGGGTATTCATTTCATTTTTGCATACTTGATTTGATGAGCTTTTTTAAAATACCAGATTTGAAGTAATGAGGTCAGATTAAAAATTCTGTCTCTGATATCTGATACCTCTGTAACCTTGAACAAGCCTCTTAGCTACTCAGAGCCTTAGTTTTCTCTTCCTCAAGTGAGATTAAGGCCCCCTCCCATCACTGTTGTGAGGCACAAATAAAGTAGTAGTTGTCACAGTAGTTTACAAAGTATACAGCTCTACATTTGGGTGTTTTTAGAAATTGTTATTATTTTGAGATAACTCTAGCTTCCTTCTACACTATGCTTTTTCAACTGCAACTGGGAATGAATGCATTTTAAAGTAAAGCTCATAATATTTAGCTGTGTTTTACAAAACTATTTCTGTTTTCCAGCTGGTAGGTCCCAAGCTAATACGTTTCCAGAGATGTGGAAACAATAGTTCTTAGGATTGCAAACACTGTACAGGAGGTTCCCGTCTGTGTTACAACCTATTTAGCATTGGAGCTCTTTGGAGAGGATTTATGGATGGTATCCATACTTAAGTACTTTTAAATACTTTATGAGTTAACATATATTAAAAATGTCATTATATTGTATATTAAATTTTATTTTATTTCTCTTATAGTAAAGTGTATGAGTGCTAGGGGTGAGGCCTGACTCTTCCTTATTTTTTAATTCCCTGTAATAAGCATTCCATAAATACTTGTTGACCAGATTACTTTACACAGGTATTAGGCACCACAAAACCACAGGTTTCCAGGACTCCAGCTTAGACACAAACTGGGATGGTCTTAAATCTTTTAGAGAAACAGACTACCTGGAATAGTAGCATATCATCTGCCAAGCTTAGATCTGGTAGTTAGCTCATCGTCATTATCGTCAGAGCCAGCACTGATTAATACAACTTTATAATGAGGAAACTGAGGCTCGGAGACTTTGTGTTGTTGACCCATGTCCACAGAGATTGTAAGAAGCAGATCCAGGATTTGAACCCAGGCTGTCTAGCCTCAGAGCCTGTGCTTTAACCACTGTGGTGATGAACACCCTGGTTGTGTCTATACCAGCAGACATGACACATTCTAAAAATTCTAGAACCCCAAAAGGCTTCAGTGCAATTTTTTTTAGTCCTTTGATAAATCCTGTTACTAATACCTAATACTTTATGTAAGTGCAAAGTTAGTGGAGAATTGAACCTCTAAGGTGGTGTGGATAAACATCGTATTTAAAGAAGATCCTTTGCTCTTAACATCCAACTTTTCATTCTTTACAAATCAGGGGTAGCAAACAATTGCTTCACATAACCAGTTGTGAAATGTTATGACCGCCCCCCTTTCTGTATCGGTCTCTACTTTGAGGCTTGAATGTAGTATCACCAAAATGTATAGTAACTTGCAATATCTACATGCATTTACGGCTAGAGGATCCTTTTGTGCTTCTGTTAATGAAAAGCAGAGAACTTTAGGGTGGGAGGGGGCCAGAAAATGTGTCTTGATGCAGCACCCCTTCTAATACATCCTTAATAAACAGCCACAAGTTTATTCCTGAACTTGTCCCTGTAAGGCAGTCCCCACTTTGTGAGGCAGCCAGCCCCATCATCATCAGAAAAGTTCTAATTAATAGAACTCTTGCCTTATATTGAATTGAAAGAAGCCTCCTTAAAGCTCCCATGTAGTTAGTTAATGCTATCTTCTGAAAACACGAAGAGTAAATCTACTTCCTCTTGCTGAGAATAGTTCTTTAAGACTAAAGACAATTTGATGCCTTCCCTTCACTATATTAACCACATCCACCTCTTGCCAATATCATTCTGATAAGTGGGACGCAGGCTACACAGCATCGAGATTCCCCAGCTCTGGGCATGTCTGCTTTGTTGTTGTTCATGCTTAACAACATTAAGATATGGTTAATTCTTATTGAGCTTTTCTTTATGGAAATGTCCCAGCCTTTATCAGTGGCCATGAGCAGTGGTGTGTGTGTGTGTGTGTGTGTGTGTGTGTGTGTGTGTGTGTGTGTGTGTATTTAACCTTAATGCAGGATTTTACATTTATATTACTCCTTTCAAGCTCAAACAGTTTTATCAAGTTGTTTATCCAATAATCCTATTAGGTCGATGCCATTTTAGAACTTGGTCAATGCTCAATGTATCAATGATCCTTCGCAACTATGTAATATGCTGATTTTAAAAGTGCACCCCAAAAAAGTGTGCCTTTCAAGTAATTCCTCCAGTGTATTGATTTCAGTGCTGAACAAGGCAGAACTGAGGAAAAAGTTCTTCTGGTAGCCTTCTACCGGAGACCTCTTAGGCTGGCATCATGCAAGAGGATTAAATCAACCAGACCTTGTTTTCCATACATTCCACAGGGAAAAAAATGAGGAAATAGTGCAGTCTCAATAAACATCATTGAATGAATGTCCTGTCCAATACCTCTTTTTTTTTTTTTTTTACCAGAGGCAGGAACCAATGTTGAGCATATAGTTAATAGACATTTCTCCAAAGAAGATATACAGACTGCCAACAAACACATGAAAGAATGCTCAACATCATTAATCATTAGAGAAATGCAAATCAAAACTACAATGAGATATCATCTCACACCAGTCAGAATGGCCATCATCAAAAAATCTAGAAACAATAAATGCTGGAGAGGGTGTGGAGAAAAGGGAACACTCTTGCACTGCTGGTGGGAATGTGAATTGGTTCAGCCACTATGGAGAACAGTATGGAGGTTCCTTAAAAAACTACAAATAGAACTACCATATGACCCAGCAATCCCACTACTAGGTACTTTCCCTATCTACACCAGCAATCATATAAAGCTCTAGTCTTTATTTTGAGCTCACAAGGCAGATAATATTCATGTAGGCATCTAAAATAACTGACATATTATAGGCCTGCTCTCACTGTGGATTCAAATCAAATCTAGGTCATCTATTTAAAGGCTTATGACATTTTCTCTTATTGCAGCTATTCTGAAAATCAAACGCACTATTGAAACATGACTCGAGCCCCCAAATCCTGTCCCTAGCTCCACTGTTGTTGTTGTTGTTTCTTTCTTTTTTTTTTTCTGTGATCCTAACAGACATACTTTCTTCTTCAGTTTGCAAAACTGATTCTCCCTATTTTATATGGTGTCACAAAAAATCCTATTGGCCAGTCACTGGGCCTGTCATATAGTAGGCATTCAATTAGTAAATGGACAGCATCTTTAAAGCTTTTTGTTTGTTTGTTTTAGTTTTTTTTGTTGGTAAGGAAGATGGTAAGAATGCGTGGTGTAAGTGAGTTTACAGAGAAACTAGAACTCTCATACACTGCTATTGGGGATGTAAAATTGTACAACTACTTTGGAAAATAGTTTGGAAGTTTCTTAGAAGTTAAACATACTTTTCATATTATCCAACCATTTTACCCCTAGACATTTATCAAGAAGAAAGGAGATATATATCTATGGAAAATCTGGCACACAAATGTTTATAGTAGCTTTATTTGTAATTGCCCCAAACTGAAAATAACCCAAATGTCTATAAACTAATAAATAAATTGCAATATGTATCTATACAAGAAAATACCACTAATTAAAATGAATAAAAAGAACTATTAATCCATGCAAAAACATGGATAAATCTCAAAATAATTATTCTGTAAGAATCCAGACCCCAAATATATATATATGATACATGATTTCATTTACATAAACATCTAGAAAATGTAAACTAATTGATGGAAGCAGAAAGCAGATTAAGAGATGCTGGGGTCAGGGAAGGACAGGAGGGAAGAATTACCAAGGACATGATGAAACTTTAGGAGGTGATAGGTATGTTCATTATCTTGATTACTGTGATGGCTTCATAATTGTATACATATGTCAATACATATCAATTGTACACTTTAAATATGCACAGTTTATTGTATGTCAATTACACAGAAAAAAAGTTTTGTTTTTTTTTTTTTGGTTGTAAAAGATGGTAAAACTCATAACCCAGTAGGTGTACTCTTCTGAAGCATAGAGATACAACCAAATGATTAAGTTAAGTGGACCAGGAACAATTACCAAGTAAATGCATTTGTAGGTCAAAAAAAAAAAAAAAAAAAAAAAAAAAAAAAAAAAAAAAGAAATGGGTTGAAATTTTTAAAATGACATTGTCGATTTACAAGAAAGGAACATAATGTATATTTTAAAGAGATGTTACAGGCAGAGAACAATTAATACTTTGCAAAATGGAATTTCTTTGCAGCAGTTCATGTTATGATAAAAAGCTGATCGCTGCAGTTCTGAATGAGTGATTAATATTTCTGCTAATGGCCCTGAAAAATGTTTGTATCAAGAGTGGTGGCATCCAGACTTTGAGGGAGAACGAGTAAAATAGCCCATATTGCAAGAAACAGCATGATCCCAATTGACTTAAATTCCCTCCAACATCCAGGGAACCTGGGGAGCTGAACAGTAAGATCTGGATTGTATAGACAGTGTTCCATTTTTTTCCCTCTGCTCTGTTTTTTCTTTTCCCGTGAAGAGACTTCATAAATAATTGTGTAATGTCATTTAGGGCTACAACTGTCATATTAGGGAATGCAGGTTATGTATTATCTCTACAAATGAATAACAGGTCACATGGCTATAGTTCTCTCCTATTTCAGCAGCCGAGAGCTTACTTTATGTGCTGTCAGTAGCAGAATAGAGTTTACA
>NW_006794332.1:1831023-1837084 GCF_000442215.2 Lipotes vexillifer | reverse complement strand
AAAGAGGGAAGAAAGACGGTGGGGGGTGGAGAAAAAGAGGGAGGAGGGGGAGGGAAGGAGACAGGGAGGAGTGAAGCAGGGAGGAAGTGAGTGAGAGAAAGCTGTAACTTTGGGCAGGCAGCAAGTAATATCAGAATTTGTATCATGTCAGCGTACGTATGATGAGACCGAATGTAGCGTTTACTTCCTCCCACTTTTGCTAGATTGATTCATTCTGACGCCAGCAGTAATGGGTCACGCATGGAAAAACAACTGTTGGCCTGGCTTTTCACTTCCAGCAGGTGATTACCGATCTGTCCAAGAATTTCCCTGATACGGGGTCAAGTTCACAATCACGAAGGTTTGAGAAGACTGCTCATCAGAAAAGTGAAGAAATGACGGGAAGCAGGATTTTTTAGCCCAGCATTCCCTGCAAATAAAATAGTTGATCCGAAACCTTTCACAGAAAGGGCCAGTGGTAAGAAAGCCTGAACTTGTGACGTTCACAACGTAGTTGAAGAGAAGAATCACACACATGGTTGTTAGAGAGTGTCTACACATTGCAAAACGCATCCGTGAAGAGAGGAGGAGGATGGTTCCCACGTCTGTAACGGTGGGACAGAAAAATAAGATGCTGGCCTGCGACTTCTGGGTAACTCAGGAGAGGCAAAAGCTTCTGATTTCTGATTTCCAGGCAGGGTTTGGTTGGTGCCCATGGAAGAGGAGGCTGCGAGGGCTGTCGCTGCTGAAGAAAAGATGTGTTTTCTTTTGCATACGAGGTGTTTGGTGCATTGTTCCGTGACTGATTTGAATTTGTCTGACTCCATCCTTTGACAGATCTCATCTCATTTTAGTCTCTGCTCAAGGTGGCGCTGAGTTTGCTGGCTGCTGACCGAGGCTTCCTTTGTTAAGGTGCCCTTTTTTCTTTTGCCTTTGAAGCTGTTTTGTTCTCCCTTCAAGTTTGTTTGTTTTATTTTAGAAGAGCTGTCATCCAAGAGAAGAAATGGACTTGATTACTCTTTTAACTTTCACTCTGAACCTTTCGGATTTCTTGTTAGATTCTTTCTGGTCAATTTCTGAACACCCCAAAGTGTGAAAAATTATGACAAACATAAGGGAGAAACAGAGGAAAAGCTTTCTTTTTTTTTTTTTCCGAGCTAGAACAAGGCAGAAAATTTCATCTCTGATAGAATCTGACCACAGGGCTCTATTTACACAAACTTCTTTATTAAACTAGCTACACAACATTGGCAGAATGCCGAAGGTTTTCAGAGCTTAATTGGTATTACTGAGTGGGTGGGGCTATCGCCCACTTGCTGCTTCTAAGACCCACCATCAGCCTCTGAATCCCAGTTTACCACATACTGGTCCTGACAAAGGAAAATGGATCATGTCCATAGCGATCCCTATTCCATAAACGTTGACTAAAAGCCGGGCTGACCCCTACTCACTTTGCGACCCATGCCTTGTACTCAGTAGATGAGCAGTAATTATCTCTGCATGAATGTCAGGGTGCCAGGAAGACAGGTTCTTAATGCTGTAAACTTTTTTCCACATTTTCAATTTGTGCCTGAAAGAATACTCCCTTTGCAGCGTAGAAAGCATAGACTTAATTTGGATATAATATGCTGGGTTTTGGGGGAAGACTTCTCCAAGAAGGTGACACTGGAGTAGAACGTGAGGTATGGGAGCTGGTCCTGCAGCGTCTGGAGAAGGAGAAACAAGGGCAGAGGCTTTGAAGCAAGGGTGTGCTTGGCTGTCCAGAACCGAGTGAGCAAGAGAGCAGAGAGGTAAGGGCGGGCGTGGGAGCCAGAGGATGGAGATCCTTGCAGGCCATTATTAGGACTCTGAATTTCCTTCTGAGGTAAATGGAGCAGAACAGCATGATCTGGCTTTCATTTTAAATGGATCATTTGGGCTGTTGTATTGAGAATAAACACCAAGGGGGCAAGGATGAGAGCAATGAGTTTGGAAGCCTAATGGAAGAATCCAAGTGAGAAAAGGTAGTGACTTGGACCAGGTAGTGATAGGAGGGTGAGAAGATTTTAGAAGTAGATTCAGTAGGATTTGCTGCTGGAATGAATGTGAAATGTGAGCAAGAGGACGAGCCCAGCTGGAAGAAGAGGGTTGCCATCTGGTGAGATAAGAAAGCTTACAGGGAAGGTGAGGTGATCCGGAGCTTGGTTTGGGGCATTTAAGGTTAGGATACCTCTTAATCATCAAGATTAAGAGAGGTGTTAAAAAGGCAGCTGGATGTCTGAATCTGGAGTTCAGAGGAGAGATCCGGGCTGGAGACATAAATTTGGGAGTCAGGACAGGATGAGACCACCTGGTAAAGCCAGAGAAGGCAAAGGGATTGAGGTCTGATGCTCCAGGGACCAGAGGATGATAGGAACCAGCAAAGGAGGCTAAAAAAGGAAGGAGTGATCAAGTGTCAGGAGGTCAAGGAAAATGAACAGTTGGATTTGACAAAATGAAAAAAGCAGTTTCGGCAGAGTAGGCTCAGGTGAGGACAGGAGAAGGGGAAGCGGAGACCATATAGATACTTCTTGGGGGGATTTGCTTCTTAAAGAACAGAAATTGGAGCAGGAGCTCAGGGAGAATGTTGGGTCAAGGAAAGGGGCTTGTTTGCTTTTAATGGAAGATGTTTCAGTACTTACAGGGAATGTTCCAGTAAAGAAGGGAGAACAGACGGTGAAGGAGAGAGAATTTATTGTAAATTACTGGGTTGCTACCAACTGAGCAAAAAAGAAGTCAACCTTTAGGAGAAAGACTTTGGATATAGGTAATATGCTTTTTAGTTTGTTATTAGATTTGAATGCAAATGTGTGGTATTTTCTGAACTGTATTCGTGGTAACCTGAGATACATAATGGTAACAATAGCAATACGTGTGTTGCATTCTAAGAAAACATTTCCAGAGTCCGGAGAGAGGTCTGAACTCAAGATAAAATTGTGTACCTCTAAAAGTGTGCTAACTTCATCACCAAAGAAATAAACATTAAATTATTGATATCTCAGTTCTAAGATCGCTATACCTTTACTCAACCCCCATTCATTTGGATTTCATGGTAATTCAAGTTCAGATCAACTAAATTAAGCTTCACAATGTATGAGGAAAAGGAACTGAGAGAAAATTAATAAGCAAATGAAATTGCAAAGGGTGTTTACCATCCTTTTACAGAATTGTTTCCAGGCTCGTACAAGCAGCTCTTTAGCATATAGGTGTGCCTCTCTCTTTTTTTTTTTTTTGCGGTATGCGGGCCTCTCACTGTTGTGGCCTCTCCCGTTGCGGAGCACAGGCTGAGCGGCCATGGCTCACGGGCCCAGCCGCTCCACGACATGTGGGATCTTCCCAGACCGGGGCATGAACCCGTGTCCCCTGCATCAGCAGGCGGACTCTCAACCACTGCGCCACCAGGGAAGCCCTGTGCCTCTCTCTTCAACAAAGTCAGCGGTGCTTTTTCAGCCTTTATCAGGAAAAACGAGACCATCTCTAACAAGAAGTCTGCAAGGTTAATCTCTGGTGCGTTTTGCCGGAAGTGTGTTGTCAGTGATGTCGTTTACTGAAGGCACAAGTGGCAACAACAAAGTAGATCAACTAAACGTGATAACGAAGAGCAGTAATTAATGTTCCTATGGTGCTTGACCATTTGCCAAGAAATATTGAACACATTCTGCGATTCCATTCACTCAGTCAATACGTTTGATGGCGTCTGTATTCCAGGTCCTAGAAACATAGATGTGAAAAAGTTCCCACTCACGTGAAGCTTAGCACGAGCCACACGACAACCTGATGAAATAAGCAGGCCAAGTGCTATTATTATTCTTCTTTACACATGAGGACATTCTAAAGCTTAATTAAAACTTAGATTTAAATCACTTCTGTTCTAGGAATTTGGGCCCCAGATGAAATTTTCTCACTGCTGTTTTCTTTCTAAAAGCTTTTGAACACTCTGTACCTCAATGCATGTTGTACCCTGAAGTATTATCTTCATAAATGTAATGAAATTCTGCAGGGGAAACTCTTTTGCATTTAAAAAATTCATTCCAACACTCAGCCTGGTAACCATGTGTCTAGACGAAGAGCCATTTCATGTTATGAAGACACCAGTTACAGCTGGTCTACCTCAAGCTACTGCTCTTACGCACCTGGTAAAGTCTTTGCTACCGTCAGAATTACTGTGATGTCTGACATGTATCAGCTTTTTAAAAAGCAATCTCCATAACTAAAATACAATTAACTGCCTTTATTTTAAACTCTGTTTTTTAAATCTGACTTTTTACCATTTGCACTGAGGCACATAGTTATTGGAAGTGAGAGAGGATTTCCTTTATCAAGTTTGAACATTACCTTATAAGTGAAAAATAGTTATTATAACACCTTCAAAAGATATATAAGCCACATGGGAACTCTCTTCAGTGTATATGACTAGAGGTGGGTTTTATTTCTTCACTGAGAAAATCTTATATGGATTTTTTTAAATAAAAATAATTATGGCACAAGACCCTCTCTTCCCTCCTTAACTCTCTGGTAACTTCTGTGACTGTTGGAAGATACATTCATGTAACAGGATGCTAAGGAGGAACCTGCCTGTAGGTACTAAGTATTGCACATTCTAAAGAGAGAGCTGCTGATGAGGGAGCCAGACACCCTACTTGGAATTTACCAACAGGTGGTGAATCCTGCCCTGCACAGTCAGCCTCCTGTCCACAGAGTCAGCAGATTGGTTCTGGGGGCGGCCAGGGGGGCAGAGAATTGTCGGAGCCACTGTGGACAGAACCGAGGCTTCTCCTCCCTTCCCATGGGAGGGCAGAGGGCGCGTCCCCGCGCAGCCCAAGCCTAAGGAGAAGGTCTCCAAGAGGAACGCTCACCCGAAGTGAGGGAACCAGCCAGAAGGGGAAACTGGTATCTCTCTCCCTAGGTGAACTTCTGGGAGCAGATGCACATAAACCAACCTGAACTGAGGAAGAGAGAACTGGAGGGAGATGGCCGGGCAGAGAGGAGGATTGGCCACAGAGCAGACTGCTCTGCATGGCAAGGATGTATACATGTGCTGTGGATGAGCAGTCAGGAGGCGGGGCTTGTGCACTCTCCCCTGCATCCCACCCAAGGGGCGTGCACGTGTCCTACCTAGGAAGGCTGGGTGGGGTTGGGGAAAGTCAGGCTAGAGCCAGATTTCTCACATCAGGGACTGTGCAGTAGGGACACCCCTCCCCAGCAGAGACCTCCAGAGAACCTCCACAGATACGGTAGAACCCAGGGCGGGGCAGCTCCTATAAGAAGGATCAGAGACCAAGTTAGTGTTACCCTGAGAAGCAGTGACAGCCAGCAGGGAGAATTCAGCCACTGCCAAGTAAGAGAGAGGCCTTGTCCTTCTGTATCCTCCGGCCCAGCTAAGTGCATGAAGGAGGTTGAGCTCGGCGTGGGCAACGTCCAAGGAGGACCATGCCACCCTACGTCGGGTTTCTTTAAGCCTCAGGACTGACGTGTGGTGGGGAAGGGCAAAGTTTGAATCATAAATGATATTGGAGTTTTATAAAAAAGTGAATTCTTCATAACTCAGAGTGACCAGGAGGTCATGCAGGCTGCCCAAAATGTCAATTGGCCTGTTGCCCACCAGGGAGGAGGGACTGGGCATGGCGCATTTGGGAGGAGTTGACTGGAAAACAAAACTTGTAAGGTATTTGAACCCCTGTGGAGTTGAGACTGTTCCATGAACTGGCTCCATTTATATATATTTGTTTCAGGATTAGTAAACAGCCTCCGTATAACTGAATACTCTCTCCGTCTTCTGGTGAGGTCAGTACTGGGCCGGCATTCCCCCCTAGCCATCCTGGCAGGCTGACACGTTGTGCCACTTCCCTGTGTGACCACAGCAAGCCACTTAACCTCTCTGAGTGTCCTTCTCTTCATCTGTCAGATGACAGGTGATCCCTGGGTTACTTCTAGCACTAAAAGTCTGTGAAAGTTGTACAAGATGTAATTTCTGTAAAAGAACTATCTCAGAACTGTGGGTGACAGTGCTTTATGGGTATCCCAGAAGTATGCTTGGTGCCGGTTAAGATGGTAATCCTGCTGA
>NW_006794332.1:1825969-1830903 GCF_000442215.2 Lipotes vexillifer | reverse complement strand
CCTGCTGAAGCATGGAATTAATATATTTAAATCAGATGACACCTATTGGAGACGAGGCTGGGGGTTTAATGGCCCCAAGACTTAACTTGCTAGAGATTTAATTTTTGCAGAGAAGGAAGGGGAAGATGCCCCTGTGGAGAAAATAGCGTGAAGTTTAGAGCAGAAACTGAGAATAGCAGAGCTGGTTTAAGTGGGAGGTGGTTGGAGGTGCCTTTTGGTCAGACCCCAGGTATCTTACTTTCTTAACAGAATGCCAATTACCTGACAGTCTGTCCCCAGCAAGCCATCCAGATGACAGAAGGGATGGAAAGCAAAGATGTAGGTGTGTGTGGAGCTGCCTTTGGAACTGGAGAGAGAGATGTTAAATTTCTGGTGAGCGTTTCTGGGAGGGTGGAGGTGGGGGAAACATTTAGCCAGGGATAAGCTTTCTTTTCCACAACGCATTTGCTGATGATATTGTTCTTTGCTGGGTTTCTAAACTGTATTGTGGTTACGTTCTTATCTCCTTCCTGCACTGATCTTTGTGCGCTCTGCTTGTGAATTCTGGGGATGTTCGCAGTGCTTGGCTGAATAAGTTCAGGCGTTCTGCCATTTTCTGTGATTCAGTTTCATGGTGTCTTTTAGATGATGGAATTCAGGAAAAGAACTCTGTAAAGGTCAAGCCAGGAGTCTCGTTGGTTTATCTGGTGGTTTCTGCTATAACTCCTGGGAGGGTGTTGGTTCATTTGGCATTTGGTTCTAAGCAAACGTTACTGCCTTTTAATAATCGTTGGTTGTTAGATTGTTAATGGTGTGGTAGAGAATCCGAATCATGGAGCAGATTCATTAGGCTCACAGACACCAAATGGCGTTCCCCAAAGTTTCTGGTTGAGGGACGGAGCAGAGCTTCCCGACCCCAGCCCCTCCCTGCTGTGCCTCCTTGGGGCCCCTCCACCACCACACATTCCCTCTGCTGGGCAGCAAACTGACACTTCTCCCTTGTTAATCACAGAGCTTTGCTCTTGAGAGCTCTGGAGGGGAAAAATATCTCTCTAGGTTTATCAACTTGAGCAATGACTAAATTAGGAAAGTCATTTTATTGCATTGTTTGCTCTCGGTCATTTGAAGATAAGAAAATAAAAATATTTGACCTGTGTTAAAGATTTTTTTCCCATCCTTCTTGAACTTCATAAAAATATTTATCCTCTGAAACGAATGACATGAAGAGGGAAGGTATTTCCGTTCTCTTCGGCAAATGTAAAACACAGTTTGCTTTTTCCAAGATGTGAATGGATTGGTAATTTCCCTTGACATAATACTAATGCATAAATGGTCTTTTTTTTTTCCCAGCCAACCCAAAAGTGTTTTTAGGCAAAAGAATGACTTGAAAGTCAATTATTAAACCTCGGGCACCCTAAAAGGTTTTTTTGGTGTTTTGCGTTGTTGTTTTTTTTAAGAAATATGATTCCTTGCTTTTTATTACTTTCCTCCTTCCCTTCTTTGATGCTACCTTGGTAGCTGCCGTGTTTTAAATATTGACAAGATGAGATAGTTTTCTGTTTATATCAGCAGTCGTCTGTCTGTGAGATATGGACGAATCAGAACGCTGGATTTCCTTTCTCAGCCATCCATCAGGTTCATAATGTAAGGTTACAAATGGTTATTTTTCTCTTCCTGAACTTGAGCTGTGTCGTGTGTTGCAAAGTGTCGTCAGTAGCTATAGGGACCATGTCCTGGCAATGCAGAAAATTTGTGATGTCTAACAACTCCTGAGATTTCTTTTGTCTCTTAGACTTCATTCACTGTGCCTTGTGACTAGTTAACGTGCAAACATTGTCCTAAAATAAGAAACATACTTGGTTTTGAAGTCTACAGTTAAAATCTGTCCCATGTGAGTTTGGCTTTCATCCCAGGTGTCTGCGTTAACTTGCTTTTACAGGAAAAAGGAAAAGGGTAAATTGATATATATATACCCATGTATATATCAGTGTTATTCTTCCCCGTTTTGTATTTCCCATGTCCATGGGCTATTCAGTCCTTTGTGCCTAACAATTCTCAAAGGTTCATGCACTTTACTTGTGAGAAATATTTGAGTATGATTTGCATGATATTATATATAAGTTTTATGCAAATATGGGAGGAGTATAGCCAGGAGAGGCACCATTACAGCTACAAAGTGGTTCTCAGCCTTTTTCTTTTTTTCCACTTGACAGTACTGAATTGATCTTTGGAATGTGTGTGAAATCATGACCTGTTTTACTCTGAGCTGCTTAATATTCAGATATTCACAGTTCACCTTTGCATACTTTTTAAAAATTCATTTTTGTTTGGAAAGTAAACATTTTAACGTCTGGGTTTCTTTTCCATTTTGTATTTTAAAATCCAATTCTATTTTCACACTCCGTTAAATTTCTCTTATTGGATAGCCTGCTGTCTAAGAGGTTGAGACATTTGGTTGAGAATCACTAAGCAGAGCTCTTGGGGTGGCATGCAAAGGGCCTCTTTTGAGGTGCCACGTCAGGCACACCCCTCCTCCTGTGCATGGGAATTTCTGGCACTTGGGGACCACAGTGTCTATACATTGCCTGGTACTGATGCTCCAGTGACCCAGCAGTTCCTCCTGAACACGTAAATTCTAACCAGTGCTTTTTCGTGTTCAGAAGTGGCCATCTCTGCTATTTATCATCAAAAGGAACAAATTCAAGATAACCAGCTGAATTTGACCAAACCAGCATTCTTTATTCTTGAAGATGTTTTAAAAGAACTGCAGCAGCATCTTGCTTTCATGTGTGTGTGAATGGTTGTAGAAGACCTTTCCTTACATTCACATCCAAATACATGTATACATATTTATAAATATAGAGCTATATGTAGCCTCCTTCAAAGCTGTAGAGATAATGGAAAGTAAATGTAATTACATATATCATACATGTTTGGGTAGCCCATCTCTGTTATTTGTCAGAATTATTGAAAGTGAAACCTGAAAATAACAGTTGTCATTTAAAATCATTTTAGTTTTTCATTAAGTGTTCTCAATAGAGAATAATGTTTGTTAATATTCAGATCTAAATTTACAAGCAGGTAGGTGGGAGCAGTTCCTAGTAGAAAAGATTTAAAAGCTTCTATTAAAAAAATCATTGAATCCTAATTTTAAAAATTCTTTAAAGAATAATACAAGGCCTGGAAAATACCATATCTTCCTGTTCATGTTAGAAAACTAAGTCATAATCATAGCTTTTAATTATCTGCTGACATCCTTACAAAACTTTTTTCTCAGGAAGTAAGTAAGAATATAGATGATATTTCCCCTTTGTATTCTCAGAACATATAGAATATGTGATATCTTCAGTTTCCATTTTGGGGGGTAGAGAGCTATATGATATGATGTTTTAGAATTATATGTCTGGTGCACATGAACTAAAACCTTGCAGTTTTACCACCTTTTGAAATAATGAAAAGATTAAAAGCTGCATTTTGGTATCTGCCATCCAATAAAAAAAATCTCTGAAATTTTGCAAATTTTTTTCTGTGTTATAACTAAATTCAGTTAGCAGTTTTATACTTTTCAGCTGGTGGTATGAGAAATTTAATTTAATTACATTATATCGGGTATGGCCCAATTCTAATCCTTCAAACTCAGCAGGCTATGAATGTCTAGTTGGCAGTTGGCAAATACCTATTAAGGAGAATCAGTTCTCCATTTAAAACTTCAATCTCAAATTATGTTTTTCTTTCATATTGGAAGGTTAATTTTTATTTGAGTTTGAAGGGGTAGTTAATAATGTACATTTTCCTCTGTTTAACTGATATATATTAAAGGAAATAAATACATACGTATATGCCAAGTAAACAAGGTTTTAATCCATGGCCAAATTCTTGGACTGTTAAGAGCATTCAATACGTGAACCTAAAGAAAAGGTTTTTCTCTAAGTATGTTAAGCTTTAAAGAAATGTCCTGAAGATATTTAGTAAGAGTGCCTTGGGTCATTTTAATTTCTCTTCTGCCATTTCTTAAGCCTTTTAAAAGGCACTGCCAGTCACTAATAGTTTACAATAAGACAGACTTTTACCCCAGGCTTTTTCGATTTTATTTTGTTATTCTAACTAAATAGTATTTGCTTCATCGTAACCCATGTTTAGATCTACTTTTCAGTAAAGATAAGACTTGATTATAAACCATTATTTCAGGCAAAAGACTTCTTAAGTCTGTTTGATTTTTATTTAATATTTAACAAGCATTTTTAACTGGGAAATTATTAATGCTTTAAACTTACCTGAAGAAATACAGATATTATCTAGATACGAATGTACTATTTAACAAGAGCTAATACTGGGCTTCACAATTGAAATTATTTTATATGCGAGGCAAAACCCCTTCTTTGCTTTTTGGTCTCTACAGCTCCTCCATATTATCACCGCTCTACCTCTTTCCTCCATAGCTCAGTCCTGCTGTAATTCAGCCTCCAAAAGCACGGAGACCTAAGTCACCCTTGTTCTCTGAGCACTTTTGTTTTTACTGTCCGTCAACCAGGTGAAGCCGAATCCCACCCCAAGGATCAAGGCCACATCTGCCCTTTACAATAGAGTAATGAGGAGTCCATCCATTCCCACTGAATTAATTCCAAAGAGAAAAGTCAACACGTGCAAGCAGAGTCTTCTAAATATTCTTAGATCTAAGGTTAAAAAAAATCAGTTGATGAATTTCCAGGAAGAAAGGAAAATGATTTCCTTATAAATTCAATTTTAAGAACACTTTTCCCTCTGTTTGAAAACGAATTTCTGGAAATAGCACTAAGTATGACAAAATACAGTTTCTATTTCCAGAAAGGTAGATTCAGTCCCTGTAGGGAATTTTTAAAATATTTGGACTGGAGCAAAGTTTTCTGGGCCTCAAAGAAAATGAAGTAAGGATTCTGTTTCTCTTCCCTATAATTATCTCCCCCCATTGCACGTAG
>NW_006794332.1:1821748-1825883 GCF_000442215.2 Lipotes vexillifer | reverse complement strand
GAAAGTGTGTCAGATCACTCTGGATTCAAAGCAGTGGTTTGTGATTTCTGGACAAAGTGGAGTCATAGGAGAGCAGATGATGGCGCTGCCTAAACAGATTAAATGGAAGCACCACTAATTTCTTCAAGTGGTTATCAAATAAGAGATGGAAGTGATCTCCAGACTGAGGTGCTGTATGCTGGGGCTTGTAATTCCCAAAATGGCTGCTGCGACTTCTGTGGATGATGTAAATATTTGCATCAGCATTCTGCTTTCAGTATATGTGGAACTCACATTGAAATTCAATTATAAAAGTGCCTGAGTTAATTCAGCAATTAGAGAATGAGTTTGCATATGATTTGCATGCTTAATGTACAGACACCTCAAATGTCCCCATGACCCCAGCTTCACCCACCCGTCCCCACCCCTACCCCCCAACCCTTGCCCCGCAACCCATGGTGCCCCCAGCTCCTGCCATGTCTGTTCAGGCTTTTCTGAAAACTGCCCATTGAGCTTGGCCAAGGTGAACCTCAGCTAAGTGATGACAGGGCTAACGTGAAGATTGGATGCTTGCTTTGGGTCGTCAACATCAGCGGACACTGGATCGAAGGATCTTTTGAGGTCAACCAGCTCCTTTTGTATCATTCCACAAAGTTGTGTGCCAACTTCTGTTGTTCCGTTAACAGTGTTACCTGTGACTTAAATGTACAACACCTGTTTGCTATGTTGTTGTTGCTTTATCAAGGGAGGGGGGAGAAGAGGGGAAAAGGTTAATGGGGGGAGATTAGAGGATGATTTGCTAGATGTGGGGAGAGCTTTTAGTTAAGAACTCACAGCTGCATGTTTCCAGAGTTTTACCTTATTTAAAGGTTATTACACTCAGCTTCAAAGTAATACTGAAATTCGCATATTCTGCATTTTTAATTTTATACTAGTTTTTTTAAGAGCAGATCACAGCCAGCTGAAATAAAGACTGGAGAGATAATAAAGATCCAGACACTTGAGAGAGAAGGAAAAGAAAAGATCAAAATAGGAAGTCAGAGGAAAACTTATTCCTAATTAATTAATTGCAATCAGTTATTGCTTTCACGAAATAACAGTTTGTATAAACATGAAGAAAAAACTCAAGAATGAGTCAGGGATGGGTCATAAAACATAGGATTTTTGTTTAAAAATGCTAAAATAAGTATTCCAGGTAAAGCCTTAACAATATCAACAGACGGGAGATGGGAGAACGGAGCCCTGTGAGAGTAAATCAGAAACTAGAACAAAACTAACACACAGAGTAGCTCAGGGCAGAGCGTAAGAGACGAGCGGAGGGGTTCTGACTGGTCACACACTCTGGTGAGAAGCCAAGGAGATACTACAAGGGCTCACTTTGCTCTTCCCGTGGTTGGGAGTCACCAATCTTAAGGAGAAAAGCTTCAGGCTCTCTGCTTCATGAAAAGGCTTGTGCATTCCTCTGCCTCTATGACAAGGCCTTTGCATTCCTAAGGGGCTCTAGAATTCTTTTGTTTTTTAAAGCCAGTTCGAAAAATCCAGACGGCAAAGCCTGTGCCTAACCCTTTCCAGTAATGACAGCCACCTCATATTCCTCCTAATGTAAGTCCAAACTGCACAGAAAAAAAAGTGGAATGGTAGTCGTCTTCCCCAGAACACACATCCTATTTAAGCTATTCCTGGAGACTTGGGGCTCTTAACCTTTTGAACTTTCTAGAGCATTTCAAAGAATTTAATGAAAGTTATGGACTTTTTTCCCCAAAAACATACACCTACATCCAAAATTTGGCATTCTTATCCCAGACTTCTTGAAAATCCTCCTTAAGAAATCCTAGTGCCAACCTGTTTGCCAGTACTTCTGTGGAACTTTGTCTCTAGCCAAGGTTTTATTTGGTTTTGGAGCTCATGAGACCTCTTTATACTCTTCCAGCTCCTGAGAAGGGTAATTTCTCATAATTCTGTAAGACCAACCAAATCCAGGTTAGAAGAGAGTGCCTTTGGAAATCTGCCTGTTGTCTAGATTGAGTTATGTCCAACAAAGAACCAAATCTTGAACAATCAGAATCTTTACGAGGGAAAGGAGTCAGAAATCTCCCAACACGGGCCTTTGACTTTATAGATGCTCATACTAAACCATGACAGTAATAAAACATATCGAGGTTAACCTCATGGAAAATGATAATTAAAATGATAGAATGTCCTTCTGTCTTAGGTCTGTCTTTGTGGACATTTATGTACTATATGATATACCAGCGTATGGGAATGTGCTTATATTTGTGATTAGGATCCTCAAGTACATGCATGTGCATGTATGACCAAACCTGGTATTTAAATATTTATTCTTCATTCATGCTTTAGGTTTTCTGAGGGAGCTGGCTGAGTATATCCAAGACAACCACGGTAGTATTGTATTGATGCAAATGAATTCAGAGGAGGGAAACTACGTATCATCCACTAGTATATTTTTCTTCTAAAATTCTGTTTAGTGTCACACCTACTGTATCTTTTCTCCAGAGATATAAAATTATTCAGAGTACATGGTACATGTCCTAACTGGGAACTGAAATCGATGGAACTGTGTATTCTGAATGCAAAAGCAGTTCAAACTAAAAATTTCGAACAGTCAAGTTTAAAAACAGAAAAGTCTTTCAAAGATTGTATGTTCTTTTCTGTTGGAACAGAAAATTAGTAAATCATTTATGAATATATTCATGTTTTATTTTAAAATTACTTATCTTAGGGTGTCATTCGAAAAATAGAATAGGTCAACTTCTTTCATACCTCAAAGATTAACTCAGCTTTGGGAAATATGATGCTAAGACATATAAAACCATAACAAACCTATAATATACATTTGCACATGTACAGCACACGGGTATAAGATGAGCTCAGGCCAGCTGTAGGGAATGAACTTGGCCTACTGCTCATGTTACCTCTAGAATAAATGTGATTTTCAGACAGGAGACTGGGGAGAACCTTCCATTACCTTGCGACCTCCAAACGAAGCCACAGCCTCAACTCCAGTGCAGTACTGGCAACACCACCCGGAAAAGCTCATCTTCCAGTCGTGTGATTACAAAGCTTTTGTAAGTTACCCAGAATGCAGTACTTGGGTACCAGCAGGGATAGAGGGTACATTTCTAACCTGTTTACTTTTATATTGAAGGTATCCCCAAATGTCCATCACTGAAATTCCTAAAATGTTTTCCCCTTCTCTTTTTTTCTTAAAGTAGCCTTCTCGCCACAGAGAAAGTCCAAATAAATAGAGCTTTATAACCCTTTTAATCTTGTAAGCTGAAGGTCTGTTTTGTCTTCTTATATAGTTGTATATTTTAAATTAAATGTGATAAACTGCTATCTTAAAATGGAAATGAGTATAAATACAGCACATATATACATTTCCACTTAAAAAATCTCAAAACGTTGGGTCTACTGCTCTATATAAATACCAGATTCTTTTCATTGTCATCATTTGGATTATATTACAGTACTGGGGTTTTTTTTTTTTTTTTTTTTTTTTTTTTTTTTGGAAATAGGAGAGAGAATCAGGCTTAGCTGAGAATTGTGAATGATATGAACAGGTAAATGTTCAAAAGAGACCATTGGTTTGGGGGCAGGTGGTTGTCATGACTACAGCGGGGAAAGTGGCTGAACCCAGGACAGAGCATTGAAACTGTCTCTCTTTAAAATAAATGTTTCAATCAGGACAAAGTTTCCTGATACCTTAAAAGATAAGGATTTCACCATGATCATTTTCCTTAATTTGATGATGTGGATGTTCTGATTATCTCACAGCCATTTAGGCTTTTTTTTTCATTTTGTGCTATCTGCACCTCTTTAACTGCTTATATCTTGAAGCATTGGACTCATTTCAATAGTGATCTTCCCAAGACTGTGGGATTGAAATGCCTCCCTCCTCCAAGGCTCAAATGCCAAATCCCTGAGCCTTTCTGAGCGTGCCTTTCTTGGAAGGCTTTGACCAAACCCTCTGCTACTGTGCCCTTGCACAACCTCTTCAAGTCAGGGACCTCCCGGGTCGGTAGGACTGATTCCCAACCCAGTTTTTGCAGAGTGCCAGGGTCTCCTCAGTCATGTCAGAAATAATTTTTTTTTTTTTTTTTTTTTTTTCTTTCATTATGCGGGCCTTCCACTGTTT
>NW_006794332.1:1810318-1821571 GCF_000442215.2 Lipotes vexillifer | reverse complement strand
CCCGCGTCTCCTGCATCGGCAGGCGGACTCTCAAGCACTGCGCCACCAGGGAAGCCCGGAAAATAATTATTTTAATGCACTCTTTTAAAAAAAGACATATAGAGCTCTTTCTATTTTTGAAGGGAATTAGAGAAAAATGATAAATGGAAAGAGCCCCGTTGAAGCTTCAAACGGTTGAAGGGGAGTCAACTGATAGAAAGACAAAATAGACATTTTGCTAAAAACTATTTGCCCCCCAACCAGAATTTGAAGCATGCGTGACGATTTGTACCGAGGCAGTATTGGAGCCGATCACCTAACAGCAAAGTGGTTGGTCATTCCTGGGAGGAGACATTCTCATCCTTCTGCCCCATTCAGCCCCTCCAGTGTCAGTTTGCACCAAAGACTCAGCTCTCTGGGCTGTGGAACAACTGTGAATGACATTCCCCCTCCCCGCACGCTCCCAGCCTGTTCTCAAGTGGATCAGCCACAGGGCACACAGCTGTGAATGAAAAAGGTCCAAAACTGCATCTCTGCCTCAGAACAGCCTAACGTTAATTACCTATGCAGCCAACTAAGTCCAAATGGGGTGCATGTTGCTTAGCTTCTCAGCTGTCTCATACAACCCTGTAATTACATAGATAGTGATGTGATTTATTTTTGCAGACATAGCTGCCTCAAAAAACAAGGGAAAACATTTTTAGATGCCCCCGTTTTGCAGTTAAATATGATCTGAAAGATGGCGTCTTTAGAAACTGCTACAGTTTTATTATAAAGAGCAATTTACAGCTTTCAGAACTGTGCTTAATTCTGCTGCATTCTCTCTATACGTGCATTTATTTGTTAGAATTAGTTACCGTTAGTTTTTAAAAGTTATGCAGCAGCCTACAGCCAGGAAACCTGGCCAGTGGTACTTCTGCAGTCTGCTTTTAAATTGCTACTCATATTTATATTCTGTTTTTCATAAATCGTTAAATTTTTTTGTATTTCAGTATTTAGGTTCTATGCTGATAAAAGAGCTCAGGGGGACAGAATCAACCCAAGATGCTTGTGCAAAAATGCGGGTAAGTTTGCCAAACCATTTTATTTCTAGTCGCTGAAATACTAAATACTGGCTGTGGATACAGATTGCCACTTTTCAAATTACTATTTTCTTCATCTGTTGGTCTGCTGAATCACATTTGTGTTACATAAAAAGGTGTTTGGGTTTTTTTCATGTTTTTATATTTGAGCTTATGTCACTGTAGTTTGAGCTGATGTCTATTTAATTCAGTTACTCTTATTTTTAAAGATTTAAAGTAATTTTATATACATTGATCATTCTCCAGATTAGGAGAAAAATGACCTTTAGTTTACTACAAGAAAATGTTTTAAGCACCCACTTGACAGTCTGAGAATATTTATTGAAAAGACTGCCAACTAACTAAAAATTAACAAATGCAGAATATTGAGAGCATATTATAAAAAGCTCATATTCCTTATGACCCTTCTTAATTATTCATCTTTTAATGTAAGAAAAACATTCAACTCTGAGCTGAATCGTATAAGGACACAATGTTGACAGAAATGGCAATTCCAAATGTCTGTGATTGGTGGCCGCTGGGTTCTGAGGAGTCTGTATTAGCCAAACCGATTCTCACCCACACTGCAGATGCATGTGACCTTTTTCTTTCATGTGTCCTTATTCTTCTTCCTCCATAGCACATGTGTAGAGGATATGGTGATATCTGACTGATGATACAAATTAAGAATATCGGACTTAGTCCATATAGCAACTAATCAGGGTCAAATTTAAGATCATTAGCAAGTGAACCCTAACTTTTGTCATTTATTTTATATGAGCAGCTTTTGACGGGAAATACTTAAAAGCATATAATTTAACAGTTACAAAGGTAAACATGTAATGTCCATTACTCATGAAAAGCTCAGTACATGTGAATCTTCATGAATTTGACACCTCAGGATGTAATCGTCATTTTAATATTTTGATAATTTCAGTAGCAGGAAAACTGAAACAGTTGTCCTTCTATTTGATGTAGTTATAGTTAAATTGTCAGGACCAGTGAATCTTTATCCCAGGTACTGTTCAGATGAAAAACACTGTGACGCGTGCAGCAGCACAAGTTCTAGTTCTGTTGCTGCTTACTTGCCTTAGGAGTCAGTTTTTAGTCATCATAATAATAACTGGTAGCATTTACTGAGTAGTTACAGTGTGCCAATCTTCTGTGCTGAATACTTTGAGTGTTCAGCTCATCCAGTCTTTACTACAAAGCTATAAAGATTAGTACAGTTGTTGATCCCATTTTGCAGATGGAGAAACTGAGGTTTAGAGGGCTTAAATAACTTTCTCAAGGTCCAGCAGTGAATAACTTGCCAATCTGGGACTGGGTCTGTCTGACTCCAGATCCCAAGCTTTTAACTACTACATTCATCTGCTTCTTCTGGGCCTCATTTTCTTAGAAAGTAAGGACATTGGACTGGATGCCCATTAGGGTTCTTCCTGGTTTTATAATTCTGGGAATCTTGTATACTAAATATCTATCTGATCTAAATTATGTCACCAGTGAACAATAAGAAATGGGAAAGGTTTTCAATCATTAAGCCTCATAATTTTAGAGCTATTTATGAAGATGTCTAAGAAATTAATTTGGCATCTCTGACTTAATACATCTGAGTCCAGCCACTTCGATGTGGTAATGAGCACAAATAGCACATAGAGCACATAGCACCATTTAAAATACACCAAATCTGTGATTTGAATTTCAGTCAATTTCTTGAAATTAAGTGGATCTGAAATTCCATTTGGATAGCAATAGTAAAACCATTTTAATAGTCTCAGTGGAGAATAATTTAGTTAAATACTTGTCTGTTGCTTAAAATGAAAAGGCCATCTATTTAGAAGCCAGTCTTCTGTACTTTGGGGTGTTTTTCCAGTTTGCTGCCCTTGGTATTTATTTTGGGTAGTTTACATGAAGATAAGAACTTTATTGCTTCTTAGGATATCATAAACTCTTATTTCCCATCTTGATTAAATAAACATCAGTCTTTGATACAGTAGCTGAAGTTGCACTCACTGGGTTCACCAGAGCCTTTCAAAACCAGAAGCGCAGATTTGATCTGTTATCTGGAACTATTGAATTGTGAATTAGAGCTCTCGCCAACTAAAAATGGTGTGGATCCCAACTTGCAGTTAATGTTCAGTTTGAACCTCCAGTTGCTGTTTTCTCTCTTTTCAACATGGTTGCATTTCAGCCAAAAGGCCCAGTGTAATCCAATCTCCCCAGGGGAAATACTTTAGGGCACAGATAATCATAAAATTGATATACCGTAATGTCACTGGGCCAAAGTACGGTGCGCTAAACCTTTACCTTGTTTCCTCTTTCAATTCAATTGAAAAAAAAAAGTTTTCAATTCAACAGTATGAATTTTAGCTGAAATTAAAATTTCTTTCCCAGTAAGAAGTAAATCAGCGTAGTTCCTTATTCTGGGAACTGTTTCCTTAAACGTGTTTTGTTAACAAAGATGACTACAATTCGGCTCCTGCTGTCACTGAGTACGATTCAGTGGAGGAGGCCAACATGTTAACAGTAATTCTAGGAGTAGCAGAAGTATCACCATAGAGGTGTGTTCATGTTGCCATCAGGCGTGGTCTCCTAAAATCAGTTTATTGGGATTAGTAACAGTTAACACTTGAGAGCTGTGGGCCAGGCCCTGCACAAGTGAAATGTCCATTAATTCATTTAATCATGAGATAAGTATTGCTATTGTCCCCACTTTCCACATGGGGAGACAAAGGCCAAGGAAGGTTAAGTCACTTGCCCAAGGTCACCCAGCCAGTGAGTAGTGGAACCACGATTTGAACCCAGGCAGTCTAACTCCACCACCCATACTCGAATCCCCAGGCTGTACCACCTCTCACATGTGCCGGTGGAATGTTTATTGTCCTGAGTTTTAAAATAGCTGAAAAGGTGGATCATTTATGTTGATGAAGAAATAACTTTAGGAACCCTCAAAGAGTGTGTAAGATTAGTACCACCTAAATTAAACCATTTAGGTATAAACGTATGTAGTAATTTGGGCTACATTCCAATGTACTAACGTAAGTTAAAGTTTCAGGAGATTTTTTTTTGCATCCTTAGCAACTATAAATGTTTTTTTCCATAACACTTACTTTAACACATTCAGTTTGCCCCAGCAGAAACCTAACACAGTTTTCCCTTTCTCACATAGTCATGATTGGTTATTTTCTGAGTTTATCTAAACCTGTTTATTCATCTCTAAGGTCCCATCAGTTCTGAAATAAAGATAATTCTACACTACTCTCCTGGTGTTCTGTTATACACCTATTATTTCAATTAAAAATACACCATAACTAACAGACATGTGTGAGATGATAGTAATTCATATCATTCTACAATATGGAATCACTTCTCTCTTTGTTTGTTCAGGTTAACCAGTCTCTTTCCTCTTCAAACTGTCTTAAGATTTTTTAATTAGTAGACTTAACTTTTAGAGAAGTTTTGGGTTCACAAGAAAATTGGGCATAAAGCACAGAAAGGTCCCTCCATCAGCACCACCCTCACAGTCTCCCCTATTACTAACGTCTTGCATTAGTGCGGTACATTTGTCACAGTTATGAACCAATATTGATATATTATTAGTAACTAAAGTCCATGGTTTACATTAGCATTCGTTCTTTGTGTCATACAGTGTTTTGGGTTCTGACAAGTGCATAATGTCATGTGTCCACCATTACGGTACCGTACAGAATAGTTTCACAGCCTAAAAATCCCCTGTGCTCCACCTACTCACCCCTTCTCTCTGCTGCTACCATAACGCCTGACAACACTGACCTTCTTGTTACATCCACAGTTTTGTCTTTCCCAGAATGTCATGTAGTTGGAATCATACAGTATGTAGCCTTTTCAGACTGGCTTCTTTCACTTAGCAGAATGCATTTAAGGTTCCTCTGTGTCTTTTGTGGCTTGATAGCTCACTTCTTTTTATCACTGAGTAATATTCCATTGTATGGGTGTACCACAGTTTGTTTATCCATCCACCTATTGAAGGCCATCCTGGTTGTTTCCAAGTTTTGGCAGTTATGAATAGAGCCACTGTAAACACTTTTATGCAGGTTTTCATTGTAAGATTCCCCCCATCCCTGGAAGAATTATCTTCTGAATTGTGTTTAGTGAAAAAGAATCAATAGAAACTTGCAAGAAACCCTGATCATGTTGTAAGTAAAATTGCAGTTTTTGCCTTATCTTTTAGAGTTTTGTTGTTTTGTTTTGTTTTGTTTTTAATAAAAGCCTACGAGACTATCCATGTCTCGACACTGAGGCATACTTTTAGGAAGGATAATTTCTATGAATTATTTTGCACCTTAGTGGTACAACTGGGCTGCTTATTTCCTTTCCCATGACAGCTTTACAGACATGTCTATTTAAAATTAAAAATTTTAAACTTGTTAATAATATGTGAGGAGTTGTGACAGATACCCGTTTAATCTGAACACATTCATTTCGTGCTGCCTTTATGTTCCTGGTTGGGTTTTCCAGCTAGATTTGGGCTCAGAGGCAGAGTCTTCCTTTCTAAAAGGGTTCCTGAGAGGAATCCTAGCTCTACGGTCCTGAACACGATCCTCCCCTAACATATTCCCCACAGAGCATGGAACCTTCCCTCTGTCACACCTCACATAACACTGTGTGACGTCTGGTCACACCTGCCCTGTGCCCCTTAGAAGGCAGGAACCGTGTGTGCTGTGTCCCCAGGGTCTGCTGTATAATAGCTACCTTACGAATTAGCTGTGATGGCTCCATAAAGTAATGCCTGTGAAGGGTCTAGCTCAGTAAAATCTTACAACACGTGACCTCTTCCTCCAAACGTTGGAAAAACAAGTAAATTGATGCATAGATTTGCTTTGGATTATTTCATTTGTTTTTCCCCACCTCTGATGGGGTCCTTACCCTGGTTTTCTATGTATACAGTATCTATGAGAGTATTCAGAAACTTAGGGACCCTGCACTCTTCTTTCCAATTTTTAAAGGTCATTGCCAAAAGCAAGAAAAAAAATGAAGGAACACTGTAGATACGACGTTATATGTAATTTTGCATTTCATATTTAGGGGAGGTAATTTGTTCCTAATTCTGTTGGGAGTTGCTTCTTTTAACTAATGTGTCCACAGGACTGAACTTTACAAAGCAATAAATGGATTGCTTGGGCCTTTCAGTTCTCTTTGGCATGATTAGTTCCCACTTCAAGATTCTAAGAGGTACAGTGTTTGGTGAAGTAAGGGATTTGTTCTGGCAACAGGAGGTCCTACTATTCCATTTTGCCTCCCTAGACTTACTCATACCCCATCCCCTAACCCTGAGTTTTGCCCCAGGTAATATTTATCACTAATATATAGCACTCTCTCACTCCCCTCATTAAATGTACCATAAGGAAACATCTGCTACTGTAAGAGGTAGGCCATTCTATTCAATTTAATACTCTGAAGTCTGACTTTCCCCTAATCCCATAGTTGACGGTTAGAAATGTTCACAGGTGTCACAGGTGTTTGCGTTCAAGGACATTTCCCTAAAAAAAGAAAACAAAAGAAAAATATCCGTTCTTAACTATAATAAGGTAGAAATCAGCCTTTCTGATGTAAGAAAGGAAATATTTTAAAATTATGTTTAAGTCAGGAATAAGCAGATTTTCCAGTGTACTGCGGTTTGGGAACCTCTATTTCCCAAAGGGCTTAGACAGTTTCACCGTGGTTCAGACTTCTTGTTGAGTCTGTTCCCTTTAACTTTATATGATTTTTAAACTTTTAATCTGGAAACAATTCTAAAGTTGAATTTTAATATAGATTTCCAAATAATCATCCGTGCCTTGGTTGACGTGTGAAGACCATCTTTTTTCTGTGTTTGCAAGGAAAGAAATTAATGGCAGAGAATGGATTGGAAAGCTTGAAAAAAGGTAGATTTTAGAATCAGGTGGAAATGTTCAATTAAGAGGCCTCTTTCCTTAGGAGAGGCTCACACTGAAGTCATGTTTAGTCCTTCTGTCCTCATACAGATCCCTTCTCTGAGGAACTGTCATTTTCAGAAATAATTTCAGGGACTACTTCTTAGGAACCAGGCTGGGAAAAAAAAACTAAAAACAACTGTTTTTTAAAAGTTTCTGTTGCCCAAGTTTCAGGGAGGAATCAAGTTTTATCTTTCACTCTCTCAAAAGTACTGCACGAGGCAGGTAAACACAGGTCTAAGCCCTTGAATGTGGCGTGTGTGTCTGTGTGTGTGTACTGAGATAGCAATACACACAACGAAACAGCTGCCCTTCTAAACCCTGTCACTGTGCTCTGCTCGTGTGTACTTTTTGCTTCGTGAGTATTGTATTTTCGTAGGAGTCTACCCAGTGGAACACCAAACGGTCCCAATCACCTTATCCCATATCATCTTCATACCCCAGTTCTCTTTACTTTTTATTTTTGTTTTTATTACTCTCGTTACTAGCTTTTCTCCCATGTAACCCCCTCACTGCTCCACATCACTGAAAGATGTCATGCGCCTCTTCTGTCTTTAATTTCCACTTGTCTGAAGCTCTCTTTCTAAACATAGTGAGTCAGTTGTTTTTGGTTCAGATCTATTGTTCTGCTGAACATTCACTGTTGCAACCACCATTTCACTGCAGTCCGAGTATGTTCCGCAGAGATTATTTAGTTACGCTGACAGATTTTGATTTTACATCTGCCCTCCTTTGCCAGTGGGGTGCTGTGCTTTGAAAAGCTAAGCGAAAGCATTAATCCTCAGAATAACAGTAACAGCCCAAATCTATTGATGTTCACTACATGCTAGGCACAGAATTATGTCATCTCACAACAGCTCCACAAAGGAGATGCTATATTAACATACCCATTTTACAGATGAAGTAACTAAGACAAAGGGAGGTTAAAATACCTAGCCATGTAGTTTGAAAAGGGTGGAGCTAAGACAGGAATCCAAACATACCCTCCTGTGCTCTTACTGTAGTGAGTAGAGGAGGCCCTGGAGGAAGGAGCTTATCATTGGGTCCCTTCATAAATTCAGGATGACACCACACACACACACACACACACACACACACACACACGTGCACGCGCACGCCCTGAAGCTGTACTTAAATGTGATAGACTGAAAAAGTCCGTGTGTTTTTGCCCATGTTTACAGTTGACTTTTCTAACTTAAAAAATCTTAAATTTTTAAAACTTTACGTTTGCTTCTTACAAAAGCAATACACATTCATTATTATTCAACTTTCAAATAGGGATATAGAAAAGAGAAATAAAAACAACTGTAGTTTTACCACCCAGAAGTGGTAAACACCCCTCTGTTAACACCTCGTTTGTACATAATCCTCCAGACTGATGACTTATGCATTTACAGGCATCACTCTTCTACAGAAAATGGAAATAGTCTGAGCCTGTTTATAATCTATTTTTAAATACAATATATTTTGAAACATTTTTATTCCAATAACTGTTCATCCCCAATATTATTTGTGCTGGTTGAACAATATTCCAATCCATAACTGAACCAAACTTATTTAACCAGTTCCCCTTTTTGGTCATTAGGTCATTTTCAATTGTTTCCACTTATAACCAATACTTTGGGTAACATCCCTATACCTCAGTCTTTTGCAGCTGGTCTGATTATGTCTTTAGAATAAGCCACTAAATGTAGAATGACTGGGTCAAAGAGTATACACATCTTGAAACTCTGGGTAAGTATTGCCCAACTGCCTTACAAAAACGTTGTTCCAATTTATACTCCCAGAAGCAGTCCAAGAAGACGCATTGATGTCTGCTTGTCGCACCTATTAGGGGCATAACTTAATATCTTGGATGTATTCCTAGTTGAGGATGAACTGGGGAACTTTTACGAGAAAACATACATCTCCAGCATGACCTCTGGGCTTATCAGCTCTATCTGGTCAACATCTATTCTAGACATAACTCTAGAATCTGTCTTCAGGACCCAAACACTTTATTTTATGTGCAGAATGTTTTATACTTTCACAGTCCCCGAGGAACCAAGGGTGAATTAAATACTACTTGTTAATTGCTCTGAAGACCAAGAGCTGCAGCTAACTGCTAACTAAGGATTTTTGGAAATCACTTGTCAAGTGGAGCATAGTGTGTTTTGATAAATTAATGTCTCTCTGAATTAATGTTAAGATGCAGTACAACTGAGTCTATATGTATGGCAGCAGAGAACAGTTCTGACAGTGACTTTCAATCAAATTGATCAACTGCATCTTTAGAGCAGAAGTTCTCAAAGTGTGGTCCCCAGGCTGGCAGCATCAGCAGCATCTGGGAACTTGTTAGAAATGCAAAATCTTAGGCCCTACCACAGACTTACTGTCTCAGTCTGTCTGGGCTGCTGGAACAAAAATACCGTATACTGGGAGAAATTTATTTCTCATAGTTCTGGAGGCTGGGAAGTCCAAAATCAAGGCACTGGCAAGATTTGGTATCTGGCGAGGGCACTTTTCCTGGTTCACAGATGGCCGTCTTTTCACCATGCCCTCCTGGCAGAGGGGTCAAGTGAGCTCTTTCAGGCCTCTTTTATAAACACATAATCCCATTCATGAGGGCTCCACCCTCATGACCTAAGCACCTCGCAAAGGCCCCACCTCCTAATACCATCACATTGGGCGTTAGGGTTCAACAAATGAACTTTGGGGGGATGCAGACATTCAGTGTGTAGCGCTTACTGAATCAGAAACTCTAGGGGTGGCACCCAACAGTCTGTTATTTATCAAGCACTCCATGTTATTTGAATGCTCTCGAAAGTTTGAGAACCACCGCCTTGGTCCACTGGGCATTCCAGTAAGGCTGCTGTGTAGATAGGCTATCCTGGTGGAACAGTCTGCCACAGTGCCTGGATACCAGCCAGGGCCAGAGGAATAGAGATAGAGGGCATTGCTTTGTGCCGTGCAGACCTGGCCAGGGTGTGTGAGTTACTCCGCAGTACAATAGCCGAGTCTTATGCCGGAGGAGGAGTTTGAATGGCTGCTGCTTGCCCACTGTCTGTTCTTGTCACGTGGCCTTACTTAGGCTCTGTATTCGCCCAGCCTTTGGGTCAGAGCCCTTGTGACCAGAAAAGCCCTTGAGAGGTCATTTACCCTCATTTTCCAGCCAAATGAGACTTACCCCTAAGTCATTAGGGATGGATGAGGGAAACTATTATTAAAGACCAGATGGAGAAACTTCCCAGCTGTCCCTAATAATCATTCTGTCCTCTCAAGAAGTCTTCTCATCTCACTGCTTGCAGTTTGAGCCAATTTTCTGTTGCCAAAATGAAGTCCTAACCCTTCCCTCCTTGAAGCTGAACTTCACAAGATCTGTGACACGTTTGCCACGCCATAGGAATCTCTTGGTGCATCTCTAGTCACATCCATGGTTCTCCAAGTTCTTCAAAGGCCTCCATGCCCGGCTCTGAGTACCTCGGCTCTCTGAAAAGTCTCCTGAGTTCTCGGTGTGTCGAGAGGCTGGGACAGTGGTTCTTCTTTATAAAACTGGCTTCTTCCTCGTTGCTGTACATGAATTCATTTGCTCATTCCTTTAACAATCATGGATTTCAGCAGCTTTTAGATCAAACCCTATGAAATTGCTGATATTTAGCCATTTTTGACCCTTAAAAAAATGACAACTTCATAGGGTTCACCTGAGACCATGTGCTAGTCATTATAAGAGAGACAAATCGAGAAAGGTGTGGGCCATCCTCAGGTGTATGAGGGGAGCAGACAGCCCCACCCCAGAGCAGCGGACGCCGAGGGACGGCAGAGGCTCACAGAGCAGGCGGGGGAGCAAAAGGAAAGCCGTCCCGTCAGCTGGGAGGCCAGAAAGTGACTTTGAAACTGAGCTTTCCCCAGAAAGTGACCTTGAAACTGAGCTCCAAAGGGTAAGAGTTCATGTTAAATGGCTGATTTGTGGTCTGTTTTTTCTCTCTTAATAATCCCCGCAGTGTAGCTGGTTTTGCTACATACAAAATCACCACAATATTGCTTGTTTGGTGTATTTTTTTTAATCATTTGAAAGTCACTTGAGGCTACCAAACATAATTGTTCGATCCTATTTTAATTTACTTGCTGAAACTGAATATAATAATTAAGTGTTGAAACTAAGGAAAATATTATATGGCAAAATTAATAGTTATGGGGCTTCACTGGTGGCGCAGTGGTTGAGAGTCTGCCTGCCGATGCAGGGGACGCAGGTTCGTGCCCCGGTCCGGGAGGATCCCACATGC
>NW_006794332.1:1769013-1810218 GCF_000442215.2 Lipotes vexillifer | reverse complement strand
CCAAAAAAAAAAAAAAAAAAAAAAAAAAAAAAAAAAAAATTAGTGGTTATTACTCAGCACTGAATATCTAACTAGAAAGCGTTCTCAGGGTAGCCGTGTGTAGGTTAAAATATGCTCTAAGTTGGATGGCAGTAGACCATTGAGAAATCTGTGCCAGTCTGTGCTTAAAATACCCTGGCAGTTATCGGGGTATTGTAAGAATGAAGAGTCAGTGGTGACCTCCTCCCCGCGGACTGCCTCACTCTTTTTCCTCTCTGTGCTGATTACTGGGCACAGTTGATTCCTGTTAAGAGCATAAATGTCACTCTGGACTCAAATCCAACATTACAGCTCACAACTGAAGTGTTTCCAGTCCCAGTTATAAACCTCTTTGCTCTCATTCACACTTGTGAAAGTCCTGCTCTGAGATGCAAAGGTCCCTGTAATCTCACAAGGATATTCTCATACTGTTGATTCTGCATTAGAAAATGAGAAACTATTGATATTTTCAGGGTGTGCTGTAAGGCTAGAACAAAAGCTCAATGGCAAATTCTTACTTGATACAAATATTCCAAGCAGTTCATAATTTGTCATTTAAAAGGAAAAGAAAAAGATGGTGAATTTTTGGATTCACCAAGGTTGATTCCTTCCTTGGTGAATCCAAAAATCCCTCTTGAAAAAAAAAAAAATGCTCTGAAAGTGTTCAGTTACTTTTCCTATTAAGAACAATATTTCAGGTGCCCACCTCCAGATAGAAAATTATGATCCCTGTTCTGTATGATGCTTAAAAACAATATAAATCCAAGTGCTAAATAAAGGACTGGCTTTAAATTGAAGATTCAAAAGTTGCATTTTATTTTAGGTTTCAGAAATGTAACATCTCTATATAACTAAATACTGTTTCTCTTAGAATAATAAAAGGATGGTCATCTTAATTCAGGAAATTGTGAAGAAAATACATGGAATATCACTATATTCTTTCAGCTTTCAGTGGGAGAACAAGATGCTGCAAAGGTTAAGTTAATTTGGGGCATTACCCGTGAGTATTTAGCTGATTAGGTATGCAGAGGTCCTCATTACAAATTAGTCTCTCCTGTGAAGCTGGCACTGAAGGGAGGGGCTTTGAGGACTCTGGGAAGCCTCAGAAATTCCACAGAGTGGGGCATAGTAAAAAGCAACTAGAAACAAAAGGGAACCACAAAAGAAAGTTTGCCCTGAGCATTTTACTGAGGAAATGGGCCTGAAGAAGAGAATTCTGTTTATACAAATAAATAAAGCTTCAGTGTTTAACATGCACATATGGGAGTATTCACCATCCAGAAACACAGCAAAGCATGAAGATAGGTCATAGAAACCAAGCTGCCTGAGAGCAGATGCTTTGTAACCTGAGCAGTGGTGTCCAGACTAGGTGCCTTTGTCCCTGGGCAGGAGCAGAAGGTGATTACAACACTGAAGAGCAGCTGGGGAGGGTGGGACTTCAGCTGCCTGGGATCAGGCTGAAGCTCCGAGCTCACATTTTGATATCTGAAAAGCCTTCCTAAAATGAAGCGCTTATTGGATTTCTTGCCTCCCTGGTTAGCCGGTGAAGACTCAGTATATTTACCTTCTTTCTGTGCGCTTTCATCTTTCATTAAAATTATGTGTGAATAGACCTCTCTAAAGCTCTGTAAAGTACACCATCAGAAAATCCTCTAGATTCTAGAGTCCAGAAAGAGGTTGGATCCGTACCTCTCACAGAAGTATAATCGCCTTAACAGAGGTGCCTTACCCTGGAGACCTCCCACAGCCCCTTGGAACTCTGCAGCTGGCCAGATCCATCATCTTTTGATCTTGACTCAGTGGAAGAAGTAGTACCGTTTGGGCTGCAGGTTGGAACCTGTGGCCACACCCCCAATACAGCCTGCATCGTTGGGACCCCCGTGCGGCCTCCAGTTAGGAAAGCAGGGATTCTTGCCACCCGCGGAAGAGAAAGAAATGACCATCCTTTATCTTTTCTTCTTTGTTCAGCGTGGCTGGACATACGATGTGAAATCTTTGTATCAGGACAGAAATCCCCGCTGATGCCCTCATTTCCGCCTAAGAGCCTGTGTCCTGACCTGCCTGTCTTTCTAGCTCTCTGGTCCCCCTCTTGGCATTCATTGCACCGTGTTCTTTTCTGTGTCTGCTGTCACCCTTGTCCTGAAGCTGCTCTTGATAAAATCAGCAACAAATTTTTCTACTTGCCCAAACCAGGGGTTTCACCCAGGAAACCCAGTAAAAGTAGCAGCCACTCCTATGTGTGCCAGCCGCTGTGCTAGGCACAGATTTTTAGGTCTTTTTAGTCCTCCTGGCATCAGGCACTGCTCCCACCTTCTAAGGAATCTTCTTCTGGACTTGTGATACTGCTGTCAGGTTTCAGATTCCTTCATTGACTCTTCTTACCCATTTCTTAAGTATTGACCATCCCCTGAGGGGTGATTCTTAGACCTCCTCTAGTTCACTCTTTGAGCCACTTTATCTGCTCCCATATCCTCAGCCACCCCCTCAATGTGGTTGGATTTCCAGATCTGAAAATTCTTATTTCCAGTTTCCTAGTGGACATCCCCACCGGATTATCAAACTGATAATCACATTCAAGAGGGTTTCATGCGAAAGCACACCCCCCTCCAGCGTTCCTTATCTCGGCTGACGGCCTCTTTGTCCGCGGCATCCTCCCGCTCACCCGTCTTCTGTCCGGATCAGTCAGCAGATCCTCTTGATTCTTCCTTATCAGAATGGTGGCCCCCCTTCCATTCTCCAGAGCATCTACTTCAACTCAGGTGCTTAGGTTCCTCTCAATTGAATTTACACCACAGCTTCCTGCCTCCCTGCATTCAGCCTCTAGCTGTTCCAGTCCATCCAACCACCAGAACTATCTTTCTGCAACAGAGATCTGATCCCTACTTAAAAGCTTCCAGTGGATCCCAGCTTGGTGGAGTAAGTCACAGTCTTCCAAACCTATTGTACCAGCCTCATCTCCCACCAATTACCCACCCACTATATTATTTCTCATTTCCAGGTGTTTATGTGTGTGTTGATTCTGCGGCTAAAACAGCCTCTGTGTCCTCTTCCGCCATGTGGAAAATTCCTATCCAACCTTTAAGAGCCAGGTCGGTCACCCCTAGCGGGCAGCCGGTGTTGGTTGAATGAATGGATGAGGACTTGCCCAGTCCCTCGTGCAGAGTGAGGCTCTCCCTGCTCAGCACTCTGGAAGCATTCTGTTCACATGTCTGTCCCATTTGTCAACATTTGCGTTGTAGGTGCTCTCTGTATCAGACCAAGCCAGGAGCGGTGATGTGTGCTTCATGTGCCCCTTCCTCTCCCTCTCCCATGGCAGACGTCGTTCCCAGCCCTCTTTACGACGGAGCCCAGACACAGGCTCAGAATCCTTCTCAACACGGCACTAGACAACCACTTTCAGCAGACCGGGGTCTGCACACAGTCTGAGGTCTGTGTGACATCCCCCAAAGAAGACTCTGCGTTTTTCCAGCACATGGGCCGCCTACCTAGTATGACCACTCAATTGCCCAATGAATGAGAAATGGGTTTTTCTCTTTTCTTTAGGGGGTTTTTCTTGATAACTACATGAAGTGTTGGTATTTTAACCTTAGGTTAGGTGTATATTATTTCATGTTACAGATAGATCTGTCCACGAGAATGTTTTCACAGCAAGAGATGAGCGAGGTGATTTGTTGAAACCCCTTGTTACTCTTTGCAAAGAATTCTTCACACACACACACACACACACACACACACACACACACGCACGCACGCACGCACGCACGTTCAGTCCACCAAACCACTGCCTGTTCCTTCGCCCTCTCTACAGATTCAGCCCACGGCCTTGCCTTACAGTCAGCACACTGCATGTTATTTCCTCTAGCCTTGCCTCCGCTTTATCTTGCACATTGTTAAGAGTTGGTTGGATAAAGCATTAAAAAAGATCAAAGTATCTATCCTTACATCCCAATTTCATAATATCTCTTTTCGGCAGTCACAAAAGAAAACTGGTGAGTCTGGGTAATTTTAAAACTAGTTAAAAAGCACTTCGAGGGAGCTGCTTTTTTCTATACTGTATGAAACAGTTAATATTAAATAGTAATACTCTCAGTAATCCATTTTCTTTATCTTTGACGCGGATACAGTAGCTATCAAAAAGATGTGTCAGAAACAACCAGGAAAATGTGAAGCACCTTTTCCATGGCTCAAGTGAAAGATGAAATATAATTATCATTATTGAGTTCAATGAGTTTCATTCACACTATCCAACCTTCTTTCATTCTGGTCACATTTTCAGGGTTTAAAAATGGAAAATGGGTAATAATAAATGAAGAAATCAAGAAAGTTCATATTTTTCTCGGTTTCCTTAATATACATAAGACAGCTGGTTGTGGAACACTCAAAGCAGAAGGCTCTTGCATGTCAGTCATAATGAGACTGTGCAATGCAATAAACAACGATGAGAAAACAGTAAAAGCAGAGGAGAGACAGGGTCTGGAAAAGCCTGCAGTAATCTCTAAAATCACAGTTCTGCTGCATCAACATATATCTGTAGAGCCTGTTCTCTTTACTGTTTAATGAGTCTGTTTAATGAGTCTGTGAATGACTGAAATGGTCTCCTCTCACCTTTTTACGTATTTTCTCTCCTATTATGTTCTCACCTGTCTTGTCTGGAAAATCCATCAGGCTAACTGTCAGGTAGGTTCTTCTTGATGTTTAATGTGATTATTAGGAGTATCCACAGCAGGAAGTGAAGTAAACAGACCGTGAGTGACCTGTGATGAATGATGAAACTAACCAGAAAAGGCAGATGCTAAATTAACAGAGAAACTTTTTGCAGATGCATAAAGCTATAGAAGCTGCAGACTGTAAGCACGTTCAGCCGTTGTGAACATCTATCGTAAGAGCTGAGCCTAAGGGATTACAGCAGCTCTGAATGATAAAGCAGGTTGCCTGCACTGTCCGGTTTCGCTGTGGCTGAAAATACAGCCTGCCCCCAGAGGGCTCAGTTGTCACGGAGTGGTATTATATCCTATGTGGCCATGAGCAATTCTGCTGTGAACTATCAGCTTTTATAGATTTGGCCAGGTCCAAGAAAAATTCACAACGATGTTTTTTGGTTTTTTGTGGTACGCGGGCCTCTCAACGTTGTGGCCTCTCCCGCTGTGGAGCACAGGCTCCGGACGCACAGGCTCAGCGGCCACGGCTCACGGGCCCAGCCGCTCCGCAGCATGTGGGATCTTCCCGGACCGGGGTACGAATCCGTGTCCCCTGCATCGGCAGGCAGACTCTCAACCACTGCGCCACCAGGGAAGTCCCACGATGTTTTTTCTTAAAAGATCTTTTTGATGTGCACCATTTTTAAAGTCTTTATTGCATTTGCTACAGTATTGCTTCTGTTTTTATGTTTTGGTTTTTGAGCCACGAGGCACGTGGGATCTTAGCTCCCTGACCAGAGATCAAACCCACACCCCGTGCATTGGAAGGCAAAGTCTTAACCACTGGACCACCAGGGAAGTCCCCACAATGATGTATTTTAAATCCCTGTTTTAAGTACGTATTCAGGCATGCCTTGTGCCTTGAAGAAAGAGAGAGACTAGGAAGAAATGGGGAGAGGTGGCATGTATTTTGTTAATGCTAAACTCATCCTTAGAGTTCAATCTGACATGGCTTAACTCTAGTCAAAAGAATAGTCGTTTGAAATTGCATAGGGGACAGAGCTGTTCATTTCTCCCCTTGGGGTCAGGGAAAGGGCGTATTCCTTCACCCACGTGAAGCAGCGGAACAAGCTCTTTTTAGGCCCTCAAGTGCAAAGCAGATACTTTATAAACCCAAACCATAGCTAAGCCCAGGAGAAGAGAGACATACATTTAAATTAGAGTGTGTTTGATGTGTGTGTGTGTGTGTGTGTGTGTGTGTGTGTGTGTGTATTGTTTTTAGCTTGAGCTCATTTTTATCTTTCAAGAGAAAGAATTATGTGCTACAGTTGCCATGGAACATAGACTGCTCTAATAGCTTTTCTAATTTTAATTTCAGAAGTCTACAGAGCAAATGAAGAAGGTCCCTACTATTATTCTTTCAGTCTCTTATAAAGGAGTCAAATTTATTGATGCAACAAATAAGGTGGGTACCGCACCTCTCTTTGGTTTAGACACCAGATACAGTCCTGAGTAAATGACCTAAAATCCTTTGCTTCCCATCATACCCAACCTCCCCGATTTTAATCACTCCTCACCCCTGACTGTCATGATCCCTAAAACAACTGTATACACACACACACACAGAGGGGCACATCGCATCTGGGGGCTTGATCTAGGATTCCTACACATATTTTGCTTTCACTTTTCCTTGGTACCTTCCTTAGTAGACTGTGGCCAATCAGTATCTGGCATGTCCCTTTGGATCCAGAGAATATTAAAACAGAAAAAAAAAATCATGTCTAGTGTGAAAATGTACCAGTGTCATCATTCCTCCACCAGAGGAAGTGTATGTTACCAGGTGAAGGGCCAGAACATTTGTCTTTTCATTGCTCCAGGGATAGGCCTGTCCTTTCTTTTGACGTATGTAATGAATACCTGACGCAGGGAACCCATGCTCTGGCGGTTACATCATATAATTGCATTTCGTTCTCAACTATTGAGATGGAAGCGAGGGTTCCAACTGTATTGTTTTCTTAAGAGACCCAATCAGAAAAGAAGCTCAGGCCGTGCTGTGACTCTGCGGTGACTTTGTGTTCACAGTGGGAACAGCTTGTGGGCCCTAAGGTCGAGTGTAGACATCTGGGTTGCATTTTACTTAGAAAGTGTCCTTTCTTGGCAAAGGTGAGAGTGCAGGTGCTAGACTAGAAAACTCGGGTATGACCACTCTCACCCTCCATAAATTCAAACCTGACCTGCTCCTCCTCCAAAACCCCCAAATGTCCTGCATTTTCGTCTTACATCCTTCCAACCAATAAAGTGTAGAAATAGGGGAAATGAGGTGATGCCCATTGGTAAACACCATTTGTTTTCTGGACTGCCTACCTAGTCCTCCCAGCTGGACCCACTCCACTCTGGAGAAAGGAAACGAAAGTCATGAAACAGGTGAATTTAAACAATGGAAATTTAGGACCACAGCAGCTGGATTTAGATCCAGGGAAGCGTCCCGTGGGCAGTGACCCTTGACCATCTATAATAAACCTGAGCATCTGAATCGACCAGTTCAAAGCCTTCCCAGTTTGTTTTCTGTAATGAAAAAGATTGCCATGTCAGCAGTCAGATAAGCCCAAGCTCCCCAAGGCTACTTAGAACCGCCTCCCAGGTTTAGAAGCAGTTCTGAAACTCAAGCCGAAAGCTGGTAACTCAGCCTGGTCATGCTAGTTGATGATACCCAAAGCACACTCAGAGTCAGATGCCTTGCGTGGAATGATGCTTCAGCCCGGCAATATGTCATTGACAGTTACTGCTGTCAGATTACAGTTATGGAAACTCTGATCAGAAAAATCCCAGTTGATTTGCTTTTCTATTTCTTGGAAGCAACTTTAGGTGCTGGTGCACAAACTTCCTTTAGCCCTAGATTAGAGTCAGTTGGCTTTAAAAGTTTCAAAACTTTATGGGACTCTGACTGAAGATAGCATTGCTTTCACTGTTATCTAAATTTCAAGAAAGGCTTTGGCATTTGGATTTTTTTTTTTACCTAACCTGGAGCAACTGTCTCTATCCCATTTGCACTTGAAAAACATGAATGGCAATATGTTATTAGCTTTATGAGTCTGACACTCTCTTAGATTAACAGCCTTAGCGGGCTTGGATTCTGACAGTTTCTGAACAAGTGGTATTTGCCCTGCGAAGTTTGCAGAGTCTTAAGGCTGTCATCCCATGAAGCTGGTGGTATGACTGGGTGCGTCTGTATTAACTGCATCCTCTCTAACCCACTCTCCACCATCAGGGGAAGGAGAGAGCGCTACCGGCTCTGTGGCATTTTGCTTACAGACAGATCAAGGGCCATAGATCTTGATCTCCCAGACTTTGAGGAAATGCTTCTGCTTCAGTTACCAGTACTTAGATGAGTTATTCATAGATCTCTGTTCACTAATGACTGCTCTGGAAATCTAAGCACTGAAAGATATGCGAAAGATAATTGTGTGAATAAAGACACTAAATAAAGAAGGCCCGCATTTCTTTCAAGCCCTTACAGTGTGGTCCTCAGCCTGTTTTCAAAATCCAGAGCAAAGGCAAAGTGCATATGTTGGTAGCAGGTGGAGCCAACCTCTCTATGACTATATGACAACGTGTGCCTGGCTTTTTTAGGAATTTGGGGACATCGACTTCAACACTGGGGCTGCACAGGGTCCCCATCCCAGTGTCCTGTGACGTAGTGACCTACCCTAGTCTAATGGTGGATAGGGAGAGAGGGTGGGTGACTCGGGGCTGTGGTCTAGGAGTTAGTGTGTGAGAAGCCAAAGCAGAGAGCTTGTATTAGAAGGTGGAAGAAAGAAACGGTGTAGAGCTGCGTTGGTGGAGTTTGGGGAAGGCTGAGAAACACCGCCAGCCAGGGCTGAAGGCCTGGTTTCAGGGGGCGCAGAGGAGCCAGTGTTGAAGGGTCGTCCTCAGGTTGTGGTATGAAAGGAACTGTGCTCATCCAGCAGTGTCGGCAGTGGCATCATGCGTGCCACTTGGTCCTGTACAAAGACCAGCCTCTAAGTTAATACCCACAGCAGGAAAGGAGCAGATTGATAAACTCCAGGTCCTGCTTTCGGTTTGCACCAGAGATTCCTCCCCTGGGAAGCATCTGGGGGGAACCACTTTGATTTGAAGTGAAGGACTTGTGACTCATAGACATCTGTGAAGACCTCACAATTTGTGGTGCTTGTGAGCACTAAGCCTGTAGTAAGACACAACCAGAGGTCACAGCTTATTGTTCATGTTTGATGTTTTCTTTTTTTTAAATGCTCATCATTTTTTTTTAATTAATCTTTATTTATTTACTTATTTATTTATTTGCTGCGTTGGGTCTTCGTTGCTGCACACGGGCTTTCTCTAGCTGTGGCGAGCGGGGGCTGCTCTTTGTCGTGGTGCACAGACTTCTCATTGCAGTGGCTTCTTTTGTTGCACACAGGCTTCAGTAGTTGTGGCACTTGGGCTCAGTAGTTGTGGCTCACGCTCTAGAGCACAGGCTCAGTAGTTGTGGCACACGGGCTTAGTTGCTCCGAGGCATGTGGGATCTTCCCAGGCCAGGGCTCGAACCCATGTCCCCTGCATTGACAGGCGGTTCCTTAACTGCTGCGCCACCAGGGAAGTGTGTGAGAAGCCAAAGCAGAGAGCTTGTATTAGAAGGTGGAAGAAAGAAACGGTGTAGAGCTGCGTTGGTGGAGTTTGGGGAAGGCTGAGAAACACCGCCAGCCAGGGCTGAAGGCCTGGTTTCAGGGGGCGCAGAGGAGCCAGTGTTGAAGGGTCGTCCTCAGGTTGTGGTATGAAAGGAACTGTGCTCATCCAGCAGTGTCGGCAGTGGCATCATGCGTGCCACTTGGTCCTGTACAAAGACCAGCCTCTAAGTTAATACCCACAGCAGGAAAGGAGCAGATTGATAAACTCCAGGTCCTGCTTTCGGTTTGCACCAGAGATTCCTCCCCTGGGAAGCATCTGGGGGGAACCACTTTGATTTGAAGTGAAGGACTTGTGACTCATAGACATCTGTGAAGACCTCACAATTTGTGGTGCTTGTGAGCACTAAGCCTGTAGTAAGACACAACCAGAGGTCACAGCTTATTGTTCATGTTTGATGTTTTCTTTTTTTTAAATGCTCATCATTTTTTTTTAATTAATCTTTATTTATTTACTTATTTATTTATTTGCTGCGTTGGGTCTTCGTTGCTGCACACGGGCTTTCTCTAGCTGTGGCGAGCGGGGGCTGCTCTTTGTCGTGGTGCACAGACTTCTCATTGCAGTGGCTTCTTTTGTTGCACACAGGCTTCAGTAGTTGTGGCACTTGGGCTCAGTAGTTGTGGCTCACGAGCTCTAGAGCGCAGGCTCAGTAGTTGTGGCACACGGGCTTAGTTGCTCTGCATTATGTGGGATCTTCCCGGACCAAGGCTCAAACCCACGTCCCCTGCATTGGCAGGCGGATTCTTAAGCACTGCACCACCAGGGAAGTCCCCTGTACTTTATTGTTCAACGGTCCCCTCCTAACCGCCGCATCTCTGTAACCCTACCCTGGTCAGATAGAGGGGGTGTTCAGCCTGCACTGGACGCGTAGAGTAATCGAAGGCCTCAGACCTTCACTAAGTGACTGCCCTGCAGTCACACAGCTAGCTGGTCATGGAGAAGGACTAAAACTTACCTTTCCCACCCCCTAACCTAACGCTTTTTCACTTTCGCTCCATGCTACCTTCCACCAGTTCGTTTGACGTGCAGTGGATACTTAATTAGGTGTTAATGACTCTTCCACTCCTTTTAGCCCCCATTAGACTGTGTGAAAGATGAACCCCCCAGCAAAGCACTTCTTTCCTTTTACTCTAATATAAAGTACCAGCTTTGGCTGAGTTCATGGGGAAGGGTTAGTTAGGTGCCTAGCTGTAAACTTGTAAACCTGTTACCTAGCAACTTGGGAAATGAATTGAGTCACTAAACCTGATAAGAAGGAAGAAGCAGAAAATGATCTTTAATTAAAAATGGAACTTGGATTAGATTTATACTAAAATGTTATAGGTAAATCACACCAGCTTTCTGTAGATCCATAGCCCAGAGGTACTCTAGCATGGCATTCTGCCAAGAGGGCTACAACTGCTTAGTTCCAGACCCATCTTCAGATCAGCAAGGTCTTCCAAGAGGTGACACCGTCCCCACGTCCAGTGCTTGGCTGAGGGTGGGTTGCATTTTGCCTTCCTGCTGTGACCCCCTCCTCAGTCTGCACATCCAGCTAAATTAGGAACAGTGCAGTGCCTGGGTTGGTTTGTTAGTTTGTTTTTAATTTATTTATTTTATTTATTTTTGGCTGCGTTGGGTCTTCATTGTTGTGCGTGGGCTTTCTCTAGTTGCGGCGAGCGGGGGCTGCTCTTCGTTGCGGTGCGCAGGCTTCTCATTGCGGTGGCTTCTCTTGTTGTGGAGCATGGGCTCTAGGCGCTCGGGCTTCAGCAGTTGTGGCACATGGGCTCAGCAGTTGTGGCTCGTGGGTTCTAGAGCGCAGGCTCAGTAGTTGTGGTACACGGGCTTAGTTGCTCCACAGCATGTGGGATCTTCCTGGACCAGAGCTCGACCCATGTCCCCTGCATTGGCAGGTGGATTCTTAACCACTGCGCCACCAGCGAAGCCCAGTTTGTTTGTTTTGAATGTCAGCTTCAAACAGGGCTTATGCTGTTTTTTTAGGCACAGATTAACTTGGAACTTTTGCCTAAACAAGTGCCGGTTGTTTTTTATAGCACATATTTCTAAAAAGCTCAGAGTCAAATTAAGAGTGTGTGCTGTCCTCATGTGCACCACGCTCTCTGCAGGTCTCCTCCAGGCAGCCCTCGAGCAGGGCTGCTGCCTCTGTGTGGGGGGCGCTCTCTGGATGGGTGCTGCATTGTCTCCCTCAGAAAAGGCCTGGCCTGCGGAGGAGACTCAGAGAAGGGCCCTACCTGTCGTAGTCAGGAGTGAGGGAAGCAGGGAGAGGCCAGTTTCTAGGCCCATCACTTTGCTATCAAAGACCCCCTTCTGAGACCGTCTCTGTTAATTGGCTGAACCAAACAAAAGTGTCTCTTCTACACCCACCAGCCAGATACCGCTTTAGCTATTTCTCTACATGATGAAAGGCAACAGACAAGAAAAAGAATCACTGCCTGTTGAAGGGTACTGAGCTGCCAAATTTTCTAGCCAAAGAAGCGACAGGGTGACCCCAGTCCTGGCTTGAGCCTTTTAAAAGCCCTAGTCTCCTTAGAACATGCTTAGATATGGAGGCTCAGCTGCGTAAAGGCGTCCACTGTAAACTGAGGAACATCACCTGTACCTCATGATGATGTCAGCTTTTAATTTATGGAGGAGCCACTAATGACAGGGTGGAAAGAATGTATCCTTCCTTGACTTCTCCAAGGAGGAAACAACTGTGCAGTCTCCATTTCGTCTCCAGCTGTAGTATCCTTAGTCTCGGAATCATCGTACACATAGAGAACTAGACTCGCTGTTCTGCAGAGGTGAACAGTGCAGACTGATGGCAGTGTCTCAGTGTTACCTAATGCACGTTTGTGTGCCCGATGCACAGTGAGGCTAAGCAAACCGAAGGTCAGAGTTTGGAGCAGAGAAAGGTTTATTGCAGGGCCAAGCAAGGAGAACGGGTGGCTCTTGCCCCCAAAATCTCCAAACTCCTCAAAGGGTTTCAGCAAAACATTTTTAAAGGCCAGGTGAGGGAGGGGCATCCCAGGGTATGTGATCAGCTCATGCACAGTTCTCTGATTGGTTGAAGGTGATCAATCCTTAGGCACTGGAAGGTCTGGGGGCTACATGCTCATGATCATCAGTAGTTAATTTCTTCCTTTTGGTGGTGGTTTTGAGCCTCTGAAAAACTCAGGGAATATGCATGAGATACTATTATCTGGGTACTTCTGAGAGGAGGTACAGCAGAGGACATGAGGGAGGGGTATGTCCTGAGAAGACTGCTGCTCAGTTACATCAGTAGTGAGATCCCAGGTCCTCACCACATTCTAGCACCACGGATATATTAGGAAGTTCTGTTCAAAATACCTCCCTACACAGTCCATTGCTATGAATTCATTTAAAGGCAAATTTTTAAAGTGCCAATTAGGATGACTGAGTGCCAATAACATGAGTTATTCTTAACTGATTGTAGAATATCTGTATTAGCTTGCCTTTCCTGTAGTTTAGACCATGGGAACAGAGGAATTAAAGTTTCAGCAGTGGGAGAGGAGGCTGATTTGGGGACATGGGGCAACACAGAGGAGGGCAGGCCTTGGAGTGTAAAAGACAGCCCTGGGCTCCTGGAGATTAGAGAAGTGGGGGCCGGTTTCCAGAAAATTGGGAGGGAGGATCCAGAAAGAGGAAATATTTCTTAGTGCTATAGTAAATTACCATAGACTGGGTTGCTTAAACCATGAATATTTATTTCTCACAGTTTTGGAGGCTGGAAAGTCCAAGATGAAGTCACCAGCAGATTCAGTGTCTGATGAGAGCCCCCATTCCCTGCTTCATAAATGGCCGTCTTTCTGCTCTGTTCTCACACAGCAGAGAGAGCCAGCTAGCTCTCTTGCCGTGTCTTGTAAAGGCACTAATAGCATTCACAAGAGCTCCACCCTCAGGACCTAATCACATCCTAAAGGCCCACCTCCCAAGCACCATCACACTGGGGGGCTAGAATTTCAAGATACAGACTTGGGGAGGATGCAAACATGCAGTTCATAATTAAGAGAGATCTCCAAAGATACACTTTACCTACTTTACACTTTTTCCCTGGGCCACAGTGCTGTCACACACCGTTGAAAATTGTCAGGAGTGACATCTTGTGAATTGGCAAGATTCAGGGAATTCAGTGCAATAAAAATCACAGGGCACTTTTCACTGTTAACACTTTGCCGAGAAGTTGATCAACCTTATGCTAGTAAAAAAAAAAGAAAAAAAAAAGTCTCAAGAACACAAAATGCCAATTTAGTTAAAAGTTGGAGCCAGTGCTCTATTTTCAGTAATAGTGGATCCTGGACAGGTGAGACCAAATCCAGACTTCCTGAAGTAACAGCAGCCCCCAATTAAAATGATGGCAGAGGCTCTCAGCACCTGCTAAGATCGCACCTATAAAGACCACGCAGAGCTCGTTAATTTTAAATTTAAGACTCACCGAGCTCCTAATTTAGTTTTCTCCTTGGAGAAATGCTCTCTGGATGCCAGAAGAGGATCAGCACCTTCTAGTTTGAAACTCTGTCTTGCATAGGATGATACTTGTTTATGGGATTCTGATTTCAATTTGAGTTATTTTTGACAGCGCTGCATGTAGCGTCAACATACAGGGTCACTGTGAAGAACGTCTTAATTTCATTTTCTTTTATGTGTTAATTCTGTAATTGCTTACCAACCACATAGCTCAGTAGAGTGAGGGGCGTGAGGTACTTGCTGGGGGCGCTGGCAGGAAAGGGCGTTTTGTGAGCAATTTTAGGCATTGATGGGTATACACGGAGCATTGCATTCGCTCAGGTTATTTAAGACTGCAGTTACAAAGTAATTAGGGCAACTAAAGCATTGAGGGTTTTAGATCTATGACAACTGCACAAACATAAATGGGATATTGTGAGGTTAAGAAATGTTTGCATGATTATGTGAAATCTTTTGCTTCTGAAATACATCAGTGTATCAAAAGAAGTTTCTGGCTGGGTTTGCAGCCCAGGTGATGCTCCTTGGTTATTTTGTGCTTTGGGATAATGGTACTTAAACCTTTCCTCAGTTACCTCCCACCAATTATTCTTAGAGGCAGGCTGGGATGAGGGGGGCTGGCAGGGAGATGGCTTGAAAAAGTGCTAGCCAAGAGAAAAAATGAAATTATGTTCAACCAGTGAGAGAGAGGTGGGGCTGAGAGGTATTGCAACATAACTTCAGGCCCAGTTCCACTACCTGCCCTGCATAACTTACACTGTCTGAGTACTGGTTTCGCCACCTGTGAGCTGATGATGAGGATAACCACAGCACCACTCATAATGATACACAGCGGGTATAGTCAGCAAAGCGTTGTCATCCACGGGGCGCTGCATCTACCATGCAGCGTGGTGTTTCCCTCATCCCACCCTTACACCTTAGTCTCCATGGAGTCTTCGTGAGAGAGCGCCTTGACGCACCCTCGCCTACCTGACTTGGCTCTGGGGAGCTAGGGGCCAGGCACAAGACAACAGGTAAAAGATGGTGAGGGATCAGCCTCCCGGCAGGCAGAACAACATGGCAGGTGATCCTTTCCAGAGTTAGCAGGAGGCGGCGCTGACTCTACATGGAAAATGGAAACAGTGAAATGCTTAGTAGTTTTTTTTTAAAAAGTGTCTGCCACCCAGCACCATGTGAGAACTGCTGCTCCAGGACAGGACTCTTTTAGGTTGTTTTTAATTAAACGAAAGCATTCCTTCCAGACCTGGTGTACCTTTGCCCACGGATAGTGTGTTGAATCACTTTGCATGTTGCTGCTCTAGAACATTCTAGGACGAGGGAAAGCAACTGCTTCCCAGATAATTTGCCTTGGTTCTAAAATATGCTGGTTTGCAGAGGAAAACAACGGTCGTTTGTGTCATTTCTTCCAGAACATAATTGCCGAACATGAAATTCGTAATATCTCCTGTGCTGCCCAAGACCCAGAAGACCTCTCAACATTCGCTTATATCACAAAAGATTTGAAGTCCAATCACCACTACTGTCACGTGTTTACTGCCTTCGATGTGGTGAGTAGCTACCCTCTTTGGACAAACTAAATATTTCCCTGAATATACCTGGATTTTATTGAAAGCCCAGCTTGCAGTTTAGATGCTTGGCTTCTTTACCAAGTTTTAAGGTATACCTGGTGTAAGGTATTTTGCAGACTCAGCTTTTCTGAGTTTTTTCTGTATTTTCATTCATTCATTAAATTTAGAACTCCACTTCTATCCAGTATCTGAACTGTCATTGCTCAGTTACTAACCTCACTTTTCATATCAGACGAGTTCCTTTCTTTCTCTGGTACCAAAATATCGTAAATGTCTTCCAGCCTTTCTGTTCCTTTGCTATGTCTGTTGGTTTTTTTGGTAGCCATTTCTAAGTAGTAGGGCATGATAGTCTAGGTTTGTTTGGAGGAAAAGTAAATTCAGTGCCTCATACAATATTTGTGGTTTTCTATATTGAATAGTCGTTAAATTAGACATTTATAAATAATAGGTGGGAACGGCAAGGTTTGGTCCATTTGAATATGGCCCGTATTCAGAAGTTAGTCTTGTAATGACGTCCTTATGGTGTTACACTACCTATAGTCCTATATGTCATTAAGTCCAAAAACTAGCCCATATATTACAAACTTGGAAAATGGAAGCAATTCTAGAAAATAACAAGTATTCCTTCTTGTACCTTCAAGATGGTACAAATTGCTCGAGGATAACTCTATTGTAGTACATTGGGCATTCTAAGTTTGAAGCAGACAGAACAGACAGCTACAACCATGAAATAATTTGTAATCAGAAGAATTCTAAAATGTCACTTTAATTTGACAATTCTGCTCTGCTCAAGTTTTGAAATACACATGTTTAAAGAATTACACAGAAATTGCAATATAATATATTCTTGAGAGGCCAGCCCACAGTTCAATGTCATGGGTAAGACTACTTGAAGCAATCATTTTTAGTTCTGACAAACTCCCATGGACCAGGGACCACAGTAACCCAGAATTTACCCCATCCTAAGGGATGTTAGACTGATGCCCAGAACATTGTATCAGGCTGCATGTGGCCCATCCCTTTCAAGTTTTGAAGATTGAAAACAGGAAAGAATGCTATGTGCCTTTAATTTTTTTTTTTTCTATTTTGAGAAGCATGAGGAGAATAATATACAGGTGGTCTGTGTTAACAGTAAGGACTGCAAAGCCAAGCCCTCAGAGGCTGCTCTAGATATCTCTGGATGCGTTTGTTTGCATGGGATCAACAGTGTTGATTAAAGCCATGTCAGCATTAGGTTTCTGGTGCCTTAGACATAACTTGCCATTCTTGTGAAATGAAATTGTTTCTTTTTTTAGCATTTTTTAAAAATATTTATTTATTTGGTTGCACCAGGTCTTAGTTGTGGCAGGTGGGCTCCTTAGTTGCGGCATGCAGGCTTCTTAGTTGCAGCTTGCATGTGGGATCTAGTTCCCTGATCAGGGATCAAACTCGGACCCCCTGCATCGGGAGCTCGGAGTCCCAACCACTGCACCACCAGGGAAGTCCCGCAATTGTTTCTTAAAACAGCGAAATTCCATTCTGTCCACATACATTTTGGTTTGCATGATACGCCCTTCTCTGGGATTTGCCTTGGTGTCATAGAAAGAACAGGATGCTCAGAGTTCACATCCCAACTCACTGCCTGCTCCCTGGTCTTAGATGAGTTGCAGGACTTTTCTGAGTCCTGATTTCCTTTGTCTATAAAACAGGCACAGGGATTGTACCTTACAGGTTTTCTTTGGGATTGAAATGAAGGAACGTATGTAGAGCATTTATTAAATAATGCGTGTTCAGTGTTTGCTTCCCCCGCGCCACCTCTTCTCTCTCCTTGCCAACTGACCTCACAGTTCACAGCCTGGACTTTTTCTGCTAAAAGACATAAGATAGATTTTCTAGAAGTGTACTTATGGTCCGAAGTTTTCCCACTGCCCTTGTGAAAGAATTGAAAAAAATAGAAGAAAAAATAAATAAAATAGAAACAATAGAAAGAAAGCATAGGCTCTGTAGGCCTTCTATTGGTATATTGCATCTATATAGTGTTTTCATTGAATGTCAACATTAGTATTCCAGTATTGTCAGGATGAATTCCACCGTTCCCTCGGGTATTGCAGCAATTCTTTCTAAATTGGTTTTAGAGTAATATATAATTTGCCTTCATAAGGGTATCGAAAACATTGTTCTCTGTTGAAGCTAAAAATGATGCCCATGGGCCATCTGGCCTCTTGAGTTTTTTAAGCGTGTGTATATGTGACGCCAGAATACAGACGTGAAACGTGGGGAAAAAATAGTCAACTGTTTAGTTTTAAGATCAACATGATGTTCCTGATACATTTGGAAAACGAGTGGAGAATTGCTTCACCTTTTGTTTTTTCATCCAGATGTTTGATTTAATGTAGACATTCACTAGGTTAGGAGTCTGGTTTCAGCTCCAGAAGATTTTCATCTTACATCACAAATCCACCATTTTAATCCTCTCTAGGTGAACAGTTTGTCTAACTTCAAAAATAGTAACAAAGGCCACCAGCCTTGACGTGGGCCTTCGAGCAATTTTGAGATGCACCAAGCTTTGCTTGCACTAAAAAAAAAACCTCTTTGAGCATGGATTTTGTATCTTTATGTAGGGCAGTTCAATATTCAGTCCAGTCTCGAAGCCTTAAAATTCTTTTGGTATGAACCAGTCCCCCAGGCTGCCCAAATGGCAAAAGAAAAGAAAAGAATACCTTAAATATACATTTAGTCTTTCAGCTGATGTGTATGAGTACATGTACATTTTTAATTGCAGTTATTGCTACTTTGACCTTGTAGATGTTTTATGGGTCACAAGTTTTTATGAATATTTCTTATCGCCAAGAAAACCCAGTGATGTCTAGGAGGCTTCCAGTTTACGAAGAGTTGGATTTGAAATTCAGAGCATTTTTCCCATAGAAATCCTGTGGTCTTGGAAGGGAGGCTCAAGGCCCCCTACAAATATGAGCATGTGAATTTAACGTAGTTCCTTGACTCTGGGACCTTGCGGAGCCCTTGATAGGCTCAGACACCGGGAGGGGGTGGAGCGAACCTGGTTTCCCAAGTTCATTTGGCCGTGGTAGCCTCTTTTGGGGAGAGCTTCTCACGGAGGTGCTGTTCTGCAGAACACACCTCAGGAAACGTTATGCTTTATCTTCTCTAAGCTTGTTTCCATGACTTAGAATCTAGGCTAAATTCAGCTTGCGATATTTTCAGTTTTTAATGACAGGTAGATGAAAATTTTAAAAGACTAGAGCAGAAAGGGAATTAGGGTTCCCAAGAAAGGCCAGTATGTACCTACCGGCGCACTCCAGACCTACTCTGCATTCTAGACTCACTGTGGTGGCAGCTGATTTCTAGTCACCTCCCCAGTGGGACACATCTCATCCACTACAGAACAAGAGGCTGCCCAACCTCCACCTTCCAGGCAGTGAAAACTTGGGGGAAGAGAGTAGGACTGTGTAGGAAAAAAGAATGTGTTACAAGACCAGGAGTTGTAAGGCTTAAAACAACGGATTCAGCTTTTCTCTTCTCCACTCCTATCTCAAATGAATGAAGGGGAAATCCATGCTGCTGAGATGACAAGAGGGAGAATGCGTGTTTCAGCGGCCACCAGATCCCAAGGCTGCAGTGATCATCCTTAAAAGGCCACCATAGGAAAGAGAGAGATATAACCAAGGTCATTTGGCAACTATCATCTATGTATTATTCACTCAGTCTAGATTTCTAGGACATAGAATGGAGATAGGTAGATTAGAAAGATTTTGATGCATTCTCTGTGGGACTGTCAGGTTTATTTTAAAAATCTGGGAGGGACCTCATTGACTAGTTCTAAAATACGGAAGGTTTATTTTGTTTAAATAGCATTAAAAGCCATGACTGCCGCTAAACCCTGGCTAATTCTCACTTCTCTATAAAGAACATGTTTGCAGTCTTTGATATTTTTAACCATGCTCATTTTTCTCTTACTTGCACCTCCCAAATTCTGTCATCTTCAGTGTGTACGGCTTAGACTGGTTGTGGAATGTGTAGAGAATGTCAAAGTCTTGATGCCGGTGGGCGGTGCGTTGGGGAGACGAGGCTCCCTCTTTCCTGTGCCTTCTTGGCTGAATGTGGGCCATGAAAGGATCTAAGCTGGAGAAACAGAGATGACAAAATGCAGGAAACCATGGTCAGCCAGGGGCACAGCATTTTATAGTCCTTTTCCATCACTAGGGACCAGCAAACCTAAGCGCAGGGGAAGGACACCAGAGTCGACCACTCTGTCGTCATCAGTCTCATGAAAGTGAGATTCCGGAGCCCTTTAATTTTCTCCAGTTTTATTGAGATAAAATTGACATCTAACACTGTATTCATTTTAGATGTACAGCATAAGGATTTGATACATGTATGTGCTGCAAAATGATCAGCACAATAAGTTAACATCCATCACCTCACACAGTTACACATTTTGTGTGTGTGTGTGTGTGTGTGTGTGAGATAAGAACTTTAAGATCTACTCTGTCAGCAACTTTCAAATGTACAATACAGGCATACCTGAAAGATACTGCAGGTTCTGTTCCAGACTACTGCAATGAATCAAATATCACAATAAAGCAAGTCACATGAATGTTTTGGTTTCCCAGTGCATATAAAAATTATGTGTACACTGTACTGTAGCCTGTTATGTGTGCAATACCATCATGTCTAAAAAAATGTACATGCCTTAATTTAAAGATGCTTTATTGCTAAAAAAGTACTAACCATCATCTGAGGCTTCAGCAAGGCATAATCTTTTTGTAATGGTAGCATCAAAGGTCTGATCACAGTTGACCATAAGGAATATAATCATAATGAAAAAGTTTGAAATCTTGCCAGAATTACCAAAGTGGGACACAGAAACACAAAATGAGTAAATGCTGTCAGAAAAATGGAGCCAGTAGACTTGCTCAATGCAGGGGTGCCACAAGCCTTCAATTTTTTAAAATAGCAATATCTTCAAAGTGCAATAAAACAAGGTATGCCTGTACGGTACTGTTAACTATAGTCACCATTGCTGTACATTGCATCCCTGGGACTTATTTGTCTTATAACTGAAAGTTTGTGCCTTTTGACCACTTTCACCCATTTCTCCCTTTCTTAAACTCGGAGATTCTTTTCGTGGGGTAGCGTGGGATTCCGAACGGAAAGTACTTATGGCTTATGTTGCAGAGATTGTCCCACAGAGTGGGAATTTACAAGTGCAAAAGAACTTCCGTTATCGTTGATGTTAGTTGACCTCTGACAACGAAATTAATACTGTATGTGGAACTAGGTGGTCTCTTTCATTCTGTTTCTCATTTCTCCACCTGAAAATGGCCCTCAACCTGTTGGACTATGATACTATGAAAATAAATGGCAATGTAAGAAAATGCTAAAGTGCATAGAGCCCTTAAGATGGGACTGTAACACTCCCTGGCTAGTCTCCCACTTACAAAGCAGCAACCTACACTTAAGTAGAAGCCTTTCCGTGGCCCCTTGCAGCAGCTGAAACTCCTCAAGTCAGTGGCAGGAGTGACTGAATAAAAATGGCACTTCACTGGTGGTCCAGTGGTTAAGACTCTGAGCTCCCAATTCAGGGAGCCTGGGTTCGATCCCTGGTCTGGGAACTAGATCCTGCATGCTGCAACTAAGACCCAGTGCAGCCAAATAAATAAAAATTTTAAAAAAAGAAAAAAACCACGGCAGCACTCCCAGTCCTATGGCCGTTATATACCACCTCCTCCCCCGCCCAAAAAAAAAATAGATTAACACTGCTGGGTTACATTTATGCATACCTCCTCTCCGTTGGCATAAATCGTTGAGAATTAACTAAGCCATAAAGCCAAAGGTGGGTGAATATTAAGAGAATAATAGTCACTCTTTTTTCCTCTCATCCCTATTTTTTTGAGGGTTGAGGGGGATGGATGTTATCAGAGCTTTTAAATCAATCCCATTTTCTATGAAGTTAGAAAGAAAGTAGTCATTCTGATTTTTTTTCACAGGTGGTTTTGCAGCATTCGTACATGTATTCGTTATAGCCCCCTCCCAAAGAACTGAAAATCAGATGTCATGTCTAGGGGTGACGACTTTAGAATCAGCCTGGTTTTGAATCCCAGGTCAGCACTTCTTAGTTTCATAGTTCGGGCAAGAACTCCTGTAATCCTCAGTTTCCTCATCTGTAAAATAGAGATAACAGCAGTACCCGCTGCCGAGGGTTACTGTCAGGATTCAGTGAGATGACACACATCCGTGTTCAGCACATGTTCAGTCAGTCTTAGCTTCTAAGGGCGGGAGAGCAGCACCAGCAGTTACGAGGCTGGTTCTGTTCTTTCCCGTCAGACCTGCGTGAGGATTTATGTCCCAGTTTTCGGTTTACAACGTACATTTGCTGCGGCGGTATCCCACACCTGAGAGGAAAAGTCCAAGTCTGCATAAAATACATTTCTACATTTATTGAGTGCCTGCCGTGAGTCAGGCACACCGCACTGCTCTCCAGGATGTCCGCGTTCAGAGGGAGAATCAGGGACATAACGAATGGTTGCAGTAAAATCCTGTCCGTGCTCTCCTGCAGTTTTGCTGTGGCCCCAGCAGGATGAGGGCTCCCAGAGGAGAGGGACACAGGCGCTGGAAGGTGAACGTTGAGTTTGTATGAACATGTGGGCATCTTGGAGGCCTGACAATTCATTAATGCACTTTGGAAAGATGAGGTGAGGCATTAGACAGTCATCTGCCATAAGCAGAGAAAAAGTCATTTTTATCAACTGCCTTGTCCATTTGAGAAAGATTTTCAACAAGCGTTAAAATTTGGTAGGTAAGAAGCGTCTTGAATGTGATAAATGCCCCTTTGGAGGCATCACAAGTTGGTGAAGGGTTTACTGTAGCTTCCACTAGGAGCTTTTACTTTTGAGGAGTGGCGAGGAGTTGAAATCCAGCAAATCTCTCTTCTGCACACCCTTTCCCCAAGTCCCTGCCAAGTAACAGGACAAAGACGGATCGTGTTCCCCTTCTGCCCTGGCAGGCCAGCCCCTCCAGCATGGGTGTAAGAGGTCTGCTGTCCAGCCACCGTAGGCTGTGGTTCCATGTGGACAGGCGACCACCGGGCGTGAGTACGTGATTGCTACAGAGAACCTGTAACTTTATAAGAAAGCCTTTCTTGGTCTTTCACTGAGCTGATGACACTCATGTACTTGGGGTGAGGCATGACGTGAAACCTTAGCAGATGCAGTGGAATGCTCTGCCACCTTTAAAAATCTGGTTTTTGAAGACCATTTAATGGCATGCAAAAACCATTCATGATTTAATGTTGCGTGAAAAAGTGACTCATGAAACTGCGCGTAAATATCATTCTAATTTTGTTTTTAAATTCACATAAATATTCATATAGCTTATAAAAGTATTTGTGCATATATACAAATGTAAAAGGAAAAGAAACCAAAATGTAGCAGTGGCTATATCCCAGCAGTAGAATTTTGCAGGTGATTTTTAATTTTCCTCTTTATGTATTTTCAAAATTTTCTACATGTACCCCTGTTAATATTTAGAGAGAAATATTAATTTCATTATTCTTTTAGTTAGCTGGAATTAGCCCTAAAGAAACTATCTGCGTTTTATCCAGTTGCTGTGTCAGCCCTGGGCTAGATAGGCATCTTAGCAGAATGCCTAATATTTATTTCTAAATGCTGAAGACCTGTGATTGGGCAGTATTTGTTTCTATAAATATAATCTATCAAGACTTAATCACTGACTTGTACTTGAGAGAACTAAGTAGGTAGAGCTAAGGAATGTCAATGAATTCTGTGAATATGGCCAGGATATTCTGTTATTTTTGCCTCAAGACGTGGGTGAAGCAAGTTGTAGATGAAACCTACCCTGGCTTTTAAAAAACAAGATGTACAAGCAAAATACAGCCGGAGGAGAAATGTGGCTTCTTTCTGGAGGCCCCACCATAGACCCGTATTGAAAACGCTTTCCTTTATCTTTAAGCCCAAAGGGCGTGCCCTGCACTGGTTCAACATTTGTTCAGCCAGGATCTACCTGTGGAGAGAAAATAGAAGGGGAGAATCCGCAGTGGCCATCCACAGGCACCCGTATCTTACCCTTGAGGTGCAAGTCGTCTTATCTTAGGGACCTACCGGGCAGCGTCCTTTTTTCAGTTCCTCCAACATTTATTGAGCACCTGATATGTCCTAAGCCCTAGAGACGCAGTCAAATGAGAGGAGAGCCCTCACGGAGCTCAGCCGGCTGGGGCATTTGGACCTATAAAGAGAAAATCCTAATAAATTCTTTACAGTCAGTGGAGCTGTGCCCATCTGAGGAGGGGCACCTGGCACAGCCTGGGGTGTCAGGGAAGGGGATTCAGAGCAGGCTCCTGGAAGATGTAATGCCCCAGGTGAATCTTCAAGGTTGAGCAGTAACTCACCAGGCAAAGGGAGAGGTGGGGAACGGGCGTATCGTTAAGAATAAAAGCCATTTAATAATAGACAAAATACTTGGCCATTTCGAATAGTTTTGGGGTGAGTGTTGCTGTGAGGACCTCCCCTGTGGTGAAAGCCAGCCCCGTGGTCACTGCACTTCTGTGCACTGGCTGGTGGATTGTTGAGACCTGCAGTCCAGCCTTTGGGGAATGTGCTGCTATTTAACATGGCATCAGCTATACATACATCTCTAAACTGAAGCCATTGTTGGTTGGGTAAAAGACAGACAACAGCGTCTAATCAGAGAACCCTGGAGCTCCCAGGTGGAGAGGGACCTAAAGGTCACCAGGACCAGACCGCCTCGCAGTGTCATCTCCTCAGTGGCAGTGATAGGTACAGAGGCAGGCAGCCCAGGGAAGACTTAGCCCATGCAGGTGATCCAGGCGTGGTCTTTACTCACTGACACTGGTGTAGTAGACCTCTGAGGCTCCTCTTAACACCCCAGGCTCCTTTGCACAGATACAGCCCTTTTTTCCTTGAATGTCTGTTTGCACCCTCTTCAGGTGCGGATAGCCTCTGCTGACCTCAGGAATTGCTTCTGCTGGCCCCCAGGAGCCAAAGGATATTCAGGTCCTGTAGCTTCCTGAGATTATGGAATACAATTATTTGTTCCTCCAATTTTAGTCACTAAAATGTGGTGTTTTTTTGTTTTTTTTTAATGCTAATGGAAAGTGCCTGCAGACAGATCAGACTCGTCCACTTGTAGACAGCAGCCTCCCAGCCTAAGCCAGCAGGGCCTCTCTCCCTGTGGTGTCCCCTCTCTCCTCAGCACACTTCCTTTTTTGTCACTTTAACCAGATGATGTGAGACTCGTGTCTGATGTACCTTGTCAGCCATTTTTTCAGTAATGGGTTAAACAAAATAGTTGTCGAATAAATGTTTAAGTGAACAAACAACAACCATTTATACTATGCCTCCTTCCATAAAGGACTTAAGGCAGCCTACGTGAATAGGTATGTTAAATCTGAAACTGTAGATACACATGGATCTGAAGTAGGGAAAATACACACTAAAAAGAAGATCAAGACCCAGGGGAAACTTTTAACATCAACATGCAGACCACAGAATTCTACATTGTTACTAGAACTGAGCCACAGATTTGGCTCTGAGCTTCCTGAAGGTCAAGGCAAGTAGGAAAACACAGTCATTACATGCTCGATATTTCTTGGGTGAGGATACCCCATCCTCTCAGAAGACAAAACTTCAATGAGAGTGATTCTGAAAGAACTTTTTTTTTACTTGAAGCATAGTTGATTTACAGTGTTTCCGGTGTACAGCAAAGTGATTCAGTTATATATATATATATATACACATATATATATACACACATATATATTCTTTTTCATATTCTTTTCCATTATAGGTTATTACAAGATACTGAATATAGCTCCCTGTGCTATACAGTAGGTCCTTGTAGTTTATCTATTTTATATATAGTAGCGTGTATCTGTTAATCCCAAATTACTAACTTATCCCTCCTTCCCCCTTTGGTAACCATAATTTTGCTTTCTATGTCTGTGAGTCTATCTCTGTTTTGTAAATAAGTTCATTTGTATCATTTTTTTTAGATTCCACATATAAGTGGTATCATATGATATTTGTCTTTCTCTGACTGCACTTAGTATGATAATTTCCAGGTCCATCCATGTTGCTGCAAATGGCATTATTTCATTCTTTTTTAGGGCTGAGTTATATTCCATTGTATATATGTACCACATCTTTAACCATTCATCTCTCAGTGGACATTTAGGTTGCTTCCATGTCTTGGCTATTGTAATAGCGCTGCTATGAACATTGGGGTGCATGTAACTTTTCAAATAAGAGTTCTCGTCTTTTCCGGGTATATGCTCAGGAGTGGGATTGCTGGATCATATGGTAACTATATTTTTAGTTTTTGTAAGGAAGCTCCATACTGTTCTCCATAGTGGCTGCACCAATTTACATTCCCACCAACAGTGTAGAAGGGTTCCTTTTTCTCCACACCCTCTCCAGCATTTATTATTTGTAGACTTTTTAATGATGGCCATTCTGACCGGTGTGAGGTGATAGATACCTCATTGCAGTTTTGATTTCTATTTCTCTAATAATTAGTGATGTTGAACATCTTTTCATGTGCCTGTTGGCCATCTGTATGTCTTCTTTGGAGAAATGTCTGTTTAGGTCTTCTGCCCATTTTTTGATTGGGTTGTTTGTGGGTTTTTGATACTGAGCTGTATGAGCTGTTTGTATATTTTGGAATTAATCCCTTGTCAGTCGCACTGTTTGCAAATATTTTCTCCCATTCCGTAGGTTGTCTTTTAGTTTTGTTTATGGTTTCCTGTGCTGTGCAAAAGCTTTTAAGTTTAATTAGTCCCATTTGTTATTTTTGCTTTTGTTTCCATTACTCTAGGAGATGGACCCAAAAAAAATATTGCTACGATTTATGTCAAAGAGTGTTCTGCCCGTGTCTTCCTCTAGGAGTTTTATAGTATCTAGGAGTTTATAGTATACTGGTCTTACATTTAGGTCTTTAACCCATTTTGAGTTTATTTGTGTATATGGTGTTAGAGAATGTTCCAATTTCATTCTTTTTTATGTAGCTGTCCAGTTTTCCCAGCACCACTTATTTAAAAAAGACTGTCCTTTCTCCATTGTATATTCTTGCCTCTTGTAGATTAATTGAAAAGTGTGGGGGTTTATTTCTGGACTCTCTATTCTGTTCCATTGATCTATGTGTCTGTTTTGTGCCAGTACCATACTCTTTTGATTACTGTAGCTTGTCATATAGTCTGAAGTCAGGGAACCTGATTCCTCTAGCTCCGTTCTTCTTTCTTTTTTTTTTTTTTTTGGTATTGGCTATTTGGGGTGTTTGGTGTTTCCGTAGAAATTTAAATTTTTTTTTCCAGTTCTGTGAAAAATGCCATTGGTAATTTGATAGGGATTGCATTGAATCTGTAGATTGCTTTGGGAGGTACGGTCATTTTAACAATATTGATTCTTCCAATCTAAGAACATGGTATATCTTTCAGTCTGTTTGCGTCATCTTCAGTTTCTTTCATCAGCATCTTATAGCTTTCGGAGTACAGGTGTTTTGCCTCCTTAGGTAGGTTTATTCCTAGGTTTGTTTTTTTGGGGGGTTTTTTGGGGTTTTTTTGATGCGATGGTGAAAGAACTTTTTGCCCTGGGTCTCCAGGATAGGATATCGTGTGATGGTGTCTTCACCAACATTCACATGCTGAATCTCCAAAACACAAGATGATTCCTCAGAGGGTCCTTCAGTGAAAGTGGAGGCAGAACACCAACAGACTCATGAAAGCAATGAGGCAGGACAGCCCAGTGGCACAAAACACTGTCTTATCTAAAGTCAGATCTGGGTTTGAATCCTGGCTCTGCCTCTGACTAGCTGTGTGAACTTGGCCAAGTTAATCAATCTCACTAATCATGAGTTTCTCACACATAAAATGGGGATGATAATTCCTCCTCTACAAGGTGGTTGTGAGGGTTAGATAATCCACGTCAGGCCCTTAGCTGGTCTCTGGGGTGTAGTTAACAATGTCATGGGGTAGTTGCTGCTACCACTGCTTCATCATCTGTATGAGAGGAAGTAGAATGTGGTTCAAGTTGACAGGTGGTCCGGATTTGGTGCAGGGATCAAACCTAGTATGGCTACAAGACTGGACTGACTGCAGGTCCATAAGCTAATGCCCACATAGAACATTTTCCGCTGGGTTTGATAGAAATTGGACAGAAGAGTCAACTCTTTGCTCTGGACTTGGAGTAGAGGCATTGGGTTTCCAGGTTAAAGGAAGAACTGAGTATTCTAAAATTCAGCTGAGCAGATGCTAGAATTGACATCCAATACAAAAACTGACCAAATGGATGGCCAGCCCCGCTAGTACATGGGGATGAGCCATGGAAACACCAGAAAACAGGGCCTGGATTTTGCCTGGAAAACAGTTCCCAACCCTCTCTGCCAAAGAAGGAAAAGGCAGGTGATGGATAAAGAACAAGATTATTTTGAGCTAGAAGATTTTCTCTTATTTTTAATGCTCAAAATGCAAAAGCTTATTATCTTTTATGATTGTAAAATTATTCATCATTTGAATAAAGTACAAAACATAGAAAGAAGTATAAAGAAGAGAAAATTTGTCCACGATCTTAACACTTAGTGATAACCACTAGTAACGTTTTGATATATACTGTTTTCTATGCACATAGACAGATACCATCTATGTACGTAGACATAATTTTTACTGAGTCTTTTAACCAGTTTTTTAAATACCTCCATTTTCATTTTAAATGGCTGCCTAGTATCTAACTGTGTAGATCTATGTAGTATACTTAATCAGTTCCCTATTGGGGGAAATTTTTAAACTACGATGAATATTCTTGCAAATATGCCATTGAACCCTTGAGCCCAAAAGATTTTCAAATCAGGAGTTTCCAACACAGAAAAATCCTAGTGATGAGCCAATTAATATAAATTAATTATCTGGGTGCCCAGAGTTTTCCCTAGGGGACAGATTGCCTAAAGCCTATGCTTTGGTATTATTCTAATACCAAAATGATGAGTGTGCCGGGTACAGCCTCGGTGACTAGGATGCAGGAGAACAATGGGGTACAGCTCTTTGTCTCATCATGAGCCCCCTCTCCCTGACATCATTCAGGGAGCACTTCCTGGACATCTGTTAGAAGCCAGGCACCAGGGACTCAGCCCCTGACACGAGGAAGTAGCTCAGTAAATATCCGTGGTGATTAATGTTCAACTGCCAGTCCTGACTGCCTTAAGAAGCTCACAGTAAAAACAGGCTGGCCTACAGATCAATCTAGTTTGCATAGAAAAACAAGTTTGCATCCCTGGATTACATTTAGAATCTACCCTTAAAATATGATGGTCCTGCAAATACCTCTGATGTAGCAATTCTTAATCCACAGATCAAAATCCCAGGGGGAGAAGGGAAGGGCTTTGGAGATTGTAATGTGCCCCCATTGAAGTGGGATTCCCTGCCTCCACCCTGAAGAGCCTCCATTGGAGAGGGAGTGTTGCCTTTCCTCCCTCACATCACCCCTCATCATGGGAGGGGCAGGGCCACCAGCTGAGAATCCCTTTGCTAAGGGTTCACGTCAAATCATAACACCCTCTGCCTGGAGACTGGTCCAGGCATGAGACCCTCACTGCAGCCAAGATGCATCCACCACCCAGGAGCTACTGTATTTAATGTTTTTAAGTTTGGGTTTTTGTTTTTTTTTTTTAGCACTTTGCAGAAGTCTTCTATTTTTTTTTTTTTATTGAAGTATAGTTGATTTACAATGTTGTGTTTCTGGTGTACAGCAAAGCGATTGTTATACATATTTTTTTCATTATAGTTTATTACAAGATATTCAGTATAGTTCCCTGTGCTATACAGTAGGTCCTTGTTGTTTATCTGTTTTATATATAGTAGTGTGTATCTGTTAATCCCAAATTCCTAATTTATCCCTCCCCCTCCTTCCCCTTTTGGTGACCATAAGTTTGTTTTCTTTGTGAGTCTGTTTCTGTTTTGTAAATAAGTTCATTTGTATCATTTTGTATTCCACATATAAGTGATATCATATGGTATTTGTCTTTCTCTGACTTCACATAGTATGATAAGCTCTGGGTCCATCCATGTTGCTGCAAATGGAATTATTTCATTCTTTTTTATGGCTGAGTAGTATTCCATTATATATATAAACACCACATTTTCTTTATCCTTTCATCTACTGATGGACATTTAGGTTGCTTCCATGTCTTGGCCATTGTAAATAGTGCTGCTATGAACATTGGGGTTCATGTATCTTTTCAAATTAGTTTTCTCCAGATATATGCCCAGCAGTGAGATTGCTGGATCACATAGTAACTCTGTTTTTAGTTTTTTAAGGAACCTCCATACTGTTTTCCATAGTGGCTGCACCAATTTACATTCTCACCAACGGTGTAGGAGGGTTCCCTTTTCCCCACACCCTCTGCAGCATTTATTCTTTGTAGACTTTTAATGATAGCAATTCTGACCAGTTTGAGGTGGTAACCTCACAGTAGTTTTGATTTGCATTTCTCTAATAATTAGTGATGTTGAGCATCTTTTCACTTGCCTACTGGCCATCTGTATGTATTCTTTAGAGAAATGTCTATTTAGGTCTGCCGAAGTCTTTTATTTTTTTCATCATTTTTTTTAATAGATCTTTATTGGAGTATAATTGCTTCTCAATACTGGGCTAGTTTCTGTTGTATACCAAAGTGAATCAGCCATATGCGTACATATGCCCCCATATCCCCTCCCTCTTGAACCTCCCTCCCATCCTCCCTATCCCACCCCTCTAGGTCATCGCAAAGCACCGAGCTGATCTCCCTGTACTATGCTACTGCTTCCTACTAGCTAACTATTTTACATTCGGTAGTGTATATATGTCAATGCTACTCTCACTTCACCACAGCTTCCCCCTCCCACCCCATGTCCTCAAGTTCATTCTCTATGTCTACATCTTTATTCCTGCCCTACAACTAGGTTCATCAGTACCTTTTTTTTTTTTTAAGGTTGCATATATATGCGTTAGCATACGATATTTGCTTTTCTCTTTCTGACTTACTTCACTCTATATGACAGACTTTAGGTCCATCCACCTCACTACAAATAACTCAGTTTCATTTCTCTTTATGGCTGAGTGATATTCCATTGTATATATGTGCCACATCTTTATCCATTCATCTGTCGATGGACACTTAGGTTGGTTCTGTCCTGGCTATTGTAAATAGTGCTGTGATGAACATTGTGGTACATGACTCTTTTTGAATTATGGTTTTCTCAGGGTATATGCCCAGTAGTGGGATTGCTGGGTCATATGGTAGCTCTATTTTTAGTTTTGTAAGGAACCTCCATACTGTTTTCCATAGTGGTTGTATCAATTTACATTCCCACCAATGTAATGCAGGAGGGTTCCCTTTTCACCACACCCTTTCCAGCATTTATTGTTTCTAGATTTTTTTTGATAATGGCCATTCTGACCGGCATGAGGTGATACCTCATTATAGTTTTGATTTGCATTTCTCTAATAATTAGTCACGTTGAGTCTTTTTATCTTAAGTATAATTCTAAGGTACAGTGATCAAGAAGAGCACAGCCTCTCAGAACACCTGGATTCACATCCCAGCTCAGCCAAGTGCTGGCCTTATGAACAAGTTATTTAACCTTCCTGAGCTTGATTCTCTCACATGCAAAAGGATGATAATGGCCCCACAGCTGTTTAATATGATAACTCCCACAGGGTTTCTGTTAGGATTAAATGAGATAGTTCATGTGCAACATGGCAAACAGTAAATAATAAATGTTGGCTGGTATTGTCATTAGGGTAAATGTTATTATGAATGATTCTCACAATAATCCACCTGCATGTGTTGTTATCCCCATTTTAAAACAAACAAAAAATAACTGAGGGGGCTTCCCTGGTGGCACAGTGGTTGAGAGTCCGCCTGCCGATGCAGGGGACATGGGTTCGTGCCCCAGTCTGGGAAGACCCCACATGCCGTGGAGCGGCTGGGCCCGTGAGCCATGGCCGCCGAGCCTGCGCGTCCGGAGCCTGCGCTCCACAACGGGAGAGGCCACAACAGTGAGAGGCCCGCATACCACAAAATAAATAAATAAATAAAATAACTGAGGCTCAGAGCATACTCTTCCCAGTAACTGCCCCCCACGCCAGCCCTGAGGACACATGCACACAGGCTTCCTTCTTTCATTAGTGGTCTGTGTAAGGTAGAAAATACTCAATGTCAATTGCCATAATAAGTGTGGTCCCAAAAAGAGACTCACACTGGAAAGGCCAAGGCAGGTATTTTCCAACAAGCTAGGAGGGGCAGAAGGAGCCAGGGTCAGAGACAACCAGGTTACAGCATTTGAGGGATGAGAGGTAGTGAACATAAAGCTAAATGAGTTTGGATTTATGCCCGAGCAAGGTAGTAACCAGAGATGAGAGTGTGGTCATGCCAACTTGAAAGGATGTTCCAGCTCTGTGGTTTGGGCTAGCATGTGAAGGGACTCCTTAGTGCTTACCTTGATGCTGTGACCAAAATGGGTCACAGGCATCAGCCACCTTCCCCGAGATCAGGGCTGGGAGTGGAGGCTCCGACCTCCTGTGACTATGTACTGTTGCTGCTGTTGTTTTTAATTTTATTGAAGTATAGTTGATTTTCAATGTTGTATTAATTTCTGCTGTACAGCAAAGTGATTCAGTTATACATATATATATTCTTTTTCATATTTTTTTCCATTATGGTTTATCACAGGATATTGAATATAGTTCCCTGTGCTATACAGTAGGACGTTGTTGTTTATCCATTCTCTATATAATAGTTTGCATCTGCTAAACCCAAACTCCCAATCCTTCCCTCCCCCACCCCCCTCCCCCCCTTGGCAACCAGAAGTCTGTTCTCTATGTCTGTGAGTCTATTTCTGTTTCACAGCTTCCACATATAAATGATATATGATATTTTTCTCTTTCTTACTTAGTATGATAATCTCTAGGTCCATACATATTGCTGCAAATGGCATTATTACATTCTTTTTTATGGCTGAGTAATATTCCATTGTGTTGATGTATATATACCACATCTTCTTTATCCATTCATCTGTCAATGGACATTTAGGTTGTTTCCATGTCTTGGCTATTGTGAATAGTGCTGCTGTGAACATAGGGGTGCATATATCTTTTCAAATTATAGTTTTATCTGGATATATGCCCAGGAGTGGGGTTGATGGATCATATCATGTGGCAACTCTATTTTTAGTGTTTTTTTAATTGAAGTATAATTGATTTACAATGTGTTAACTACTACTGTACAACAAAGTGATTCAGTAATACATATATACACACACACACACACACACACACACACACACACACACATTCTTTTTTTTATATTTTTTTCCCTTATGGTTTATCATAGGATATTTTTTAAATATTTATTTATTTATTTTGGCTGTGCCGGGTCTTAGTTGCAGCACACAGGACCTTTGTTGCAGCATGTGGGCTTCTTTTTTTTTTTTAATATTATTTATTTATTTGGTTGCACCAGGTCTTAGTTGCAGTAGGCAGGCTCCTTAATTGTGGCATGTATGCGGGATCTCGTTCCCTGACCAGGGATCAAACCCGGGCCCCCTGCATTGAGAGCGTGGAGTCTTACCCACTGGACCACCAGGGAAGTCCCTATCATAAAATATTGAATATAGTTCTCTGTGCTGTACAGTAGGACCTTGTTGTTTATCCATTCTGTATATTAAAGTTTATATCTGCTAACTGTGACCTCCCATTCCATCCCTCCCCCAACCCCTTCCCCCTTGGCAACCACCAGTCTGTTCTCTGTGTCTGTGATTCTGTTTCATGGATAGGTTCATTTGTGTCATATTTTAGATTCCACATTTAAGTGATACCATATGGTATCTGTCTTTCTCTTTCTGACTTAACTTCACTTAGTATGATCTCTAGGTTCATCCATGTGTCTACAAATGGCATTATTTCATTCCTTTTTATGGCTGAGTAGTATTCCATTGTATATATGTACCACATCTTCTTTATCCATTCATCTGTCAGTGGACATTTAGGTTGTTTCCATGTCTTGGCTATTGTGAATAGTGCTGCTGTGAGCATTGGGGTGCATGTATCTTTTTGAATTATAGTTTTGTCCATATCTATGCCCAGGAGTGGGACTGCTGGATCATATGGTAGCTCTGTTTTTAGTTTCTTAAGGAACCTCCATAGTGGCTGTACCAATTTACATTCCCACCAACAGTGTAGGAGGGTTCCCTTTTCTCCACAACCTCTCCAGCATTCTTATTTGTGGACTTTTTAATGATGACCATTCTGACCTTTGTCAGGCGGTACCTCATTGTAGTTTTGATTTGCATTTCTTTAATAATTAGTGATTTTGAGCATCTTTTCATGTGCCTGTTGGCCACCTGTATGTTGTCTTTGGAGAAATGTCTATTTAGGTGTGCCGCCCACTTTTCAATTGAGTTGTTTTTTTGTTATTGAGTTGTATGAGAAGTTTGTATATTTTGGAAATTAAGCCCTTATTGGTCATATCATTTGCAAATATTTTCTCCCAGTCTGTAGGTTATCTTTTTGTTTTGTTTATGGTTTCCTTTGCTGTGCAAAACCTTATAAGTGTGATTGGGTCCCATTTGTTTATCTTTGCTTTTATTTCTATTGCCTTGGGAGACTGACCTAAGAAAACATTGGTACAATTTATGTCAGAGAATGTTTTGCCTGTGTTCTCTTCTAGGAGTATTACGGTGTCATGTCTTATATTTAAGTCTTTGTGTATAATGTGAGGGTGTGTTCTAATTTCATTGATTTGCATGCTGTTGTCCAACTTTCCCAACACTACTTGCTGAAGATACTATCTTTTCCCCATTGTATATTCTTGCCTCCTTGAAGATTAATTGGCCGTAAGTGTATGGGTTTGTTTCTGGGCTCTCTGTTCTGTTCATTGATCCATGTCTGTTTTTGTGCCAGTACCACACCGTTTTGATTACTGTAGCTTTGTAGTATTGCCTGAAGAGTTAGGAGGGTTATGCCTCCTGTTTTGGCAATTCTGGGTCTTTTATGGTTCCATATAAATTTTAGGATTATTTGTTCTATTTCTGTGAAAAATGTCATGGGTAATTTGATAAGGATCACATTAAATCTGTAGATTGCTTTGGGCAGTATGGCCATTTTAACAAGATTAATTCTTCCAATCCAAGAGCATGGGATGTCTTTCCATTTCTTTGAATCATTTTCAATTTCGTTTATTAATGTTTTGTAGTTCTCAGCATATAAGTCTTCCACCTCCTTGGTGAGGTTTATTCCTAAGTCTTTTTTTTGCGCGGTACGCGGGCCTCTCACTGTTGTGGCCTCTCCCGTTGTGGAGCACAGGCTCCGGACACGCAGGCTCAGCTGCCATGGCTCACGGGCCCAGCCGCTCCGCGGCACGTGGGATCTTCCCAGACCGGGGCATGAACCTGTGTCCCCTGCATCGGCAGTCAGACTCTCAACCACTGCGCCACCAGGGAAGCCCCCTAAGTCTTTTTTGATGCAACTTTAAGAGACTGTTTACATTCCCTTTCTGACATCTCACTGTTAGGGTAAAGGAATGCAACCGATTTCTGTATGTTAACCCTGTATCCTGCTACCTCGCTGAATTTGTACTACTACTGTTCTAGTAGTTTTTGTGTGGAATCTTTAGGGTTTGCTATATATAGTATCATGTCATCTGCATATAAGGACAATTTTACCTCTTCCCTACCAATTTGGATACCTTTTATTTCTTTTTCTTGTCTGATTGCTGTGGCTAGGACTTCCAATACTATGTTGAATAGAAGTGGTGAGAGTGGGCATCCTTGTTTCAGATTTTAGCAGGAAGGCATTCAGATTTTCACCACTGAGTATTATATTGGCCATGGGTTTGTCATAAATAGCTTTTATTATGTTGAGATATGTTCCCTCTATACCCACTTTTTTTTTGGTAAGAGTTTTTATCATGAATGGATGTTGAATTTTATCAAATGCTTTTTCTGCATCTATTGAGATGACCATGTGGTTTTTACCTTTTCTTTTGTTGATGTGGTATATCACATTGATTGATTTGTGTATGTTGAACTATCCTTGTGATCCTGGGATGAATCATACCTTGGTCATGGTGTATAATCTTTATGTTTTGTTGGATTCAGTTTGCTAATTGTGACCAGCTCGCAGGCTGATGGTTCCTCTTCCACCACCTGAATGAGGGTCCAGCCAGCTATCCTTAGCACTGCATGGTATTCCAGTTATCTATTGCTGCTTACTTAGCAAACCACCCCAAAACTTAGTGCTGTAAAATAACATCCACTTTATCACGTTTACAATTCTGAGAGTCAGGAATTTGGGCAGAGCACGGCAGTTCTGCTCTTCTGCTCCACAATATCTGGGGCCTCCACTAGGTAACTCAGGTGACTGCAGATGCTGGGACGGCTTGACTGGGGCCATCTGTCTGGGGCCTTGGTCCTCTGTGTGGCATCTCCTGGAGCTTGAGTGTCCAGTATCACTCCTTTGCTTCATATCTGGAGCCTGGGCTGGGGTGGCTGCAACTGCTGTTTCTCTCCAGGCAGCCTCTTCCCCTGGCCAGCTTGGACATACTCACAACATGGTGATCTCAGGGAGGTCAGACTTTTTATATGTGGCTGGTTTCCCTCAGAGGGAATGTTCCAGGAGGCCAAGGTGGAAGCTGAGAGACCTCTCACAGTGTAACCTCAGAAGTCCCAGCATGTCACTTCTGCACGTTCTGTTAGTTAAGAAAGTCAGTACAACCAGTCCAGATTCAAGGAGGTGGAGGAGCAGACTAGCCCTCTCAACAGGCCCCCTCACACCATGGCGTGAGGCAAGGGGAATGGTGATGGCTGCCACCTTGGAGACAAGCTACCCACACAGGAGGGTAAGAACAGAGACTTTTTTGTTTGAAGTATAGTTGATGTACAGTGCTTCAGGATTTCAGCAGTAATTCAGTTTCATATATGTGTGTGTGTGTGTGTGTGTATGTGTATGTATATGTATATTTGGTTCGAGTATAATGTTTAATGTAAGATACAGTGGATTGGCAGAGTTGATACGAAGTTAAGAGATTTACTTCTAGTCAGTAAGTTAACAACCTAGGCACCGGCATATATATATATATATATATATATATATAATACACACACACACACACACACACACACACACACACACACACACACACACACACACACACCACATTTTCTTCATTCATCTGTTGATGGACATTTAGGTTGCTTCCATGCTCCATGTCTTGGCTATTGTAAATAGTGCTGCTTTGAACATTGGGGTGCATGTATCTTTTTGAATTAGAGTTAAGAACACAGACTTTTGAGTCACAAATATTGGTTCATAGCACTGCTCCGTAACTTTCTAGCTCTGTGATGTCAGATAAATTACTTCACCTCTCTGAGCCTCAATTTCCTCATCTATAAAATAAGGATAATGATATTCTACTACAGGTGATTGTGGTTAAGACTTAAAGGAGATAAACCTAGTGCTTGGTACAATGCCTAATATCTGCGAAGTCCTCACTTAATGGTAGCCATACTACCTATAGTGATAACCAGTAGTGTTATTACTCCGGCTTGCCCTTTAGATATTCATTCATTCACTCAGCAAACAAGCCTCTGTTGTGATTGTGTGCCTACTGTGTGCTAGGCACAGTCTCTGGCCCTGGCCTCCCACAGTTGTGAAGACGATGATATGTTGTAAGCAGAAACTAAGTGGGCTTTCAGGCTTTCTGAGCAGCGTCCCTGGCTCTTCAGTGCCAGGCAGCATCTCTGGGGTCAGCAAGCCTGGCTCAAAGGAGGAAGCAAGGGCTTGTCACCTAAGCCTCGCTGACCAGATTACGGTAGCATTTTTGGCCCTTTCCTGTAGTGCCTTCTGCCCTCGCAGTAACTCTCCTCCCATTTTCAGTAGTGGGGACATTTCTAAGGAGAGGCTGGAGAAATGAACCCGCCTTCCCATTCACATGTGTGTCCTCAGGTCCCATCTGATGAGGATCTGTGCCCTCAAGGGCCCCGGTACTTTGGTAGCACAGGACTCTGCGTGCAAAGCCCCATCAGCAACCAGCTGCTCCTTGTGGGCTGTCACTGGCATCCAGAATTGCAGCCTCAAACACCGAGGTGACAGAAAGTGTAGGAAAGGTAACCATCTCCAACTCTTTACAGATCATAAAAAGAACTCTTAAAATGCAGCATTCTACATGAAACGAAAAGCAAGACATCAGGGAGAAAGAATGCAAGCCAAACTAAGGAAACGCTGCTTGGCAGGAAACCTCACAGTCTGGTCTGGTCTCTGTGTCTTATCTCAGCAATTTCCTAACACCAGGAACTTCTTTACAATGAAAGGAGGGCAGAGCTTCTAACCCAGAAGCTTCCAAAAACCTTTAGCCTTCCCATCAAAATCTTGTGAAAATCTCACCTGCTCAAATGAGCATCTTTAGCTTTCATTTGAAGACACTGGAACTTTAAGTAAATCTCACTTTCAGGAACTTGTTTCTAGGTTAACGATAATGGAATTCACACTCATTAAGCACCTTTGTTCCGGCATCAAAAAGCAACATGTCACAGAACCGCTGCATCTGCCATCTTTCCCTTAGTCCAGTTGCCCACAGAGCGTGAATATCTGCTACGTGTCCCTGACAGATAGACAGCCACTATCTCCACAGCACCTGTGGACAGGAGTCCGGACTTCATAGGGACAGCCAAAGCCCAAAGCCCCAGGCCCCCTTTCCAGGGGACCCATTGCACACCAGGCAATGGGCAACACTGGTGGTGCCGCAAGTGCCAGGCGTAGGCACTGAGGGTTCAGCCCTCCTGGTGCAGCCACGGCCGGAGCTGTCCGACAGCCCTCCACTGTCACTTGTCGGTGCATTACTAATTTTCTAGTCTGACGCATGCTTGGAGGCAAACTCGGGCCCCGAGCTCCTTGCGGGAAGTGCTCAGCTGGCTGTGCAAGGCTGGGTCTCCAGTAAGCACACGTCTGTCTTGAGGGGCCATGGCTTCTTAACAAGTAGCTCAAGAGGAGAAGACACATCCTCTGTCAGACCAGTTCTCACACTCAGAGGCGTTTCCCCTCGGGCTTGGGCCTAAACCCCGGCAGTCCGGCGTGGATGTGAAATCCGGTCCGTCTGGAGACCCGTGGGCCTCTTCCACACGAGCCCTGACAGCCATGCCGCGTCTCCCTCCATCTTCGTCAAGTGAGAACGGTCCTCAGCGGATCTCCCCAGAATCATGGGAATCAAGATGCTCTGTGTGCTTGACTGGGACGGAGGGAGCAGGGGTGTGCAACATCAGCAAAAGCAATTTCTGTGGTTTTGAGGGAAAACCACACAGCCTTTCTAGGGGCGCTCATGAGCGTGGAAATGGGACAGACCACACTGGCTCTCAGCTGGTGCAGTGGTTGAAAGCAAGCTCTCTGTGACCCACAGGCATCCAGCTCTTTGATGCGCTGTGACCTCAGGGTCTTGTCGAGACCCTGCTTCTGTGGGGTCAGACCATGTCCTGTTTTCTCAGTGAGAGCAGACAGGGTGGGACTGTGCTCAGAAGAGAAGGCAGAAATGAAGAGTACGAATCTGGAGACGAGAAGCTAGACGTCCTGAGGGGAGTGATTGAAGGTCCAAAGGAAAGAACTTCTCTCCCAGACACTGCTAGGCATGGCATTCGAGCCTGACAGGATCTCCTGTCTCTTGCTGATTCGATGATAAAATATGGAGTGGACCCACAGGGAGAGCAAACGCCTCAAGAAATAGATGGATAATTGGCTCTGTTTGCATGCTCGCTGTGAGTGTGAGACGCCACACCAGCATGACTAATGCCTCTCCCCTCTGCCTAAATTAGATTTTGATTGTGTCTCAGAGATGTTCACTGAATCACAGATGTTGGAGGTAAAAAGACCCCAACTTCTCAGGAACACCTCCTGTGGAGTGTGTGGGATCCTCCTCCCAGGCTGAGGGACCCCTTCCCTTCCGAGACCTGGGAGCAAAGCAGCCACCCCGGATGGAGCAGGCTCCGGGGTCCCGGTGCAGGCTCCTTAGGTGGCTGTAAGCAAGTGCATCGCGTCAGTAACTGATGCCTCGTACAGACCCTAAATTGGACCCAGTGTCCTGTTTGTCAGATTTCCCCTGGCTCTCTGCCACATCATGGGGAGCAGTTCAGGGTCCTTGCCGGTTCACCCCCTCGGTGTTCCGCAGCCACTCTGTTCTGATCTGGAAGATGGAAGATGCTGTCATAAATGCTTTCTCATTTCTCTTGCAGAATTTAGCCTACGAGATCATCCTAACGCTGGGACAGGCATTTGAAGTTGCTTACCAGCTCGCACTGCAAGCCAGGAAAGGGGGGCATTCCTCCACGCTTCCAGAAAGCTTTGAAAACAAGCCCTCCAAGCCCATCCCCAAGCCCCGAGTCAGCATTCGCAAGTCGGTGGTAAGTAGAAAAGACACAGATGTTCTGAAAACCTTGAACTGGAGGGGAGGGGTCCTCGGTGCCGTGGGGGCTGGCGAGAATCCAGGGCCTGCCCCTCTTGTCCTTCCCTCGGCCTCATCCTGGCATGTGTCTGTCCTCCTCTCAGCCCAGTTCCTGCAAAGTCTTGGGGACCATCTGCCTGAACTTGGAGGCTCCCAAGAAAATTCCACTTCTTTTGTCCCTTGCAGCAGCCTGTGAGGGGACTGGGCGCTGCTGACCCCCCGGGGGAGTCTTTCTTCAAGGTCCAGGCGATCTTGGGAACAAGGATCCCTGAGGCCCCGGCTGCCATCCCTCTAGGGGACAAGCCTCTCACAAGCCGCTGGGCAGCAGAGAGGGTGGCAGAGGCTCACGGGGAGGGCATCCCTGGTACCCAGCTAGAGGAGACTGGAGGTGCAGGCTGTACGCGGGCCTGACAAGGAGGCCTAGGCGCAGGCTTCCTTCAGAGCGGGGACTGTTCAGAAGGTACCGCCCCTCCTCCCCAGCATCTGCCTCCCTCCAGAAATTTCCCCCCTTCCCTCCCACACGCTGTGCACACATCCTGTCCTAACAGACTTTCATGACTTCAAAGCGACCTCCTCTGGTGGTAGCGATACCCAGAAGCTGGAAGTCTCCCGTCTGGTTTCTGCTGCCGTATGGCATCCTAGAAACTCTGGGACTCAGGGCAGCAGGCACCCTCAGAGGCATCGCTCAGCCCACGTATCCTTCCGCCTGTGACTCTCTTCCCCCCCCCCCCCCCCCACCCCCCCCCCGCCCCAGCCTCTCTCTGCCCGTCCGTCCCATGCCAGTCTTCTCTCAGTTCCTCAGATGCTTCCTGCTCTCTCTTTCCACAGGTACCCCACCTGGAAACTCTTCCCTCAATCTTCACCTGGACTCCTGTCCACCTCACCTTTCAGCTCTCAGCTCAAACACACTTCCTCAAGGAGGCCTTCCCTGGCCTCCTATTTGGTCCATTCTCCAAACCAACCCACACTTTTACAAGTTGCCAGCATAGTTCACCCTCCAACAAGGAGCAGGAACTGGAAGAGGATGTGAGGGGAGCACTTCTGGGTGCTGGTAAAGTTCTGTGTTCTTGATCTGGTGCAACACAGGAATGTTGCGGTTCTGAGAATCCATCAAGCCATACACTTATAGTATGTGCCCTCTTCTATATGTATACAATACCTCAACAAAAAGCTTTTAAAAATACCCAGGACATGGCTTCCCTGGTGGCGCAGTGGTTGAGAGTCCGCCTGCCGATGCAGGGAACACGGGGTCGTGCCCCGGTCCAGGAAGATCCCACATGCCGCGGAGCGGCTGGGCCCCTGCGCCATGGCCCCTGGGACCGCGCGTT